>NC_055990.1:95089017-95407184 GCF_018446385.1 Zingiber officinale
CTGTACAAAAATTTTGTACAAAGGTCTGAACCTTTTCCTAGCTACCATGTGTTCTTTTAAATTAAATTTTGGATCGCCTGCGAAACTTAACACGTTTGATCCAAAACTTAATCTATTTGTTCTTTTAGGTTTTGACTTGGATCTCCTGCGAAACTTAACACGTTCGACCCAAGTCACCTTAAGTTATTAATTCCATTAAATATTAATTTCCATAATTGGTTCCCAGTACTGACGTGGCGAGGCACATGACCTTCTTGGATATGGGAGCAACCACCACCGACTAGACAAAACCTTTTATAGAAATCTAATATTTAATTTCCTAAAATAACTTTAGGTTAACGAAAAAGAACAATCAAATCACAAGGAAAAAAAACAAAAGAACACAACTTCGAAAAACATATTCGAAATACTAGAACGTAAGCCTCTTGTATTTGGTATTATTTCCATAAATAACTAGCATGATGCGGAAAGGAAAAATTACTAGTTATACCTTCTAGAAAGACCTCTTGATCTTCTACCGTATTCCTCTTCTAACCTCGGACGTTGTGTGGGCAACGGTCTTCCGAGATGAGAAACCACCAATCACCTTCTTCTCCTCCTAGCTAGGTTCGGCCAACAATAAGGAAGCTTCACCAAGGAAGAAGATCAAAACACCAACCAAGCTCCAAGAGATGCTAGCTTTCTCTCCTTCTTCTTCTTCTTCTCCAAGTAGTATCCGGCCACCACAAGAGCTCCAAGGGGAGAGAGAGATTCGGCCACCACAAGAGGAAGAGAGGGAGAGGATGATGGCCGGCCACACCAAGGAACAAAAGAGGGAGAGAAATAATAGAGGTTATCTCTCATGAAGGCACCCTCACCCCTTCTTTTATATTCCTTGGCCTAAGCAAATTAGGAAATTTAATTAAAATAAAATTTCCTTAATTTCCTTGACATGATTTAATTGAGAAAAATAAAATAAAATTTCCCCAATTAAATTCTAATGGCCGGCCACATCATGAAATAAAATTAGACAAGTTTCAATCAACAATTAAAACTTCCTAATTTGTTTTCGAAAATTTTAAAATTAAAAAATTTCTCTTCAAAATCTCTTCATGGTTGATAAAAAGAAATTTCCATAATTTTAATTTTACAACATGTGAATAATTTTTAAAGAGAAAATAAAATATCTCACCAATCTACAAATAAGGAAAGAGATCTAATCTCTTTTTTTAATCTTTTGTAGATCTTTTACAAGAGAGATAATTTAATTTTAATTCTCTTTAATAAATTATATCTTTCACATAATAAAAATAAAAATTAAAATTCCTTTTTAATTTAATTTGGCCGGCCCCTCTAGCTTGGGTTCAAGCTAGGGCCGGCCACCCCAATTTATACCTAGGCCGGCCCTAGCTTGGTTCCCAAGCTAGCTTGGCCGACCCCCTTTAGGTGGGTATAGAAGGTGGGTATAGGTGGGTATAGTACTCTATAAATAAGAGGCTACGATAGGGACCGAGAGGAGGAATTGGTTTTGGTCTCCCGATAAAATTAAGCATTCCGTGTTCGCCCCGAACACACAACTTAATTTTATCAATAATAATTCATTCCACTAGAGAACTATTATTGAACTATCGCACCAATCCCAAATTACATTTTTGGGCTCCTTTTTATTATGAGTGTGTTAGTCTCCCTGTGTTTAAGATATCGAATGTCCACTAATTAAGTGAGTTACTGACAACTCATTTAATTAATATCTTAGTCCAAAAGTAGTACCACTCAACCTTATCATCATGTCGGACTAGGTCCACCTGCAGGGTTTAACATGACAATCCTTATGAGCTCCTCTTGAGGACATTATCAACCTAGTATCTCTAGGACACAGTTTCCTTCTATAATCAACAACACACACTATAAGTGATGCCATTTCCCAACTTATCGGGCTTATTGATTCATCGATCTAAATCTCACCCATTGATAAATTAAAGAAATAAATATCAAATATATGTGCTTGTTATTATATTAGGATTAAGAGCACACACTTCCATAATAACCGAGGTCTTTGTTTCTTTATAAAGTCAGTATAAAAGAAACGACCTCAAATGGTCCTACTCAATACACTCTAAGTGTACTAGTGTAATTATACAGTCAAGATAAACTGATACCTAATTACACTATGACCTTCTAATGATTTGTTCCTTTCCATTTTGGTCGTGAGCTACTGTTTATAATTTATAAGGTACTGATAACATCATCTTCTGCATGTGGCACCACATACTATGTTATCTACAGTATAAATTAATTGAACAATTACATTTATCACAAATGTAGACATTTGACCAATGTGATTCTTATTTCTAGATAAATGTTTTATACCAAAAGCTAGACTTTTAGTATACATTCTAACAATCTCCCACTTATACTAAAAGACTAAGCTGCTATATCTGCTGCCATACATCTGATTCCCATGCCTTTCAAAATTCTCTTGCCTTAAGGACCTTAGGTTATCATTTGATGCAATCTAGGCGGTAACAACTTCTCCTCGTTATACAATTTCTCGTATTGGGTAGTACTTGCGCTCTATTGTGTTTACTTGCCTTATAGACTCATGGTTTCTTCGAGTTTGCTACTGCACCATTATTATTACAATAAATTGTAATAATCTTTGGACAAACTAGAAATCATATCTAAGTCTATCTTGAGGTTATTAAGTCATTCAGCTTTTATGGCTACCTCAGAGGCTTGCCATATACTCAGCTTCTATGGTGGAGTCCAGAAAAACACCTATGCTTATCACTCTTCCATAGTTATGACTTTTCCTCCTAAAGTAAACACAAAACCCCGAGGTTGACTTATTATTGTTCCTATCCGATTGGAAGTCAAAATCCATGCAACCCACAAGAACCAAATTAACTGCCTTGTGAGCTAGCATATAATCTCTAGTGCCTCTAAGGTACTTCAATATATGCTTTATTGCAGATCAATGTCCTTGTCCAGAGTTACTTCTGCTAACTATGCCCTTGGCAAAATAGATTTCTGATCTCGTGCATAGCATACATTAGGCTTCCAACAGCCGAAGCATAAAGAACTGCCTTTATTTCCTTTATCTCCTTTGATGTCTACAGAGACATATCTTTAGATAAAGTTACTCCATCCTGAAAAGGTAAGAAACCTTTCTTGGAATTTTGCATGCTTAAAACGAGCAAGGATTTTTCCGATGTATGAAGCTTGGGACAAGTAAAATATTCTTTTCTTGCGATCCCTTATTACTTTGATCTCAAGAATATATACATTCTCCCAAGTCCTTTATATCAAATTATTCGGACAACCATACCCCTACTTCTGACAACATTTTGATATTGTTTCCAACTACCAAAAATGCTATCTACGTATAGTACAAGAAATACCACCACGTTTCCATCACACCTTTTGTATACACAAGACTTATCCGTTAACTCAATAAATCCATAGGTCTGGATTACTTTGATAAACCGGATATTCCAAGACCTTGAAGCTTTACCTCAGTCCATAGACTGACTGAGCTTGCACACAAGATGCTCTTAGCCCTTTGCAATGAACCCTTCTGGTTGCTTTATATGGATGCTTTCATCAAGACTTCCATTAAGGAATGTTGTCTTGACATCCACTTGCCAAATAGATAAAAGAATCCGGATAGACTTAAGCATGGCTACCAGTGAAAAAGTTTCCTTTTTCATCAAGCCTTGCTTTGAAAGTTACTACCTTCCTTTCTATCCCTCTTTTCCTATTATAGACCTTTTAACACCCAAAGGCTTTTACACCATTTGGTGGTTCTACAAGCTTCCAGATTTTATTAGAATACATATATTCTAATTCTGTTATTCATTACTCTTTGCCAAGATGTTGCATCTTTATCTTGGAGTGTTTCGTCATATGTCCGGAGATCAGGTTCATGTCCTCCAGGGATCGAGTCCAAAAACTCTCCCAAAACATGAATCTTTTTAGGTTGCCTAACAACCCTCCCACTACGACAAGACACTTTCTGCAATTGTGTATCATTTGTGATACGTGTTGCAGTTTCCTTGTGGTATCTCATCTTGTATAGTTGGTACTAGATTAGACATGTCTTTTATTATTTCCTTAAGAACAAATTTTCTTATGGGCACATGGTTTATTACATAGTCCTTTTCTAAAAATCGGTCATTGATGCTAACAATGATCTTCTGATTTTTAAGACTATAAACCTACTTTCATTTCTCTAGGATAACCCACAAACAAGTGAATTCCTGTCCAACTTATCATTGTCTCTCTTCTGCATATGTGCTGGACTACCCGAATCCGAATATGCTTCGAAATAGGCTTATGTCTATTCAGCAATTCTATATGAGTAGAGAGTTCTGTCTTTGGAAGGTACTATATTCATTTCCGTTTCCAGAGTATATCCTTAAAATGATTTTGGTAATATTCTAAATAACTCATCAATCTACTTATTTCCATAAGAGTCCTATACCTTCCTTTTTCTACACCATTCTGTTGGGGTATACCAGGTGCAGTTAGTTGGGATTGAATCCCTACTTCTGATAAGTGACTCCTAAATTCTCCCAAGAGGTACTTGCCACTACGATCTTACCATAGTGACTTTTACTTTAACATTTCTCCGCATCAGCCTTGTACTCTTTGAACTAATCAAAGTACTTAGTCTTGCGGTACATTAAGTAAATTTATTTGTATCTTGAATAGTTGTCTATAAAATAGACGAAATATTCAATACTACCTCTTGTCTGGATAGTCATAGGATCACACAAATCAGAATGAACCAATTTCAACATATCTTTGACTCCATACCCCTTAGACTTAAAAGCTTCTTGGTTATTTTTCCTTCCAAGTAAAACTCGTAGGTTGGAAAGATTTCCACTACTAATTAACCCAAAAGTTCATCAGCTACCAATGAATCCTACTCAAGTTAATATAACCTAGCCTTAGAAGCCAAAGATATAATTGGTTCATTTTCGAAGGTTACTTTCTCTTAAAGTTAGAAGATGTGTTACTAATTTCCATTTGTTGCATCGTGAGAGTTATTGGATTTATAAATTGCCAACCAACGTACCAGAACAGATAACTTCCCTCTTTTTCTTAATAATAACTTTGTTATTAAAAGAGACAGAATATCAAGTTCTTTGAATAGTTTAGAAACTGAAAACTAGTTCTTTCTAAACTTGGTGCGTAAAGACAATTACTCAAAAATCCATGTTTTATTCTTATCAAAAGATAAACATCTCCCACTGCAACAACTACCATTTTTACAGTAGTGCCCATGTAGACAGTGTTTTAATTTTCATTTAGTTGCCGGGTTTCCTGGAACCCTGCAATGAATTGCGGACATGATTAATGGCATCTGTATCTACACTCCAGGTTCTGGTAGATAACACCACTAAACATGTTTCAACTAATGAATTAAATACACCTATATTGTTCTTAGTTCTAAGAAAACAGTTTACCTTAATGTCCAAGTCCTATTTTCAATCATTACAATTGGGATTACTAAGTCTTTCTTATAGTATGACTACTAGGGGATTGACAAACATTTTAAATCCTAAGAATCACAAAAATACTTGGTCAAGATCAACTCCTAAAAAATCCCCATGAATTTTGTATGCCACGATAGTGTGGACGTATACAAAATCGAAGAGAAGTTTTTATTCATTAATTTTATTATCTCGTCAACTTTACTTTTTGACGAATAAAATTAATAGTTGATCTGTCTTTGATCAAATATTTGGTCAAAAACTTTTGAATTTAAAAAAAATATTGATTTCTCAAACAATATTATTTAAATTCACCAACACCTCAAACACCATGAATTTTGTATGCCACGTTAGTGTGGACGTATACAAATTCAACATTTGTAAAAGGAGGGTTTTAACCCATTAATTTTATTATCTTGTCAACCTAACTTTTTGACAAATAAAATTAATAGTTGGTATCATTTGGTCACACAAATAATAGCAGTGACTCCGATGGGGAGGATACTATTAGATGTGTCTAAGTGTATACCATTACTTGACACTAAGTCCATTAAGAAGATTATGCCCCTTCCGTTGGGGAAGATCACACGCTCTTAATTAACTTCCTATAGTCATCCAAAAATGGAAGTCTGTTCTAGTGATCCACAAACAAGCTCATCCGTTATGGAGGAAGGCACTTAGAGCCAACGCGCAAGCTTGTTTGCATCACTTACAAACCAGTAATGGAGACCATGAGATTTACTTAAAAATCCCTCTCCCACTTAGTTATTTATAAATGAGGAATTTTAACTATGCTAGCCTACTAAATATGTAAACTAACATGCATCTTAGTTGTAGATCATGTTTCAAATTTGGATATTGTTAGATAATCACGTGTTAGATGATTAGGTATGATCTTGATACCTATTGATAATTTATAATCATTAGGTTGTGTAGATTAATTAGGTTATATGGATTTAGGTTTGATTTGCTAATCTAATGGTTAATTAAGGATTAGGAAATTATTCCTAATTAACCGTTAGAAAGGTGGAGGGTTATAGGTTAGGGTTTGTCCCTAAATTTCTGTTTAGGAATTATTTAGCTATTTGTTTGTATTCTAGCTAAATAAAAGTAAATGTATTTATTTACACAGGACTCTGATTCGAGACGAGCATCTCGACATTGGATTAGGACTGGATTATATCTTCTATTTGAGGCGGGTACCCTTTGACTTATCTTTTGATATTGTCTTATGATATGTATAGTTTATATATAATTACTAGTGATAGATGATAGATTTATTTCTTCCCTGGTCTTAGCTAGTTGATACCTATCACATGCTTCATCTGCTAGTTGCTTTACTTCAGGATTGGATATTTTATCTCTTGCCATGTGTATATATGTTCATAGAGATGCATATCTATAGTGCTCTACTCTACTATATTAGTTGCGTTACATGTGTGATACATGCTCTTGGATTCATGATACTTACATCATTGTTATATGTGATGTCTTTGGATTTATGCTGTTTATTTTCATTGTTATTTATGTGTTTGTCTGTTTGGCATCTACACATATGGAGGATATGTTCAGGTATGACATATTATAGCCGCATGCACCATATCGCATGATTGCATGCTGGGCGATTGACGACTCCATTATTGTTGAGCTCGTCGGCCGGCTACATTGACCTGCGCACCACGTGACCACTGCATGGGTAGTGGCACAGCACACAGGGTGTGTAGGTTGCCCGGTGGTGCTCCGCTGGAGGCTCCACTCATGGGTAGTGTGATAGGCAGCGTGGTAGCACACCGGGGTCCCTCCCCGTCATTGCGTACCGGGAGATGAGAGCATCGCGCTCCCTCCTATAGTTGAGGTTGGAGGATAGGTGTACTCCGGTGCATCCCGTCCACTCGGTCACTCTTCAGGGGTAGTGACGGCAGAGTGCACGGTGTCATAGCCCTACCCACGCGGTCTCACCATTGTGTGTGAGATGTTGACTGGCGTCAGGGGTGACCATGTCATATTGCATCATATGCACAAATTGCATTTATTGTGATTGTTGCATATGGGATGGTGCACTTGGGTGACTACATATGATGGACATGCATACAGGATACATGCGTATTTGCTCTGACTATATTTATCTGTGTATGTCCACAGCCATTCGCCCAAGCCTCGCAGGTGAGTACAGTTTATTTCAGTTATGCACTTCTTATATTCTTGCAGTAGATTGTATTTCATGCTTATTGTTGGTTACTGCAGTTTATTTAGTTATGCATACCTGTTATACTTAGCAGACTGTACTATATATGTATACTGTTAGGATGCTGTACCGTAGGATTGTTGCTGGTAGTTATATGTTGCTGTACATATCTATTGGATTACCTGCTGAGTTCTTTGAACTCATCCCGTTGTTACTATTTTTCAGGTTGAGGCCGTCGGGAGATATTCCAGTCGCTAGCCCCATTATCGCGAGGATTTTCTTTGTCGGATTATATTTTACTTTTGCATCTTATATACTTGTATTGTGGGTTTGTATTGTGGACTTTACATTGAACATTCGGGTTTGCTACTTTTGTTTTCCGCTGCGGTTGTCTTTTCATTACTTCGTGGATTTGTTTTCTTCGTTGTAGTGGAGTAGGCTGTTTACATATATCTTCGGGGTTCTATATCGTCTTTCCTTATTAAACTGCGTGGATTGATCATATATTATATCTGTGTGGAATGTTGATATAAACTGCGTGGTTTGTTTCTTAATTGTATTGTATTATTCCGGCCGTGTGTGGCCGAGGTATAGAGATATATGTATACTGAGCTTCATATTGTCCGCCGTACAGGGGAGATGCTGCCGAAATTTCTTCGGACATGGACTACCTAGGGCGTGACAATTTATTTGGTATCAGAGCATGGGTTACGATGCTCTGTATTTTCTTTTTATCTGATACCAATTTATTTGGTATCAGAGCAAAGTTTTGCGATACCTACTTGTCGGGTTTCGGATTTACGATACTTACTTTCGTGAGCATTCTCGGTATTTCGGATTTGTCCGGATTTCCGTCGATTTTCTCGTTTCGGAATTCCGAGGCATTTTGACGAGGTTTTATTGGTTCTATTTGGGGCTGAGCAGCGACAGGACATCTCCAGACGGTAAACAGGTAAAATTAGGTAATTTTATAGTTTTTATACCTGTAGAGATATCTGGGCAACATTTTGTTGTAGATATGACACATACACGTGTTCCGGTACTTAGACGTGGTCGCACACGTAAGAGGCCGTTAGATTCTCCTGAGGCAGAGTCTTCAGAGAGGTCTGCTAGGGCTGAGCCTGCCCGTCAGGGGCAGACTCGTCCGGTCATTGTGGGTACGTCTGCGTACCAGATCCCGATAGTTCCGACGTCAGAGGTACCTACCTCGACTGTACCACCAGTGGTACCACCGTCGGTATATTCTGCACCTCCCCCATCAGCTGTACCCGCAGAGTACCCGACACCCTCTCTAGCTGTGCCTGCTACCGCGTACTCGGCACCGCAGACACATGTGCCGATTACTACATATTCGGCACCAGTACCGGCAGCACCGGCTGTTTCTTACCCGGTACCACCCACCGTACCTTCAGTGGCCCCTACATATGTCTACTCAGTAGTTCCGCCATCAGTACTACCTATAGGAGCAGTCCCAGTGGTTCTGCCCAGTGCTGCAGCGATGCCCACCGACATAGTTACAGCACGTGCACGGATCCCAGCCTTAGCAGAGTCGGCGAAGAGCCGATTCACATTATTCCGTGGAGAGACTGATCCGAGCATAGCTCAGTCCTGGATTGAGACTATGGAGCGGACATTCTTTTACACGGCCTGCTCCGAGTGGGAGATGGCCGAGCTGGCTGCTTACCACCTGCGAGATGGGGCAGAGATCTGGTGGGACACACAGCGCTCCATTATAGGTGACCAACATATTACCTGGACGAGATTTAGGGAGGCATTCGAGAGTCAGTATTTTCCCCGAGCATATCAGATGACTCTTCGGCAGGATTTTCTTAGTCTGCGGCAGAATAACCGCTCAGTGATGGAGTATAATGCTGAATTTAATCGGTTGGCCAGATTCTGTCCTGAGTTAGTTGCCGATGATAGATCTCGTATGCTTCAGTTTGTCCAGGGACTGGATGGGCATCTTCAGCTGAAGATTTCTGGTTTTAGTACTTCATAATACACAGAGACATTGGGTAGAGCTCTTATGATTGAGTCTGCTCATCCGAGAGTGAATGTAGACAAGAAGAGGAAGCAGACGGATCGAACTTCCAGACAGATCTAGCAGACACAGACTAATGGGCAGCAGTAGAGCAGTCACACTCAAACGGGTCAGGACACTTCTGGGCCATTTGGCCGACCCTAGAAATTAGGACGATCTTCATCAGGACGTTCTCGGTCTTCTCAGCAAAATCGGAAACAGTCCGCCGGTGACCCTCACTGTATCCAATGCGGATTTCGAGATCACATCATCTCTGCATGCACTCTGGGACAGTCAGTTTGCTATTATTACAAACTGCCTGGACATTTGAGCCAGACTGTTCGCTGAAGGCTCAGTATGTAGCTTCCGGGATTTCTGTTCTGGGAGGACAATTTGGTCAGTCCGAGACTCAGCGAGGTGGGCCGAAAGCCCAATCTTCGCATCGTCAACAAAGGACAGCTCCCCCTGCAGCAGCTGTATATGGCATGCACGGGCAGGAGCATTTTGATGTCCTTGTGGAGAACCCCATGGTATTTCATCTTAATGTTCTCCTGTACTATTCGTCAAGAAGAAGGATGGTACTCTGAGGTTGTGCATCGATTATAGGCAGCTGAATGCACTGACTATCAGAAATAAGTACCCCTTGCCACGGATTGAGGATTTATTTGATCAGCTCAGAGATACATCAGTGTATTCTAAGATTGATCTGCGGTCTGGATATCATCAGCTGAGGGTTAGAGATTCTGATATTCAGAAGACAACATTTCGCACTAGATACGGACATTACGAGTTTTTGGTAATGCCATTTGGGCTTACCAATGCTCCAGCAGTATTTATGGATTTGATGAACCGTATCTTTTTGGAGTATTTGGATCAGTTTGTGATTGTATTTATCGATGACATATTGATCTATTCACGTTCCGAGGAGGAACATGCGCAACACCTTTGCATAGTCTTGGAGACTCTTCGACGACAACATCTGTATGCGAAGTTCAGCAAGTGTGCATTTTGGCTTTCCTCAGTTGGTTTCCTAGGATATGTGGTTTCTAGCCGAGGTATTTCAGTAGATCCTCAGAAGATCGAGGCTATCACCAGCTGGGAGCAGCTGAAGTCAGTCCAGGAGATTCGCAGTTTCTTGGGCTTGGCTGGATATTACCGACGATTCGTTGAGGGTTTCTCCAGCATTGCTATGTCGTTGACACGTCTGACCCGGAAAGGCGTGAAATTCACGTGGTCAGAGGCTTGTGAGACCAGCTTCCAGGAGCTGAAGCGGAGATTAGTATCAGCACCAGTCTTGGTTTTACCTTCTGGTGATGACGGATTCATACTTTATACAGGCGTATCTCTTCAGGGCTTGGGCGCTGTTTTGATGCAGCACGGTAGGGTAGTCTCTTATGCTTCTCGTCAGTTGAAGGAGCATGAGAAGAACTACCAGTACATGATTTAGAGCTAGCCGCTATTATCTTTGCTTTGAAGATTTGGCGACATCATCTTTATGGTATTACTTTTGAGATTCTTACTGATCATAAGAGTCTCAAATATATTTTCACACAGAAGGAACTCAATCTCCGACAGAGGAGATGGATGGAGTTCCTGAAGGATTATGATTGTATTATTAGCTACCATCTGGGTAAAGCTAATGTGGTTGCTGATGCACTTAGCAGGAAGTCCAGAGGGACTTTAGCTTGTCACCGAGTTTAGTCATGGACTTGGTTCAGGGATTCTCCGAGTTGGGCCTTGAGGGGCAGGGACGGACAGAGCAGGGTATTCTTGTTACCATGGTTGCTCAGTTGTCGATCAGGATGAGGATTCGAGAGGCCCAGGCCGGAGATCAGCATTTACAGTTCATTAGCAGCCAGATAGCTTCCGGACAGCAGACTGAGTTTACACGAGATGACGAGGGTATTGTTTATTTCCGAGGCAGATTATGTGTACCTCAGTCTCACCCAGTCTGTTTACACGACATTCGGGTTTGCTACTTTTGTTTTCCGCTGCGGTTGTCTTTTCATTACTTCGTGGATTTGTTTTCTTCGTTGTAGTGGAGTAGGCTGTTTACATATATCTTCGGGGTTCTATATCGTCTTTCCTTATTAAACTGCGTGGATTGATCATATATTATATCTGTGTGGAATGTTGATATAAACTGCGTGGTTTGTTTCTTAATTGTATTGTATTATTCCGGCCGTGTGTGGCCGAGGTATAGAGATATATGTATACTGAGCTTCATATTGTCCGCCGTACAGGGGAGATGCTGCCGAAATTTCTTCGGACAGGGACTACCTGGGGCGTGACATATTGTACTGTCTTTGTAATCATTATTTCGAATTGCTAGTGAATTGTCCAACGAAAGTACTCACGGAGTACGGGCCTTCGAGTAGGAGTCGTCACAGGCTCCGAACGAAGTAAAAAATTACTGTGTCTATTGTTTTTAAATTCCGCTGCGCTTAACTCTTTTTAACGCTGTTTTTCGAATCGATATTCACCCCCCCTCTATCAACGTTTCACGATCTAACAAGTGGTATCAGAGCAGGTACTGCTCTGATTTGGTGCAACCACCAATCAAGCAAAGGGGGGTCGTTTTAAAGAAAAAATTAGATATTGTTTATCTTTTAAATAAAACCTTACGCCTTTCGTTTTTTCCCTCCAAAACGGTTTTTGAAAAATACATCACCATCTTTTCACCATTGTTTAGTATTTAAAAAATATTACATTTTCAAAATTTTAAAATAATATTTTTCAAATATTTTATTAATATTTTAATAATATTTTATTATTTTTTTCGAAAATAGTGAAATATTATTTTTTTTTCAGCACTGCTAATCCAAGAACAAGTCTTGGGATTTTTTTTTTCTGTTTCTCTGTGTGCAAGAAAAATGACTCTTCAAGAAGGACGGAACCCCCACGAACCACCACCATACGATCAAGATTTCAACTATTGGAAGCGATTAATGGAATGCTTCTTAGGAAGCGTAAACTTTGATTATTGGCTGATATTGAGAAAACCTTCTCAGAACTCAGAACTAAACACAAATGTAAGTAAAATCATTTGTAATGTTTTACCTAACAATGTTTTATGCAGAGTAAAAAAGTATAAAGATGCACATGAGCTTTGGACCCAATTGATCAAACTTCACGAGGAGCCGATGGAGCTCGAGGATCAAGTAAAAATCGAATCCTAACTCGGGTTAGATCCAATCGAAAAGCCTACTGAATTAGGGGTTGCGCTCAAGGTTAGTGATATTTACCAAAATACCCCTGCTAATAGTAGTTTAAAAAAATATGAGCATTGATTTGATTATTTCAGAAAATATATGTGAAAATAATGTAGTTGACAATAATTACAAAAATACCCCTAGGATATTATCTGATAAAACAAATCCAATTAATTTAAAAAATTCAAACTTGAACCTAAACAAATCTGAAAACTCAAATGATAGAGATGACAAGGTCAATATTGATCTAGATAAAATTAATAAATTATTTAATAATCTAGACAATATTAATCTAGAAAATCTTATCCAAACCCAAGATAATTTAATTAATAAAAAAATAAATTTTAATGATAAGAATAATCTAATAAATTCCACTAATTATATCAACTTAAAAAATAAAGAAAATATAAGAATAAAATCAAACACTTTGATAAAATCAAAACTAAATTTAACAAAATTAAAACTAAATGTTAAAAATAACATATTAAATAAAGATAATCTGAAAAATTCAAAATTAACAATTAATAAAAGGTTAAAAGATAAACTTTTAAGGAAATATAATTCAAACAATTTAATTAATTCAAACTTAAAGAAAGATAATTTGACTAATTTAATTAATTCAAAATTAAAAACTTGAATCTAAATTATAAATTAAACATTAAATTTTAACCAAAACTTAACTATAATAAACCCAGAACTAAAAACTAAATTAATGGCCAATAATTCAGGGGGAGGCTCCAGAATAGCCGGCACCTCCAAAACTAACCTACCCGACAGGGTAGCCCTAACCAACCTACCCGAAAAGGGTAACCCCTGTAGGACCGTTAGATTCGATAGAGGGGGGGGGTGAATATCGATTCGAAAATATCGAGTATAAGCGCAGCGGAAAAGTAAAGTAGACACAGGGTTTTTTACTTCGTTCGGAGCCTGTGATGACTCCTACTCGAAGGCCCGTACTCCTTGAGTACTTTCGTTGGGCAATTCACTAGCAATTCGGATAATTACAATTTAAGTACAAAAAGATGCTAATGAAAAGAAAAACAAAGCTGTACCGACAGACAAGGAATTTAAAAGAGCGGGAACGTGTCATCGGAGCTTTGTTAGCGTCGTTGGAGCGCATAGCAGCAGAGCGAGTAATCTCAGAGTTCTCAGATGTGAAAGATGATTATGAAGCTCCTGCCTGGGGCTTCTTTTATATGTTGCTCCGGGCGCCTGGATTCCTTCCGGGCGCCTGGAATGTGACGTAGCTGCTCAAACCGAGATGCTCCACGTGGTGACGACTTGGCCTGGATATAATTTGCTTTCCGGGCGCCCGGACCTCCGGGCGCCCGGATCCCCTCCGGGCGCCCGGACCACCTTGTTCCAGAAAACTCCCTTTTCCTGCAAAACAAAGTTAGTCCGAGGCAATATATATCCTGTAAAATAGATTGTTAGCACATTTATGAATTAGCACAAATAGTATGACTTAGATTCCGTCTTTCCGAGACCGGAATCTAGTCACGATCTCGACTTAGACATCCGAAATGGATCTAAGCCGGATCGACGCCTAATGTTCCCTTCAACGGCCCTCATGATCACTCCCTCCAGATATTACCTTACTTACGCGACGTCCGGTCGGCCCTTGACCCGCTTTGGACTTCTCGCCATTATCCGGTCGGCCGTCGACCTGTCGGACTTCTTGCCAGCGTCCGGCCCGTCGACCGCTTGGACTTCTTGCCAACTATCCGGTCAGCCCGTCGACCTAGCTGGACTTCGTGCCAGATATCCGGTCAGCCCGTCGACCTGTCTGGACTTATCCTACACACTCGATCAAAGTGTCAGACAACAACAAAACTAACTTAACCTGTTTGTCATTCATCAAAACCTAAGTTAGACCGTTAGTGCTACCCGCACCAACAATCTCCCCCTTTTTGATGGAATGACAACCTGGTTAAGTTAGTGAAATGAATAAAACAGGTACATGGTAGTTAGTTTTAGTGTTTTCAATTTGGTTTAGCTAACTTAACCACCTAACCCTCCCCCTTTGACATTCATCAAAAATAGGCAAGGATAAACAAGCATAGTGTAGAGTTACTGTAAAAATTTAAGAAACAGCTAATTTTGGAGAATATCTAAGTCTGATTCAAAATTCAAAGATACTGATAAACGCACAATTTAAAACAAAAAAAAATGATCAAGTTGACTTGGGGGAGTCAAGTTTTAAATTTTAAAAGTATAAGTTTAAAATTTGATTTTTCAAAACAAAGCAAGAATTAAACAAGTAAAATTAATTTTTCAAGAAGTAAAATTTTAGCCAAAATAATTTTGTTAAGGCTAATTTGATAAAAGCTGAGTTTGGAAAGTTTAATTTTCAAGCATATGTTACAAAACTGAATAAGTTTAAATTTGCAATATTCAACTTTTAAAATCAGGTTTAAAAATTAGGTGGGATTAAACTTCCAAGTTTTTCAAACACTTAGTTAATTTTAACTTTTTGAAAACTGGTGTTTAAAAATAAGTTAGTTTTAAAATAAATGTACAAAAGCATTTTTAAACACACAAAATTTTAATTAATTTCTCCCCCTGAACTTGATACTTAAAATTAAACAGCTGTCTAACCAATTAGGTACTGACTAACTATCAGAAGATAGTAGCTTTCACTTGGTTAGTCAGATTAAGGTGATTATAAGCAGTCAACGTTTGACTTGACTGATGATCTTAATCTGATTACTGTCTGATTTGTATTTAACGTCCAGACTTATGCTGATGCACTGAAATAAGCATCTTAAGTCCAGACAGTTGGCCTATGCATCTCACCCCTTTCTATGTTTGTCAAACATAAGCAGGGTAAACTTAAGGTGTTGGTGAGATGCTCAAAAACTAGTCCTATGGGTACATGCTTTCTAGGGATTCAAAACTAGTCTAAGGCCAAAACAGTTTTTGAAAATCTAAAACTGGAAAGTTTTAAAAACAAACAAGTTTAACTTATAATTTGAAAACAATTATTTTTGGAAACAATTTTGAAAAATCCTAGTCTATTAAGCACATCCCTAATTTTCGACATAAGTTGCTAAATTCACTTTCAGGGAGTGGCTTTGTGAAAATGTCAGCTAAATTTGATTTGGACTCAATGTATTTGAGTTCAATATCACCTTTAGTAACATGATCCCTGATAAAGTGGTGTCTAATTTCAATATGTTTGGTTCTTGAATGATGCACAGGGTTCTTGGTTAAGTTAATTGAACTTATATTGTCAATTAATACTTTTACATTTGTGATATTTAAGTTGAAATCTTTTAGAGTATGCATCATCCATAATAATTGTGCAACACATTCGCCTATAGCTATGTATTCTGACTCAGTTGTAGATAGAGCAACACAATGTTGCTTTCTACTAAACCAGTTGACAAGTGATGAACCTAATAATTGGCATCCACCACTTGTGCTTTTGCGGTCTAATTTACATCCAGCATAATCTAAGTCAGAATACCCTATTAGTTCAAAATTATTTGTCCTAGGATACCAAATTCCTACATTTGTTATTCCCTTAAGATATCTAAAAATTCTTTTAACTTGTGTCAAATGGGATTCCTTAGCACAAGTTTGGTATCTAGCACACATACTAACTGCAAATAAAATATCAGGTCGGCTTGCAGTTAAGTACAGTAGGCTACCTATTGCACTCCTATAATATTTTAAATCAATTGGTTTTCCATTTGGGTCATTGTCTAAGATTGTGTTTACTGCCATAGGTGTTTTTATTTCTTTTGTATTTTTCATTCTGAATTTTTTAAGTAAGTCTTTAGTGTATTTATGTTGATAAATATAATTTCCTTCATTTGTTTGTTTGATTTGTAATCCTAAGAAATAAGTTAATTTTCCTACTAAGCTCATTTCAAATTCTTTTTCCATTAGATTAATAAATTCTTCTAAAAATTTTGAATTTGTTGAACCAAATATTATATCATCTACGTATATTTGTGCAATAAATATATCTGTATTTAATGATTTAACAAACAAGGTTGGGTCAATTTGACCTTGGTTGAATCCTTTGGATGTTAAGTACGATGTTAGCCTTTCATACCATGCCCTGGGTGCTTGTTTAAGTCCATATAATGCTTTCTTTAACTTAAAAACATAATCAGGGTGTTCTAGACTTTCAAACCCAGGAGGCTGACCTACATAAACTTCTTCTTTAATTAGTCCATTAAGAAAGGCAGACTTAACATCCATTTGGTATAGTTTAAATCCCTTGTGTGCTGCATAACTTAGTAACATTCTAATGGATTCTAATTTGGCTACTGGGCATAGGTTTCATCATAGTCAAGTCCTTCAACCTGACTAAACCCTTTGGCAACTAGGCTAGCTTTATTTCTAGTAATTTCCCCAGTTTCACTTAATTTGTTTCTGAATACCCATTTTGTTTCTATTATTTTCTTATTCTTAGGTGGTGGTACTAGCCCCAAACTTCATTACGCTCAAATTGGGCTAGTTCTTCTTGCATAGCTATAATCCAGTCTGGGTCTAGTAGGGATTCATCCACAGTTTTGGGTTCAATTTTTGAAATTAGAGAAATTTGACTTAGGTTTCTAAAGGATGATCTGATTTGAACTCTCAAGTCTGGGTCACCAATTATTTGATCAGTTGGATGGTTAGGATTTACTCTTATAGTTCTAGGGGGTTCATTTTCTTGAGTGTGTTCATCTTCTTCATAGTCTAGGGATTGATTGGTTTCTTCAGAATTATTAATTTCAGTAGGTTGAAGTTGAGTTTGTCCTTGAGTTTCTTCAAATTTTTCATTTGTGGTTTCCTATATTTTTAGCGTAATTTTATTATATATTCTGTAACCCCTACTGTTTAGAGAATATCCTACAAAAATTCCATTTTCTACTTTAGAGGTGAATTTTCCTAAATGTTCTCTAGTATTTAGGATGAAGGCTGGACACCCAAATACTTTAAAATATTTTATGTTGGGTTGTTTGTTATAAAATATCTCAAAGAAGGTTTTATTATGTCTTTTATTTAATGTTGTTCTATTTTGCACATAGCAGGCTATGCTAACAACTTCTGCCCAGAAATATTTAGGTAGGTTATATTCATTTAACATGGTTCTAGAGGCTTCTAGTAAGGTTCTATTTTTTCTTTCTACAATTCCATTTTTTTTTGGGGGGGGGGGGGGTTTAGGACATGAAAATTCGTGATGGTAGCCATTTTCAAGACAGAATTTGTTAAAATTATGATTTTTAAATTCTCCCCCATTGTCACTCCTAATTCTTTTAATTTTAATATCTTTTTCGTTTTCAATTTGTTTGCAGAAGTTTATAAAGATTTCAAAAGTTTCATCTTTATGTTTTAAGAATTTTACCCAAGTAAATCTAGAATAATCATCTATAATTACTAAACAATATAAGTTTCCATTTATAGATTTGACTCCATGGGAGTCAAAAAGGTCTAAATGTAGAAGTTCTAATATTGAGTTAGTTTGTGGCTGATTTGTTTGTTTGTGAGTGGATTTAGTTTGTTTACCTTGTTGACAAGCATTACATATGGTTGAATCTAAGTTAGGTAATTTTGGTAAGCCTCTCACAAGTCCATTTAGTTTACTTATATTTCTAAAGTTGGTGTGAGACATCCTTTATGCCATAACCAAGTTTCTTCTTTTTGTGTTAAATAACACTTAATGGAAGAAGTGGTTAAGTTGATGGCATAGATGTTGTCTTTTCTAAAACCTTTTAGGCTTATGGTAGGATTATCTAGATGTTTGATTAAACACTCTGTGGATAGAAATTTAACCTTATACCTAGTATCACACAATTGACTTATACTCAGAAGATTATATTTAAAATGTTCAACAAGTAAAACATTTGTAATTATAAAGTCTATTTTTAATTCAATATTACCTATACCAATTACCTTGAGTTTGTCGTTGTTTCCAAAGGCAACTGTTCCTAAGCTTTTGTAAGTGAGTTGAGTGAACTTGGTGTGATCTCCAGTCATATGTTTGGAGCAACCACTGTCCAAAATCCACTTGGTTTCCTACAGTAAGTAGGATTTAAAGTTAGTCTTTTTATTTTTGAGCAAGCATTATTTAAGTTAAGTTTTAAAATTAAAGTGAGTTTTAAGTTTGAAATTGAATTTTAAGTTTAAAATTAAAATTTTGAAATTAATTTTTAAATTAAAATTATGAAATTAATTGATAAATTTAAAATTGAAATTAATTTTTAAGTTAAAATTAAAATTTTGAAATTAATTTTTAAGTTTAAAATTAAAAATTTGAAATTAATTTTTAAGTTTGAAATTTTGAAATAATTTTTAAGTTTAAATTTAAAATTTTGAAATTAATTTTTAAGTTTAAAATTAAAGTTTTGAAATTAATTTTTAAGTTTAAAATTAAAGTTTTGAAATTAATTTTTAAGTTTAAAGTTAAAATTTTGAAATTAATTTTTAAGTTTAAAATTAAAATTTTGAAATTAATTTTTAAGTTTAAAATTAAAATTTTGAAGCCTTATTCATCTCACCCGATCTATATTATCAATCAGGGAATCCTATGATTTTGTGAGATGAAATTAGATTTTTAATTATGGAGTTTTGGTTTAACTTGTGTTAGATTCAGATTTAGCTTTGGTCTCCACAAATAGGCAATCTTCGGATAAACTTCTAAGCTTGGTGAGTCACATGGACGTCATTAGAAGTAACCAACCTTTCGAGGTTTTCCGAATAGTCCTATCCACGGAGCTTAGTACTAAATCTTGGTCTAACTGGTTAGGATTCATTTAAGGATAGCTTCGGTCAGTTCCACTTGGCCAAATGCACCAGATCGAAACCATATCTTTCTAGACATGTGATGCCCAAGTTTCCCTAACGTACTATCATTCAAAAACTTCACCAGTACCATGATTCAAGTTAAACTTGGCCTCTAATCCTAATTACCCTATCGGGTTAGTTTGTTTTAGGTTACCCTGTCGGGTAAGTTAGTTTTGGAGGTGCCAGCTATTCTGGAGCCTCCCCCTGAATTATTGGCCATTAATTTAAATTTTGGATTTAGGTTTGTGTCGATTCCTTTTATAGTTATGGTTAACTTGATGATAATTTTGTTGATTTTTAAAGTGTTTAAATTTTGAATTTGATTTAGGTTTGTATTTTGGATTTTGGTTTGGTTTATTCGATTTTATATAATGTATTTTTTCTTTAGGTATATAATATTGATTAAGTCCTATTTGCGTGGTTAAGCACGCTTTCGGAACCCAAGCTAGATTGGTTGATTTGTATTGGGTTATTAATGATTTGAAGGTTTTATTTGAATTCGACTTATATCCTAGTCTGGTTTTATTATAGCATGCTTTTTGATTATTTAGGATTAAGTCTAGATTTTTTGATCTTGTTGTGAATTTTTCTAACATTTCTTTTAAATTGTTAATCTCATTTTTTAATGATAAATTCTCCTCCTCAAGTGTTAGATCTTGAGTTGGATTTGTATTTTCTTTTTGTTCCTTGAGGTTTTGATTTTCCTCAAGAAGTGATTTGTTTTCATTTTCTAGTTTAATCAATTTACTATTTAAACATGAAATAATTCTAAAAAATTTTTTGTTTAAATTAAAATCTACCTCATTCGGGCCTTCGGAAACGAGTACGGACTCGTGGCTTGTTTGAGTTCGGACCGTCTTCATCTTCCGACTCGTCTTACATTTGACTTCGCGGGCCATCAGTGTGAGGTGACTCTGATGTTTCTGCTCTTCTTCCTCCGATTCATCCGAGGAGTCGTCCCACGTTGCTTTGAGGGCCTTCTTTTTGGTTGACTTCGGTTTGTCGAACTTCAGTTTTGGGCATTCGTTCTTGTAGTGTCCCTTTTTGTTGCAGCCGTAGCAAGTCACGTTCTTTTGTTCTGAGGGAGAACTGATCTTTTGATGGTCCTTTTTGCTGAAACTCCTTTTTCTCCTGGTGAACATTTTTCTTACCAAGTTCACCAGGTGTTCTTCGTCTTTGGAGTCTTGGTCGGAATCTTCTTCAAATTCAGGCTTGCTCTTCTTTTCTTTGGAGGAACCTGCAAATAAAGCTATACCTTTCTCGGCTCCAGCATTAGTTTGTTCATGTAATTCTAATTCACAGAAGAGCTCATCTAATTTTAACTTAGAAAGATTTTTAGAGATTTTGTAGGCATCTACGATTGATGCCCATAAACTATTACGTGGAAAAGCATTTAATGCGTACCTTATTAAGTCTCTATTTTCCATCTGGTGGCCTATCGCATGAAGCCCGTTGAGGATGTCCTTGATCCTCGCGTGGAGCTGATTCGCCGTTTCACCTTCCTACATTTTTATATTAAAAATTTTGTTTAAAAATAGGTCTCGTTTTGTTACCTTGGCGTCACTCGTTCCCTCGTGCAGCTCGATCAATTTGTCCCACAGCTCTTTAGCGTTTTTGTGTGGACCAACTCTGTTCAGTTCTTCTCTTGTTAATCCGCACTGTAGAGTGTTGATCGCTTTATTTTCTGTTGACGCCTTTTTCTTCAAATCTGCTGTCCAGTCTTCAGGATCCAGTATATTTCCGGAGTTGTCCGCTGGAATTTTATAGGGTCTCGTGACGCTCATCCACTGGTCGAAGTCTGTTTTGAGGTAAACCTCCATGCGCTTCTTCCAGTACAGAAAATCGTCCCCGTTGAAGAGTGGAGGTCGTACTGTGCTGAAGCCTTCTTGTTGGGACATCCTGTACACAAGTAAATAGCCAAAAAAATATCCCAAGACTTGGTCTTGGATTAGTAGTGCCGGAAAAAAAATCTAGATTGGTGTTGCACCAATTTATATTTAATTGAAAAAAAATAAACCAGTTTGGAATAAAGTGTAAAAGTGAAGGCCGAAAAAAAATAAAAGGTGTAACGACCCAATTTTCCCTATTTCAAGTTTTAAAAGTCCATAAAAATATTTGGAAATACTTTTAAAATATTCTAGAGATTTTTAAGAATTTTTAGAGTATTTTTACGTAATTTTTGGAGGTCGTTTGATATTTTTACAAGACGAAAGGAAGTTGACAAAAAAATTTGTCAAAACCGAAGCTCGAACCCACGACCTCGGGTCGGACTGACCCAACCGGACATGACGCAACCAACTGGGCTGCGAGTGTTTCGTTAACTATATATGTAACGAAGTATATTTAAGCAGAAGTTAGGGAATTAGGAATAAAAAGGGGGTGCGACAGGATTCGAACCCGCGGCTTCAAGTATGAGCCAAGCAACAGCCAACCAGCTGTGCTGTAATTGTTTCGTTAAACATATATAGAGCGAATATATTTATATAGTAGTTAATAATGGAAATGTTTAGATATTAAAAGGAGAACTTGAGTTTTACCCGAGACCTAATTTTTCCTCACCTTTCTCTCCCGACGGCGCTGTTCCTCTCCTCGGGCGAAAACGCAGCGGCGTTAGGGCTTCGATCCGGCGGCCGACGAGCACCTTTCTTCGAGAGCTCTTCACACATTCGTGACCGGCTCGTCGAGGGGAGCACGCAGACACGAAGAGATCGAAGAAATTTCAAGTCTCTGCAAGCCCTAGAAGTCGATCTCGGCTGTAAGTCCAAGAAATCCAAGGTGAGTTGCTTCTCACCTGCAGTAGGAGTAGTTCCGAGCTTTGATTTGTTTTCCTTGTTTTCGGTTTGTGTTGTACAGAATTCATGTTGTTGCCATGAGATCCATTACTGGTTAGGATTCTGTATTGATTCCGAAGCTTTGCATCATTTTGCTCTTCTGTTGAATTTTTGTCAGAAATTTGTTAGTTGGTCATTCATGAATTAGGATTGGATGTTAGATGAAATTGGGTTATGTTATAAGTTGTTCTGTTGCTGTACATGAGATAGCAGATAAATGCTATAGCCATACCATGCAAAACATCATGTAAAGAGCCTATAGTTGCAAACTCATAGGCCTACGGACACATATTTCCTTCCACGCAGTATCCTAGAATCTCAACAAAATTTTCATGCTTTAATCTGGATATCATTTGTGCCATCTTCAGAAGCATCAAGTTTTTCACAGCAACATGCTTTTCATTGTCTAGAATTGCAAAGTACACCCTTCCATATGACCCTATCCCAGCAGGTTTTAGCTTGAGTTGGAGCTTGCTGTGCAGGTTCGGTGGTGTTACTAATCCTTAACATGCAGCTAGACTTAGTGTTATAAATTCTTAACATGCAGCTAGACTTAGTGTTATTAATCCTTATCACGTTGCAAGACTTTGTGTTATTAATTCTTTGACACAGATTTAAATTCCTTCTTAGTGTAGGGTTAGTTTCTCGGTTTTCTTGAATAACATGAACAACCTTAGGTTCGGTTTCTATTAGCTGAACACAGTAGCTTCCATTTGCTATTAGATATGCATAAGCAGATTTTCTAGCTTTCACTTGTTATTAGTTGGGCACGAACAGCCCTTAATCCAAGTACTTAGTGTGAGCTTTCTTGATATAAATTAAGCATGATCAGTTTACCATTTTGCTAATATTCGAGCATGAGCAGATTTCTTTTCCTTTGCTAATAGATGTGCATGAGCAGATTTGTTGAGTATAGTATGCAGATTTTTAATAAGCAGATTTTCATAAGCATTGCTTGCAGATTTTGATAAGTATTGCATGCAGAATTTCAATTTTAGGACAGATTTTTATTAAGCTTAATATGCAGAATTTTATAGCATGATTAGTAAGCTTAAAGTTGCTTTCTTTGCTCTATTTTATAGCATGATTAGTAAGCTCAAGTTGCTTTCTTTAGCTCTATTTTATATCATGATTAGTAAGCTCAAAGTTGTTTCCATTTGCTATTTTAACAAGCATGAACAGCCATGTATTCTAATGGAAAAATAAGAATTTTATTAAATACTTTTAGAAGTATTAACAAGTAAAAGGAAGAAAAAGAAAAGAAAGAAAAGGCCAAGGTCTTAAGTAGATCCTAAAGTCAAGACTTTAGGGATTTTGGCACACAAGGTGCTTAAATAAATGCCAAGGCATTTTATTATAAGAAGTATTTAAAGATAAAAAGTATTTTACTTTTAAAGGGCATGTACCGGACACAAGGTCCAAGGGATGGGCTCCAAGTTGCCCCTAGGCACAAGGCCTAGAAGTATCTTAGTAGTTTCGGGATTAGCTACCTCGATTCTTATTAAGAATGCGCGCAAAGTGGTACAATGCCGGGCCCAAGAGAAGTTGATTACTATTTTGAAGTATTAAAAGTATAAGTTTTTGAACAAGTAAAAATAAGTTTTACTTAAGAATAAAAGTACTAAAGAATAAGTTTCAAACAAGTGAAATAAAAGAATAAGCTTAGAGTAAATGAAGTAAGTTTCACTTTGTTTTAAAGATCAGCCAGTTTAGCTTTCTTTTATGCTAAGCAGCTTTTACATGTTTAGTTTCTTACATGTTATTTATTTGCTAGTTTATGAGCATGAGTAGCTATACATGTTTAGTATTTCAGTTAGTATGATTCCTTCATTGGATTATGAGCATGATTAGCTATACTTGTTTAGTATTCCAGATAGTATGATTCCTTTACCATTTATGAGCATGAGTAGCTTTACATGTTAGCATTCAGTTTTAGCATGTTTTTATTTATATACATGCATATCGAGTTTTTGTGAGTAGATAGCGCTCACTAAGCTTTATGCTTATAGATTGCACTTCCTCCTACTGCAGATAAAGGAAAGGAAAAGATTTAGCAAGGAAGGCGACAAGGTGGTGGTGATGAAGGTGTGTGATGGCTGGACTATGGAGAGATCCAGAATGAGCTGGCAACTTGCCAAGACTTTTCTGTTTAGTTATTTTAGTTCTCTTTTAATGCTATAATGAAGTTGAGATTGTAATTGAGTCTATTCCGCACTTGTAGTTTGGTATGTCTTATCGTTGGAGTTCTATTTGTTTACTATTGCTAGAATAGTTTCCTTTTAGTTATTATGATATTATTACTGCGTGGTTGTGAAGTACTTATACCAGCCGCATGTGGCTGATGGTTTATTATTTGTTTGTATTATGGGAAATGGTCACCGGTACAGGGGAGATTCTGCTGAAATTTTTCGGTAGGGTTTTCCTAGAGATTTTTAATAAACCGGTTAAGTAGAGTTAGTAGATAAGTAACGGTCACTCTTAGAGAGTAGTAGTAGTAGTAAGAAGGGTGGTCGTTACAAAAGGTTTCACCCCCAGTCTGATTGGTGGTTGCACCAAATCAGAGCGGTACCTGCTCTGATACCACTTGTAGGATCGTTAGATTCGATAGAGGGGGGGGGTGTGAATATCGATTCGAAAATATCGAGTATAAGCGCAGCGGAAAAGTAAAGTAGACACAGGGTTTTTTACTTCGTTCGGAGCCTGTGACGACTCCTACTCGAAGGCCCGTACTCCTTGAGTACTTTCGTTGGGCAATTCACTAGCAATTCGGATAATTACAATTTAAGTACAAAAAGATGCTAATGAAAAGAAAAACAAAGCTGTACCGACAGACAAGGAATTTAAAAGAGCGGGAACGTGTCATCGGAGCTTTGTTAGCGTCGTTGGAGCGCAGAGCAGCAGAGCGAGTAATCTCAGAGTTCTCAGATGTGAAAGATGATTATGAAGCTCCTGCCTGGGGCTTCTTTTATATGTTGCTCCGGGCGCCTGGATTCCTTCCGGGCGCCTAGAATGTGACATAGCTGCTCAAACGGAGATGCTCCACGTGGTGACGACTTGGCCTGGATATAATTTGCTTTCCGGGCGCTCGGATCCCCTCCGGGCGCCCGGACCACCTTGTTCCAGAAAACTCCCTTTTCCTGCAAAACAAAGTTAGTCCGAGGTAATATATATCCTGCAAAATAGATTATTAGCACATTTATGAATTAGCATAAATAGTATGACTTAGATTCCGTCTTTCCGAGACCGGAATCTAGTCACGATCTCGACTTAGACATCCGAAATGGATCTAAGCCGGATCGACGCCTAATGTTCCCTTCCTGGGAACGCGTCCTCGCAGTCACTCCCCTCCAGTGACTTACCTTACTTACCTGCCAGACGTCCGGTCAACCCTTCGACCCGTCTGGACTTCTCGCCAACTATCCGGTCAGCCCGTTGACCTAGCTGGACTTCTTGCCAAGCGTCCAGTCAGCCCGTCGACCCGCTTGGACTTCTTGCCAGCTATCTGGTCAGCCCGTCGACCAAGCTGGACTTCGTGCCAGACATCCGGTCAGCCCGTCGACCTGTCTGGACTTATCCTGCACACTCGATCAAAGTGTCAGACAACAACAAAACTAACTTAACCTGTTTGTCATTCATCAAAACCTAGGTTAGACCGTTAGTGCTACCCGCACCAACAATCTCCCCCTTTTTGATGGAATGACAACCTGGTTGTAACGACCACCCTTCTTACTACTACTACTACTCTCTAAGAGTGACCGTTACTTATCTACTACTCTACTTAACCGGTTTATTAAAAATCTCTAGGAAAACCCTACCGAAAAATTTCGACAGAGTCTCCCCTGTACCGGTGACCATTTCCCATAATACAAGCATAATATACTCAGCCACAAGCGGCTGGAACATATATCTTCACAACCACGCAGTATAATATCACAAACAAAAGAAAGAAACTACCCTATTAATAGCAAACATCAATATCACTCCATCAATAGAACCCAACTACAAACGCGGAATAAACTTAAATACAATATTGACTCATAATAGCATTAAAAGAAAACTAAAGAACTCCAAACAGAAATGTCTTAATAATTCCTTAGCAAACTCTTGATCTCCCCATAGTCCAGCCATCACACACCTTCATCACCACCACCTTGTCGCCTTCCTTGCTAAATCTTTTCCTTTCCTTTATCTGCAGTAGGAGGAAGTGCAGTCTATAAGCATAAAGCTCAGTGAGCGCTATCTACTCACAAAAACTCGATATGCATGTATATAAATAAAAACATGCTAAAACTGAATGCTAGCATATAAAACTACTCATGCTCATATATAGCAAAGGAAATCATGCTAACTGAAATGCTAATCATTGTATAGCTAAATATGCTCATAAACCAATAAGAGAAGCATACTAAACATGTAAAACTAAACATGTAAAGCTAAACAGGCTGAATAATCTAGTAGCAAGGAAACAATTGAAACTACTACTGCATGCTTCAAATAACAAGAAAACTAACTTTCTAATTCTAGACAGATTTGAAGCTCATTTCATTTGTTTCAAAACTTATACTTTAATACTTCAAAATAATAATAAACTTCTTTTGGGCCCGACATTGTACCACTTTGCGCGCATTCTTAATAAGAATCGAGGTAGCTAATCCCGAAACTACTAAGATACTTCTAGGCCTTGTGCCTAGGGGCATCTTGGAGCCCATCCCTTGGACCTTGTGTCCGGTACATGCCCTTTAAAAGTAAAATACTTTCTTTTTAACTATAACTTCTTTATACTTGCCCTTACTTGGCATTTAAGCAAACACCTTGTGTGCGCTTTTGATATTCAATATTCTAGAATTGAAATCAAGTCTAAACCTTAGTCTTTCTTGCTTATAGAAACAAGAACTATAAGCAAGAAAGACTAAGGTTTAGACTTGATTTCAATTCTAGAATATCAAGCACCTGGGTTCAAATGCTGAGTAGTAAAGAGTTATGATTAAAGAAAGTATTTGCACAAGGGCATGTGGGACACAGGTCAGGATGCTGGGCACAGGCCTGAAATCTTGGTTTCGGGATGCTCTCGTTCTTATGAAATCTGTGGTGAGGCCCATTAAAGTATTTTGAAACAAATGAAATGAGCTCAAATCGTCTTCTTGTTGAGCATGCGATGTGGTTTCCTTGCTGCTGGATGGGCTGTTCATGTTGGTTTATGTTTGGTAACTGTTTGTATCTTCTCTTGGTTTATGAGCATGTTGGCAATGATTAGCATTCGTTATATGTGAGGCATGGTTTTTATATGTTGGCGTTCGGTTTGCATGTTTTTATGCGTATCGGTTTTTGTGGTGATGGCGGCTTTATGCGCTGCTGCGGATAAAGGAAAGGAAAGATTTAACAAGGTGGTGGTGATGAAGGTGTGTGATGGCTGGACTATGGGGTGAAGACATTTCTGTTTAGAGTTCTTTAGTTTTCTTTAATGCTATTATGAGTCAATATTGTATTTAATTCGCATTTGTAGTTGGGTTCTATTGATGGAGTGATATTGATGTTTGCTATTGATAGGGTAGTTTCTTTCTTTTGTTTGTGATATTATACTGCGTGGTTGTGAAGATCGCCTGTGGCTGAGTATATTATGCTTGTATTATGGAAATGGTCACCGGTACAGACTGCCGAAATTTTTCGGTTGGGTTTTCCTAGAGATTTTAATAAACCGGTTAAGTAGAGTAGTAGATAAAATGGTCACTCTTAGAGAGTAGTAGTAGTAAGAAGGGTGGTCTGTTACAGTGTTCCCATTCTCCAGCATCACACACACATCAGCATCATCCTTGCCGTCTTCAAGTAAGAAAGTATTTAAGTTTTTCCTTTTATGCTTCTTTATTATTTGCAGTATGGAGAAATTGCTTATATGTGCTTCTGTAAGATAGAAGTTTGTTTCTCTTTTATTCATATACCTAAGTTTGGTTAGAAAGGATAAAGAATATATCAAGTTTTTCTTTCTTTGCATAATTAGATGTAAAGAAGAGGACGTCCCCGTACCACTCGTACTGAGGACCAGGCTCAAGAGAACGAAGGGCCAGGAGCAACTGAACCAAATCTCTCTGAAGTTGTTGCTCAACTCCAGAGACAAGTAGCAGAGCAACAGCAAGTGATCGTCAATCTGATAGCAAATTAGCAACCAGTTCCTCCCACACCTCCAACAGTAACTGTGGAGACTCCAGTGGTAACTGAGGTTCCACCAGCTGCCCAGGGAGTCGTCACAGCACCCCAGAGACAAGAAGCCTACCTCATACAGTGGCTGAAACTGAAACCAGAGAGCTTCTCAGGCACGACTGAGCCCTGGGCTTGGAGAGCACCATGGAGCTTCTTGACTGGCCAGAAGTCGAGAAGGTCAAGTGTGCCTCCTTTTGCCTGACTGGAGACGCACGTATGTGGTGGGAGAGAGTCAAAAGCAAGAGGGTAGTCAATCAGATGAGATGGATTGATTTTGAGACAGAGTTCTAGTTCTTCTGCCAAGGATCACCAATAAGCACTACGAGGAGTTTATGGAGTTCGACGGGGTGATCGGCGGTGGAGGCGGTTAAAGATTCAATAGGCTGGCTCGTATCGCGAGCTAGTAAGCCGAGAAGAAGGAGCAGTGGGGCGGTGATGCTCGGGATCTTGAAGCGATGATAGCACTTAATGTGAGTAGTGGAGCTCATCGACCTCGGTGGCGAAGAGTTAGTCGTGAGCATTAGTCGTGAGCACTATCTGGGCGACATCGAGGCTGGCGCATCATAAGCCGGATCAAGATCGAAGACAAGGCGGTGGCGATCGAAACCTCAAGCAAATAAGCGACCTTTGGAAGGGTAAAGGTAACAAGAGAAAGCGGTGGAACTCGGGAGGTAACCAGAAGGGAAACAAGCAGACTAAGTTCCCTCCCTGTTCTAAATGTGGGAAAATACATCCAGGTGTCTTTTGGGTAAGGCTGGATGTTATTCGTGTGGCGGGAAGGACATATGGCTGGGAGTGTCTAACAAGCTCAAGCACCTCACGCCAATACAATATGGAGCGGGCCTCGGTTACATTACATGCTGCAACTCGGAAGGACCTCGGCTCGATCGAGGAAGGTTGGAAGCTCCACCGGTTCCAGCCAATGAGTATTCTCCCTCACTAAAGAGGAAGTTGCTAGTGCCTCCACGGTAACAGGTTAAGTAGTTATTTTTTAGTATATAGCTACTGCTATTTGATCTTGGGCGACCCATTCTTTTGTATCCATACCTTTTGCCAAAAATTACAAGTACCTACTGAAGCATGAATTCCAAGTTCACGACAACCCTACCTTAGGAAGTCATGGAATCTAGTCGATGGCTTGATGCATGCCGATCGAATTTCGGACCGAGAGCTATGTGTTAATCTGGTAGTCCTCGCTATGCAGGATTTCGATATCATTTGGGTATGGATTTCCTCAGCATGCTTCAATTGAGTGTCGTAGAAGAAAAGTGATCTTTAGTCCGGAAGGTGAACCATCCTTTGAATTTACAGGAGTGCTAGAGGAAGACTCAGAAATTTCTCTCTTCCCTCACGACTCACCGGATGCTAGCTAAAGGGTGTCTTTGGTCTTGCATTCATTGTAAGTGGAAGAAGAAGAAAGACCTAAGCAGGAGGAAGTTCGGGTGATCGAGTATCCAGAGGTATTCCCGAAGAGCTACCGGACTACCTCCCAACAGAGAAGTGGAGTTTGAGATTGAGCTGGTCTAGTACCGGTCCAATTTCAAAAGCTCCATATCGTATGTCTCCAGCAGAGCTAAAAGAGTTACAAGAGCAACTTCAGGAGCTACTTGACAAGGGCTTCATTCGCCCTAGTCACTCACCATGGGGAGCTCCTGTGTTGTTTGTTAAGAAGAAGGATGGATCTATGCGGATGTGCATAGATTATAGAGCTCTGAATCAAGTGACCATCAAGAACAAGTATCCACTGCCCAGGATCGATGATTTATTTGATCAATTGAAAGGTGCAACAGTGTTCTCCAAGATAGATCTGCGCTCTGGGTACCATCAGTTGAAAGTGAAGGAGAGTGATATACCCAGAACAGCTTTCAGGACCAGATACGGACACTACGAATTCGTAGTCATGCTTTTTGGTGTGACTAATGCACCTGCAGTCTTCATGGACTTGATGAATAGAGTGTTCAGAGAATACCTTGACAAATTTGTCATTGTGTTCATCGATGACATTCTAGTCTATTCCAGAACTTCAGAGGAGCATGACACGCACTTGAGAATAGTCCTGCAGACCCTTCAGCAAAAGCAGCTCTATGCTAAATTCTCAAAGTGCGAGTTCTGGTTGGAGCAGGTGGCGTTTCTAGGTCACATCGTCTCTAAAGAAGGCATTCAAGTGGATCCAGCCAAAGTAGAAGCGGTCAGCAACTGGAAGAGACCCAAGAATGCCAGGGAAATCAGAAGCTTCCTTGGTTTAGCTGGGTACTACAGGAAATTCGTGGAAGACTTTTCCCGAATAGCCTCTCCACTTACAGCCCTCACCAGGAAGAACAAGAAGTTTGAATGGTCAGACAAATGTGAGCAGAGTTTTCAAGAACTCAAGAAGAGACTGACCAGTGCTCCCATTCTGACTGTTCCAGAGAGTGACAAGAGTTTTGACATCTACAGTGATGCTTCCAAGATGGGCCTAGGAGCTGTACTCATGCAAGAAGGAAAAGTTATAGCTTATGCTTCCAGGCAACTCAAAGACTACGAGAAGAACTATCCCACTCATGATCTTGAGCTGGCAGCTGTGGTCTTTGCACTGAAACTCTGGCGACATTACCTGTATGGAGTCCAGTGTAGAATCTTCACAGACCATCAAAGTCTTAAGTACTTCTTCACTCAGAAGGACTTAAACATGAGACAGCGTAGGTGGCTAGAGTTGGTCAAAGATTATGACTGTGAAATCCTCTACCACCCAGGTAAAGCTAATAAAGTGGCAGATGCACTAAGCAGAAAATCCAGTGCATCCCTGATGTCCCTGTCATCATTAGCCCTGCCACTACAGAAGGAGTTATCAGATTTCGGACTTGAAATTATTTATGGGCAATTCTCTGCATTGACCTTAGAGTCAACCCTACTCGAGGATATACAGAGAAAGCAAAGTGAAGATCCTGATATCCAAAAGATCAAGCAAGGGATACAGAAAGAAGAAAATTTAGAGTTTCAAGTATCAGACAGTGGAATTCTTTATCAGGGGAGCCGCCTTTGTGTTCCCAATGACAAAGAGCTGAGAAAGAAAATTTTAGAAGAAGCTCATAGTACACCTTATTCCATGCATCTTGGTTCTACCAAGATGTATCAAGATGTGAAACAAAGATTCTGGTGGTCTGGACTCAAAAGAGATGTAGCTAAATATGTCAGTACCTGCCTGACATGTCAGAGGGTCAAAGTAGAATACCAGAGGCCAGGAGGAGTTCTACAGCCTCTTCCTATACCAGAGTGGAAGTGGGAAGACATATCCATGGACTTCATAACAGGTCTCCCAAGAACAACAAATGGATATGATGCGATATGGGTGATAGTGGACAGATTGACCAAGTCTGCTCATTTTCTAGCCATCAAAGTGTCCCACTCTATAGAGCAGTTGGCACAACTGTATGTTAAAGAGGTGATCAGACTTCACGGAGTTCCTAAATCTATTGTTTCTGATAGAGATGGGCGCTTCACCTCTCACTTTTGGGAGTGTGTTCAGAATGCACTAGGCACCAAACTCAAGTTCAGCACAGCTTTCCATCCACAGACTGATGGACAGACAGAGCGAGTAAATCAGATTCTAGAAGATATGCTCAGAGCTAGTGCACTAGATTTCAAGGGAAGTTGGTGCAAGTACCATGCTTAGCTGAATTTGCCTACAACAATAGCTATCAGGCCACCATCAAAATGGCACCATATGAAGCGTTGTATGGCAGGAAGTGCAGATCACCCATTTGCTGGCAAGAAGCAGGTGAAAGAAGAGAAATGGAAGTGGAGCTGGGCATTCAGAAAGAACTGATAGATGAGACTACTCAGGCTATCCAGAAGATCAGACAGAGAATTGAGACTGCCCAGAGTAGACACACGCCGTAGGCCACTTGAATTCCAAGTAGGGGATTCAGTCTTTCTCAAGGTCGCTCCTATGAAGGGAGTGATGAGATTTGGCAAGAAGGGCAAGTTAAGTCCTCGCTATGTAGGACCTTACCTGATCATAGAGAGGATTGGGAAGGTAGCTTACAGGTTGGACTTACCACAAGACATGTCAGCCATACACAATGTATTTCATGTCTCTATACTAAAGAAGTGCATTCACGATCCTAGCCAAGTGATTCAGCCTCAGACAGTGCAGATCCAAGAGGATCTTAGCTACGAGAGCAGACCTACACAGATAGTGGACAGAGCGGTCAAGAGACTAAGAAATAAAGAAGTGCCACTAGTGAAAGTTATCTGGCAGAACCAGAAGCACGAGGAAGTCACTTGGGAGCGGGAGGACTGTATGAGACAGAAGTATCCAGAGCTATTCTAAGTTCGAGGACGAACTTTTTATAAGGTATGGGGAATTGTAACGACCCAATTTTCCCTATTTCAAGTTCTAAAAGTCCATAAAAATATTTGGAAATACTTTTAAAATATTCTAGAGATTTTTAGGAATTTTTAGAGTATTTTTATGTAATTTTTGGAGGTCGTTTAGTTGGGTTACAAAAAGAAAGAAGTTTTGATAAAAAAACGTTGAATGTGAGACTCAAACCCGAGACCTTGACCCGAGCCGAATCTCAGCCAAACCCAGCCCAACCAACCGGTCTGTAGTTGTTTTGTTAATTATATATAGAATAAAATGTATATAAGGTAGAAGTTAGTAATAGAGAATACTCGGAAAAAAAGGGGTTGCAGCGAGTTTTGAACCTGCGATCTGTGGCCCAAACAAAAGCAGCCCAACCAGCTGAGCTACACGGTTTTATTAACCTAGTATGGAGAGAAATACATTTAAGCTATAGTTGGAACAGTAAAATAAATTGGAAATAAAAGGGGCGCGACTGAGAATCGAAGCCCAGACCTGTGGCTTCGAGCAAAACTCAACGGACCAACTGCGCCAGCGGTCTTTGCTGATCAGATATGCAGCGACAAGTATATAAGGTAAAGTTAGAATGAAAATAACCTAAGGTATAAGATTTAAATCTGATTTCGAAAAACCTAAAATTTTCTCTCAAAATTCTTTTCCTCTTCTCCTTGCGTGCGACGGCGCCGCTTCTGCCGAGCAAAGGAAATACGAAGCTTTAGCTTTGTCTCCGGCGGCCGGCGAGGTTTTTCCCGGTGAGATCTTCACAATGGCGAGTCCCCTTCATCGAGGAGAAGGTGTTGCCGCAAGGGATCACGGGAATCTTCACCTATCCGGATCCCTAGACTTCTCCTTTCCGGTTGTAAGTCCAAGATCGCTCGGTGAGTTGCTTCTCACCTGCAGTAGGAGTAGTTCCGATTCGTTTGGTGTTTTCTTGTTTGTTCGAGTTTTATTGGGAAGCATGATCAGGGATTTTGTTTTCTGCCGAGAGGGTTAAGGAAGATGAAGAGGTTTTTGTTTGGATTAGATTTTTGGATTTAGCTTATTCCTGATTTCGAGTTAACCTGTGAAGTTTGATGATTAAGGTTTGCTGCCGTGTACTTTAAAAAGCTTGACAAAATCCTTCTGTGAAGCTTAATCTGTGAAGAGTCCTTCTGTTAGACTTAACAAAAGCTTAATACAAAATTATTGATCTCTAATCTATAAAGAACCATTTGTATTTGCCATGTGGTGTAGTTTTCTGTGGTTTCGGGTTGCTTGTAGTAGTTGCTGCTATGATCATTAAATCCGAATTTGCTAGGTTGATTATGGGATCATTTTATTGTTGAGTAAATCAGATTTGGGTTTGTGCCATGCAATGGGTGTAGATCACTCTTATTTGGGAGTGCTGTTGATTTTCTTTTAATGGCTTGGTTTCCTTGCTTAAGTTTTGAACAACATTAGGATAGTTTGGAATTAAAAGAGTAGTTTAAGGAATTATTTTGCATTGATTTATGTTTTGGTTCCTTATATGTTCTAATGTTCATGCATCAATTTTTGATAGCAGCAACATTCTTTTTAGTAGATAACAATATTAAAGCCTTAATCAGAGTTTAAAGAGGTTGATGAGACGGTGATACTGTGCTCAGAATGCTTATGTTTCTTTTACAAGTTTTATCAGTTTTAGGTTTTTCCTATGCTGTTTAGATTATTTCCTTGCTGTTTAGTTTTCGTTTGCTGTTAGTAAAGCATGAGAAATTTTCCATTTGCTAATAATTAAGCATGATCAGTTCCCTTTGCCATTAGATGTGCACGGTGATACTTTCTAGTCTCTTTTGCTATTTGAATATCTTGAGCATGCAATTATTAGTTTCTTTGCTTTTACCTAAGCATGAGTTTCTGTTTTTAAGAACTATTGTAACGCCCGAAAATTCTCAAAACTATTTTAGAATTATTCTATGATTTTTCTGGAATTTTTAGATATTTTTCCGGAATTTTCCGAGTAGCGGAAGTAGCAAAAATAAATATAAACGAAAACGGTCTAAGCAGGAATCGAACCCGAGACCTATGGTTTAAGGGATAATGTTAGTAACCAGTTGAACCCAGCAGGGCCGTGCTGGAAGAAGAGGGAATCAATTATATTTATAATTGATTTTGGGTGAATTAATTAATAAAAATAAATAAGGATTTAAGTGAGAAGTTTTAGATTATTTCTCACCGTAGCTTTTCCTCACCCGAAACCTAAAATCGCCGCCCACTCCTCTTCCTCCTCCTCTCTCGGTGCCCAAACCCAAGGACTCTCGGATCATCTTCCGGCGACGACTCCAACACGAAAGAGGTTCTTCTCCGCGAGAGGAACGCGAGGACGTAAGCGGTTCGTCGAACGGAGCAGTTTTCCGGAAAAACCTAGCGGATAGAATCGTAAGAAAACCTTGCGATTGAGGTAAGAAACCCCTCACCTGCAGTATAATTGCTCTCTCTTGTTAGTTTTGGCGTTAGTTCAGTAATTTTACAGTTCTCAGTTTTAGGGTGTGCTTTTAGTGCACACCAAGCATTCGGTAGAATGCCCAGTTCAGAAGGATGCACTAGTAGGCGTCCTAACAGCATGTAAATATATTAGAAACATTATATTCAGTTATTTATCAGTTATTACAGCTTTATGGATCAGATATCCATTGGGTAGGCTCCCACAGTAGCTTCTAGGTTCAGATAACCTAGCTCTAGGTTCAGATAACCTAGAACAGCAAAGTAAAATAAAACAGTATTCAGTATTTTACTTTTATTCAGTTGGCACTGTACTTGGATCAGATATCCATGGGCTGGACTCCCACAGTCGTCCCTAGGTTCAGATAATCTAGTAACCCTGCTGGATTCGGAACTTGTAATCCCGGGTCTCGTAGGGATGCGCGCACAGTAAGTACAGTTGCCAGGGCCCCATCAGCATGTTTAGTATTTTCATCTATTATTATATATAGTTTTCCAAATATGTAATCAGTGATGGAAACACTAACTTAGTTTCAGTTTCAGTTTCAGTTGATTATCTCAGTTAAGTTTCATGATTTGAGTTCATGACCAGTTAGATGTATATGCATGACCAGTTCAGTATGTATGCTTAGTTTCAGACACAGTATGCTATGCTCAGTTTGTTTGTATGCCATGATTAGTTCAGTACATGTTTGTATGCCATGCCATGTTGCCATTCTCAGTTCAATTTTCAAATAGCATGTTTTTGAAACCATACTTGCATCGTTGCATGTTTTTGTGAGGTAGATGGTTTCTTACTAAACTTATTGGCTTACAGATACTATTTTTCTTATACTGCAGATACCGGTAAAAGAAAAGTGGACTAGCGGAGGCTGGAGGACGATGCTACGATGATGTGTGTGTGCAAGGGGTCTGGAATAAAGATCCTTGGGATCTATGCGCTTTTATTTCAGTTTTAGCACTTAACATGTTTAGTTTCATACTTAGTCTTGTTACTAATTGTTCTAGCTTAGTAACTATGTCTTGTTTAGTTTATCATGTTTAGAACATTAGTACTTACATGCTAGAATGTATCTCCATTGTTTTAGAATTGTTGTGTGATGTTTTGGCACGCCAAAGTGCTGAAATCAGAACTCTCGAGGGAAATCAGACACTGATCGGTCCCTAGACCGATCAGGGTCTGAGCTGTACCACTGGATCGGTCAGCCGACCGATCCAGCGAGATACAGAATGCTACTGTATCCTCCTGGATCGGTCAGCCGACCGATCCAGCTTGATACAGTAGCCTCGGAGAAGATTTCCAGGTGCCTGGATCGGTCAACCGACCGATCCAGCATCGAAAGGTAGGCATCTCAGCGCCTCCAGGTGCCTGGATCGGTCTGCAGACCGATCCAGACACACCTGGATCGGTCTTACCGATCGATCCAGCAGGGCACAGAATCACGGCAAGTTTGATCGGTCCGTGGATCGAACAGCAGCTAGCTGGGAAGTTAGGGTTTAGTTCTAGCTCAGATGGGAGATCAAGTATCCTCCTTAGCACATATACTCCTACCGGAAAGGTCTTGAACCCTTCCTTATAACAGCATGGGTGTACCAGTTGTCAGTTTAATAGAGTCAGTTAGAGAAATTTTATTCTACCCAGTTTTCCGCACAGTACGGCACAGCAGTTTCAGTAGTTAATGTAGCGATCTGGCTCACAGCTTAGTACCCAGGAGTTGGGTCGTTACAGAGTGGTATCAGAGCAGTGTTCCTTACTTCCTACACACACATCAGTATTGGGCCTACAGCTTCCAAGTAAGAGTATCTCTCACTCAGTTTTGTTTTCAGCTTTCATATCAGTTATATGTGCTTTCATGTTTGCTCTCATGTTGGTAGTTAATTAATTCATGTTTACAGTAATAGTATTTGACATTTTACCAGTAGTTAACTATGACATGATAGCCTAGTTATATTTATGTGTTCTCTGCTATTTAGAAAATGGTACGGGGACGTCCAGCTAAGAAAGCATCAGCGGCTGAGCCCCAGCATGAGGCAGGCAGTTCAGTGCCTCCCCCAGACCTTACAGCACTAGTGGCTCAGCTACAGCAGCAGTTAGCTAAACAGCAGCAGGAGATAGCCTCCTTAAAGGCTAACCAGCAGACTACTCCCCCAGTCACTCCAGTACCAAACCTCACGACTCCAGTAATCACAGAGGTAGTACCAGCTCAGCCTGCAGTACCAGTCCCAGCAGGGACTAAGAAAGAAGCTTACCTTATCCAGTGGCAAAGAATTAAGCCCGAGAATTTCTCAGGCACCAGCGAACCATGGGATGCACAGGCATGGTTTAAAACACTGGAAAGCACGATGGAGCTTCTAGACTGGCCAGAGCACGAAAAGGTGAAGTGTGCCTCCTTCTGTTTAACAGGAGATGCACGCATGTGGTGGGAGCGGATTAAATCGAAGTGGCCAATAAACCAGATGACATGGGCCAACTTCGAGAAAGAGTTCTTCGAGGAATTCTTTCACATGCAAGTCACGAACCGACACTATGACGAGTTTACAGAGTTTCGTCAGGGCAACCTATTAGTTCAGGAGGCCGTGAAGAAATTCAACAGGTTGGCCGTCTGTGTCCGAACTAGTCATTTCGGAGAAGGAACGCAGTGCGGTTGATCTTGAAGATGCTCGGACCGAGATCGCAATGAATGTGGTGGTGGCGTTCATAGGCCACAAACCACGAGGAGCTAGTGAGTAGTGCTCGATCACCGAGCACTATCGGCCGACAGATCATCCAAACAGGCAAGTTTTCCACGAGCCCAAGGGCAAGCTGCCTGTACTCGCAGAAACAACAGGACATAGCTCCAGCGGAAGGAAGCGTAAGGCAAGCAGTGACCCAAAAGGAGGACCAGCTGGAAAACATTCCAGACATCCCAAGTGTACTACTTGTGGGAAACATCATCCAGGAGTTTGCCGCAAGGGTACGCGAGGTTGTTTTGAATCCGGACAGGAAGGGCACATGGCTAAGCAGTGCCCGAACAAGAACAATCTTCCTCAGCCTCAGCCGATACAGTATGGAGCTCAGCCAGCGCAATTACACCAGATGTATGCTGCTTTAGATGGTCCACAGATCAGTCAGGGCAGATTAGAAGCCCCCACAGCTATCCCAAATGCCAGGATTTTCTCACTGACTAGAGAGGACGTAGCAAATGCCTCGACAGTTGTCACAGATCAGATTAGTATTTTATAGCATAATGCAACTGTCTTATTCGATACTGGGGCAACCCACTCTTATGTATCCAGGGCATTTGCCGAAAAATTAGCAACACCTCCAGAAGTACTCAATAGTCAGTTTCTGACAACACTACCCTCAGGAGACATTATGGCATCTACACACTGGCTCAGAGCAGTGCCAGTCATTATAGCAGACAGAGAACTTTTTGGTGATCTGATAGTGCTAGAAATGACTGACTACGATGTCATCTTTGGGATGGATTTTCTAATCAGATACGGCGCTTCTATAGAGTGCCGTAAACAAAAGGTTATATTCCAACCTGAAGCAGGAGTACAGTTTGAGTACATAGGAAAACCAAAGAGAAAAGCCAGAAAGTTTCTCTCAGCACTGAAAGCACAGCAGCTAATGGATTCAGGATGCATGGGATTTTTAGCAAATGTAGTCATCACCAGCCAGGATAAGAACCAACAGCTATTAGAGGTTCGAGTCGTTTGTGACTACCCAGCAGTCTTCCCTGAAGAGTTACCATGCTTAGCACCAGACAGGGAGATTGAATTTGAGATAGAACTCATTCCCGGCACCAATCCAATTTCCAAGGCACCGTACCGCATGGCTCCAGCTGAATTGAAGGAACTTCAGGAGCAATTGCAGGAGCTTCTTGACAAGGGTTTCATACGCCCTAGTCACTCACCATGGGGAGCACCTGTGTTGTTCGTGAAGAAGAAGGATGGAAGCATGCGACTATGCATAGACTACCGTGCCTTGAATCAGGTCACAATTAAAAACAGGTACCCTCTCCCCAGGATAGATGACCTGTTTGACCAGCTAAAGGGAGCCACAGTGTTCTCTAAAATTGACCTCAGATCAGGATATCACCAGGTTAGAGTCAAGGAAGGTGATATACCTAAAACGGCTTTCAGGACCAGATACGGACATTATGAGTTCGTAGTCATGCCTTTCGGCGTGACAAATGCTCCAGCTACTTTCATGGACCTCATGAACAGAGTATTCAGAGAATACTTAGATAAGTTTGTCATCGTGTTCATCGATGACATTCTTATCTATTCAGGCACTCAGGAGGATCATGCAGAGCATCTGAAGACAGTTTTGCAGATCCTTCAGCAGAACCAGCTGTACGCCAAATTCACGAAATGTGAATTTTGGCTGGACCAGGTAGCCTTCCTAGGTCACATCATCTCCAAGGATGGTGTTATGGTAGATCGACAAAATAGAAGCGATAAGTAATCGGAAGAGACCGAACGCCAGGAAATCGAAGCTTTACGGGATTAGCGAGGCTACTACAGAAATCGTAGAGGACTTCTCCAGATAGCCTCCCCAGCGACTCTCACCGGAAGAACAAGAAATTTCGGTGGACGGAGGACTACAGCTTCAGTGAACTAAAGCGGAGATTGACCAGTGGCTCCTATTTTAGCTATACCAGAAAACACATATCTACAGTGACGCCTCTAAATTGGGATTAGGAGCAGTACTGATGCAGCAGGGCAAGGTGATCGCCTATGCCTCCAGACAACTCAAGGATTATGAGAGGAGCTATCCTACTCACGACCTTGAGCTTGCAGCAGTGGTGTTCGTTCTCAAGATTTGGAGACATTATTTGTACGGAGCTCAGTGCAGAGTGTATACAGATCATCAAAGTCTGAAGTATTTTTTTACTCAGAAGGATTTGAATATGCGACAGCGCAGATGGTTAGAGCTGGTCAAAGATTATGACATAGATATCCTCTACCATTCAGGGAAAGCTAATAAGGTAGCAGACGCACTCAGCAGGAAGTCCAGTGCTACCTTATTATCTTTAGCAGCTATGTCACCACCCCTAAGGAAGGAGATTACGATTTTAGTCTCGAGCTTATGGTCGGGCAGCTTTCCACTATGTCCTTAACATCTACCTTGCTTGATGATATCCAGACAGCTCAGGGTCCTGAAATCCAGAAAATCAAGCAAGGGTTAGCGTAATCGAAAGTGGAGAGTTCGAGTGTCCGCCATGGGGTAGTGTATTTTGGTGATAGACTACGTGTTCCGGATCGGGAGGAGCTACGGAGGCATTCTAGACGAGGCTCACAGGACTCCTATGATGCATCCTGGTTCCACCAAAATGTATCAGGATCTAAGGAAACGATTTTGGTGGCACAGGATGAGCGAGATATCGCCAGACACGTCGACATCTGTCTAACTCGGAGGGTTAAGGCGGAACATCGGCGACTGGAGGAGTTTTGCACGATCCAGTTCCGGAATGGAAGCGGGAGGATATCTCTATGGACTTCATAGTGGGATTACCCGGAACCACGAATGGTTTTGATGCCATCGGGTAATAGTCGACAGGTTGACTAAATCACCACTTCTTAGCTATCGAATATCCTATTCCATGGAGCAGCTAGCTCGATTATATCTCAAGGAGATTGTCGGTGCATGGAGTCCCACGAACCATTATATCGAACAGAGACAGCAGATTTACATCACACTTACGGAAGTGTGTGCGGTCACTATGGGCACCCAGTTAAAATTTAGCACGACCTTCCATCCTCAGACGGATGGTCGACGGAGCGAGTAAATCGGTACTCGAAGATATGCTCAGAGCTTGATTTAAGGGAAGTTGGTGCAAATATCTGAGTCTAGCGGAATTTGCATACAACAACAGTTATCATGCCACTATCGGCATGGCACCTTATGAGGCACTCTATGGGCGGAGGTGCAGATCACCAATCTGCTGGTATGAGAGTGGTGAACAGAAGGAACTAGAGCTTCAGACAGATCTAGTAGCAGATACCACAGCAGCCATACAGCAGATTCGCCAGAGGATAGAGACAGCACAGAGCCGTCAGAAGAGCTATGCCGATACACGACGCAGACCCCTAGAGTTCTCGGTTGGGGATACAGTTTTCCTCAGAGTAGCTCCCATGAAGGGAGTCATGCGTTTTGGGAAGAAGGGCAAGCTAGCTCTAGGGGTGTCAATTCGGGTGGGTCGGGTCGGGTTGGGTCGGGTTGAGTTTTGATTTTTTTTTAACCCGAACCCGAGTTCAACCCAAAACACCTCAACCCGAACCCGAACCCGACCAACCCGATCAACCCGAACCCGACCCATATAACCCGAAAATCCGATTCAAAACGACTTTTTTGGGCTATTTTCCCTATAATTCTTCACTTTTATCTCAATATTCCATCATTATCATACAAACATGATATTAATATACATAAAAACATCTAAATTTTTAAAATAAAATTTGATTTAACTCTAAAAAAACCCACAAAACCCTATATTTAAGCCAACCCGGGTCAACCCGGGTCAACCCGAACCCGACCCGAACCCGAAAATGCCCAACCCGAACCCGATTTTTTTCGGGTCGACTCGGGTTGGGTCGTCGGGTCGGGTTCATTTTTGACACCCCTAGCTAGCTCCCAGATATGTGGGACCATACCTTATCACGAAGAGAGTGGGCAAGGTAGCATATGAGCTAGAGTTACCTCAGGAGATGTCAGCTGTCCACAACGTATTTCATGTCTCCATGCTGAAGAAGCATATTCCAGACGCCACCCAGGTGATTGAGCCCCAGTTGGTACAGGTCCGTGATGATCTCAGCTATGACAGTCGGCCTATTCAGATAATAGACCGAGCAGTAAAGAAATTACGGAACAAGGAAGTACCATTAGTCAAAGTCAGCTGGCAAAATCACACAGCAGCAGAGGCGACTTGGGAGACAGAGGCCAGTATGAGACAGAAGTACCCAGAATTGTTTTAAGTTCGGGGACGAACTTTTTATAAGGTATGGGGGATTGTAACGCCCGAAAATTCTCAAAACTATTTTAGAATTATTCTATGATTTTTCTGGAATTTTTAGATATTTTTCCGGAATTTTCCGAGTAGCGGAAGTAGCAAAAATAAATATAAACGAAAACGGCCTAAGCGGGAATCGAACCCGAGACCTATGGTTTAAGGGATAATGTTAGTAACCAGTTGAACCCAGCAGGGCCGTGCTGGAAGAAGAGGGAATCAATTATATTTATAATTGATTTTGGGTGAATTAATTAGTAAAAATAAATAAGGATTTAAGTGAGAAGTTTTAGATTATTTCTCACCGTAGCTTTTCCTCACCCGAAACCTAAAATCGCCGCCCACTCCTCTTCCTCCTCCTCTCTCGGTGCCCAAACCCAAGGACTCTCGGATCATCTTCCGACGATGACTCCAACACGAAAGAGGTTCTTCTCCGCGAGAGGAACGCGAGGACGTAAGCGGTTCGTCGAACGGAGCAGTTTTCCGGAAAAACCTAGCGGATAGAATCGTAAGAAAACCTTGCGATTGAGGTAAGAAACCCCTCACCTGCAGTATAATTGCTCTCGCTTGTTAGTTTTGGCGTTAGTTCAGTAATTTTACAGTTTTCAGTTTTAGGGTGTGCTTTTAGTGCACACCAAGCATTCGGTAGAATGCCCAGTTCAGAAGGATGCACTAGTAGGCGTCCTAACAGCATGTAAATATATTAGAAACATTTTATTCAGTTATTTATCAGTTATTACAGCTTTATGGATCAGATATCCATTGGGTAGGCTCCCACAGTAGCCTCTAGGTTCAGATAACCTAGCTCTAGGTTCAGATAACCTAGAACAGCAAAGTAAGATAAAACAGTATTCAGTATTTTACTTTTATTCAGTTGGCACTGTACTTGGATCAGATATCCATGGGCTGGACTCCCACAGTCGTCCCTAGGTTCAGATAACCTAGTAACCCGCGCACAGTAGGTACAGTTGCCAGGGCCCAGCAGCATGTTTAGTATTTTCATCTATTATTATATATAGTTTTCCAAATATGTAATCAGTGATGGAAACACTAACTTAGTTTCAGTTTCAGTTTCAGTTGATTATCTCAGTTAAGTTTCATGATTTGAGTTCATGACCAGTTAGATGTATATGCATGACCAGTTCAGTATATATGCTTAGTTTCAGACACAGTATGCTATGCTCAGTTTGTTTGTATGCCATGATCAGTTCAGTACATGTTTGTATGCCATGCCATGTTGCCATTCTCAGTTCAGTTTTCAAATAGCATGTTTTTGAAACCATACTTGCATCGTTGCATGTTTTTGTGAGGTAGATGGTTTCTTACTAAGCTTATTGGCTTACAGATACTATTTTTCTTATACTGCAGATACCGGTAAAAGAAAAGTGGACTAGCGGAGGCTGGAGGACGATGCTACGATGATGTGTGTGTGCAAGGGGTCTGGAATAAAGATCCTTGGGATCTATGCGCTTTTATTTCAGTTTTAGCACTTAACATGTTTAGTTTCATACTTAGTCTTGTTACTAATTGTTCTAGCTTAGTAACTATGTCTTGTTTAGTTTATCATGTTTAGAACATTAGTACTTACATGCTAGAATGTATCTCCATTGTTTTAGAACTGTTGTGTGATGTTTTGGCACGCCAAAGTGCTGAAATCAGAACTCTCGAGTGAAATCAGACACTGATCGGTCCCCAGACCGATCAGGGTCAGCCGACCGATCCAGCGAGATACAGAATGCTACTGTATCCTCCTGGATCGGTCAGCCGACCGATCCAGCTCGATACAGTAGCCTCGGAGAAGATGACCAGGTGCCTGGATCGGTCAGCCGACCGATCCAGCATCGAAAGGTAGGCATCTCAGCGCCTCCAGGTGCCTGGATCGGTCTGCAGACCGATCCAGACACACCTGGATCAGTCTTGCCGATCGATCCAGCAGGGCACAGAATCACGGCAAGTTTGATCGGTCCGTGGATCAAACAGCAGCTAGCTGGGAAGTTAGGGTTTAGTTCTAGCTCAGATGGGAGATCAAGTATCCTCCTTAGCACATATACTCCTACCGGAAAGGTCTTGAACCCTTCCTTATAACAGCATGGGTGTACCAGTTGTCAGTTTAATAGAGTCAGTTAGAGAAATTTTATTCTACCCAGTTTTCCGCACAGTACGGCACAGCAGTTTCAGTAGTTAATGTAGCGATCCGGCTCACAGCTTAGTACCCAGGAGTTGGGTCGTTACAACTATAAGCAAGAAAGACTAAGGTTTAGACTTGATTTCAATTCTAGAATATTGAATATCAAAAGCGCACACAAGGTGTTTGCTTAAATGCCAAGTAAGGGCAAGTATAAAGAAGTTATAGTTAAAAAGAAAGTATTTTACTTTTAAAGGGCATGTACCGGACACAAGGTCCAAGGGATGGGCTCCAAGATGCCCCTAGGCACAAGGCCTAGAAGTATCTTAGTTGTTTCGGGATTAGCTACCTCGATTCTTATTAAGAATGCGCGCAAAGTGGTACAATGCCGGGCCCAAAAGAAGTTTATTATTATTTTGAAGTATTAAAGTATAAGTTTTGAAACAAATGAAATGAGCTTCAAATCTGTCTAGAATTAGAAAGTTAGTTTTCTTGTTATTTGAAGCATGCAGTAGTAGTTTCAATTGTTTCCTTGCTACTAGATTATTCAGCCTGTTTAGCTTTACATGTTTAGTTTTACATGTTTAGTAGCTTTACATGTTTAGTATGCTTCTCTTATTGGTTTATGAGCATATTTAGCTATACAATGATTAGCATTTCAGTGAGCATGATTTCCTTTGCTATATATGAGCATGAGTAGTTTTATATGTTAGCATTCAGTTTTAGTATGTTTTTATTTATATACATGCATATCGAGTTTTTGTGAGTAGATAGCGCTCACTAAGCTTTATGCTTATAGACTGCACTTCCTCCTACTGCAGATAAAGGAAAGGAAAAGATTTAGCAAGGAAGGCGACAAGGTGGTGGTGATGAAGGTGTGTGATGGCTGGACTATGGGGAGATCAAGAGTTTGCTAAGGAATTATTAAGACATTTCTGTTTAGAGTTCTTTAGTTTTCTTTTAATGCTATTATGAGTCAATATTGTATTTAAGTTTATTCCGCATTTGTAGTTGGGTTCTATTGATGGAGTGATATTGATGTTTGCTATTGATAGGGTAGTTTCTTTCTTTTGTTTGTGATATTATACTGCGTGGTTGTGAAGATATATGTTCCAGCCGCCTGTGGCTGAGTATATTATGCTTGTATTATGGGAAATGGTCACCGGTACAGGGGAGACTCTACCGAAATTTTTCGGTAGGGTTTTCCTAGAGATTTTTAATAAACCGGTTAAGTAGAGTAGTAGATAAGTAACGGTTACTCTTAGAGAGTAGTAGTAGTAGTAAGAAGGGTGGTCATTACACTGGTTAAGTTAGTGAAATGAATAAAACAGGTACATGGTAGTTAGTTTTAGTGTTTTCAATTTGGTTTAGCTAACTTAACCACCTAACCTTCCCCCTTTGGCATTCATCAAAAATAGGCAAGGATAAACAAGCATAGTGTAGAGTTACTGTAAAGATTTAAGAAACAGCTAATTTTGGAGAATATCTAAGTCTGATTCAAAATTCAAAGATACTGATAAACGCACAATTTAAAACCAAAAAAAAAATGATCAAGTTGACTTGGGGGAGTCAAGTTTTAAATTTTAAAAAGTATAAGTTTAAAATTTGATTTTTCAAAACAAAGCAAGAATTAAACAAGTAAAATTAATTTGTCAAGAAGTAAAATTTTAGCCAAAATAATTTTGTTAAGGCTAATTTGATAAAAGCTGAGTTTGGAAAGTTTAATTTTTAAGCATATGTTACAAAACTGAATAAGTTTAAATTTGCAATATTCAACTTTTAAAATCAGGTTTAAAAATTAGGTAGGATTAAACTTCTAAGTTTTTCAAACACTTAGTTAATTTTAACTTTTTGAAAACTGGTGTTTAAAAATAAGTTAGTTTTAAAATAAATGTACAAAAGTATTTTTAAACACACAAAATTTTAATTAATTTAAAAAATTATTTTAAAAACTTTTAAAAATCATTTAAAAAAAACTATTTTAAAAATTATTTTAAAACTTTTTTAAAAATTATGTATTATTTTGAAAAATTCTTCTTATTTTTTCACTATAATAAAATTCTGTTAACTTAAAAAAAATAGTAATAATAATAAATTATTTCTATAGATTATTTTCACTTTAAAAATTATTATTTTGACTTTAAACTTATTTTTAATCTTAAACATCATTTTAACCTTAAAATTATTTGTTAATTTAACTTAACTGAAAGTTAAATCTTAAATTAAAACTTAATATTGAAATTACAATTAAAATTAAAATTTTTAACTTAAACTTAAACTTAAATTAACTACTAATATTAATTTAAATTTAAAATCAAAACTGAATTAAACGTATGTTAATTGACATAAAACATATTATAAAAATCATTTTAAATTCCTTTTAAATGCTGTTTTAGAAATCCCTTTAAAAAAAATTAAATTAATAAATAAAAATAATAATAATAATTATAACTAACACTTTCATTGACCAACTCAATCAGGTAATATGAAATTTAAATTATTTCACTAAGTATTAAATTATTAAATCAAGTAAAACTAATCAATAAATTATTGATAATGCTTAACTGTTATTGAATTAATAAAATCTTATCTTATTTAACCTTAAACTAAAGTTAAGCGTCTGAATCTAAAATTAATTAATAATTGATTAATCAAATTCAAATAAACAGTTATACCAAGGATACAGAGATAATAATATAAGTGTTACTAAATTAGACAAATGTGTTAGGGCTTTTGAAATTTAACACAACCAAACCTTATTGTTAACTTAAGGGTGAGATATTAAATTAAGAGGAGTAACCAATTCAGGGGGAGGTTCAATTTTTTCTTTTTAAATCCCCTAGAAAAATTAATAAATTAAAGGAGAGTAATAAATTAAAGGAGTATCAAATTCAGGGGGAGAAATAAAAGTACTTTAGTTTTCCAAATTGAATTTTAAACTTAATTTTGAAAATCAAAGTTTAAAGACAACTTGTTTAAAATTGTGAAAATTTTTTTTCACAAACTTTTTATCCTTTTTACTTAGTCTTTGAAAACTGAACTTTTCAAGTATTTTAAACCATGATTTTGAAACTAGTACTTTTGAACTTTGAAAATTTGATTTTGGAAAACAAATTTTACAAAAACATTCTAAAAATATGATCTTACTTTTACCAAACTCCTTTGAAAACTAAAAGTAAAGATTTAAATTTAATTTAACTTCACTTTGAAAATTGTCTTGAATCTAGTTCTTAAAATTTGATTTTTACTTAATTTTGACAATTTGATTTGAAAGTTAAATTTTACAAAAATTAGTTTAAAAAAAATTTACATTGTTATTGAAAATTATGGAAATTAGATTTTTTAAAATTTAAGTTTACAAACTAAGCTTCTCAAAATCATTTTCCTTAATTTTGAAAATTGAATCTTTTACAAACTTAGTGTTGAAAAATAAATTTCAATCAGTTTTGAAAAATAGATTTTTCAAACTTAGTTTTGGAATTTTGGTTTTGAAAACTTATGTTTGAAAAGCGTTTCAAAGTTAAAACTTGTTTTGAAAATTTAAACTTGATCTTGAAATTTAGACCTTATACACTTATGTTTGAAAATTAGACTATCTAAACTTAGCTATTTTTCTAAAAGCTAAAAGCTAATGCTTTAAACAAGTTTTCAAAAGTTTAAACTCCCCCAAGTTAACTTGACATCATTTCTTACAATTTCTTATTTTGTCTAAAGTCTATATTTATGCTTACTTGACATTAGTTCTTTTGATGAATGACAAAGGGGGAGGGTTAGGTGGTTAAGTTAGCTGAACCAAACTGAAAATACAAACTAACTTAAAAACCACATAAATGCATGTTGTTTCTTGCATAGGTTTTCACTAACTAAACCAGGTTGTCATTCCATCAAAAAGGGAGAGATTGTTGGTGCGGTTAGCACTAATGATTTAACCCAGGTTTTGATGAATGACAAATCTGGTTAAGTTAGTTTGTTGTTGTCTGACACTTTGATCGAGTGTGCAGGAGAAGTCCAGACAGGTCGATGGGCTGACCGGATGTCTGACACGAAGCCCAGCTAGGTCGACGGGCTGACCGGATAGCTGGCACGAAGTCCAAGCGAGTCGACGGGCTGACCAGACGCTTAGGCACGAAGTCCAGCTAGGTCGACGGGTTGACCGGATAGCTGGCACGAAGTCCAGACGGGTCGACGGGTTGACGGGCTGACCGGACGTCTGGCAGGTAAGTGAGGTAAGTCACTAGAGGGGAGTGACTGCGAGGACGCGTTCCCGGGAAGAGATCATTAGGCGTCGATCCGGCTTACATCCATTTCGGATATCTAAGTTGAGATCGTGACTAGATTCCGGTCTCGGAAAGACGGAATCTAAGTCATACTCTATTTTGCTAAGTCATATTTCTTATATTGAACTCATAAACTGTGCTAACACTTTATTTTGCAGGATCTATTTGTCTCGGACTAACCTTGTTTTGTAGGAAAGTTGTTCGCTGGAAAAAGGTGGTTCGGGCGCCCGGGAGGCACCCGGGCGCCTTGGAGGCAAAAATTATCCTACTCGCGCATCGCCACTTAGAGCTCGCTGGTTGGACTTGCCACGTCTCACCAGGGCACTCGGAAGGGATCCAGGGCGCCCCGAGCTTCATATAAAAGATGGGGCGGAGGCAGAGCTGAAAACATCAACTCAGAACTCTTAGACTGCTTGCTCTGCTGCTCTGCGCTCCAACGACGCTAACGAAGCTATAACACCCCAAATTTCAATATTTGGAGTCCTAAAAGTCCTTATAAAAATTTAGAAATACTATAGAAATATTTTAGAGATTTTTAGAAATTTTTAGAATATTTTTATGTAATTTTTGGAGGTCGTTTGGTATTTTTACTAAACGAAAGAAGTTTCAGCAAAAATGTGGTCCAAGCCGAGATTCGAACTGGAGACCTCCGATTAAGCAGAACCTTAAGCAAATTCAGCTAGCCAACTATTCCGCCAGTGGTTTGTGAACATATATGGAACGAAATATATATAAGCTCTATTTGAAACAGAAATACCTTAGGTTTAAAAAGGTTGCAGAAAATTTCCTGATGCCAAGGCTTGACCCGGCAACCTACGGCCGCAGCAAATGCTTTAAGCGGAGCGGCTAACCAAGTGTCCCAGCAAGCATTGCTGATTAATAAGGGAATGAAATTTATTTAAGTAATAGTTAATAGGAAACGGAATAGGAAATAAATTGGAATAAAAGGGGGTTCGACGGGATTCGAACCCGCGACTCCAACAATGAACCAAACACAGCCAACCAACTGGGCTACGCGTGAGTTGTTAATCAAGTATGAAGTGAGATGTATTTAAGTTATAGTAAGGAGCAGAACAAAAACCTAGGTTATAAAGGGTTAATTTCTTATTCTCGAAACCAAAACTTTTCCTCACCCTTCCCTCGCGACGGCGCCGACTCTCGGGCGGAAACAGAGCCCAATCTAGGGCTCATCTCCGGCGGCCGACGAGGACTTTTTCCGGCGAGATCTCCACACCTTCGTGATCCCCTCGTCGAGAAGAACAAGTAGATACCAAGAGATCTTTGAGGAAACAACTTCTCCGAATCCTAGCAGCCTTTTCTCTCCGGTTGTAAGTCCAAGAACAGCGAGGTGAGTTGCTACTCACCTGCAGTAGGAGTTGTTCCGAGCTTTGATTCGTTTTCATGGCTTTCGGATTCTTGTTTCCCGTGATTTTCTTCCTTATTGCTCTAAAGGTTGAAGTAGCCATAGAACCCTAGTTTTCAGATCTAAAGCTTTGGTATTCAGCTTAAGTCTTGTTGAGGTTTTGGTTAGCATAGTAAGTTTCGGATCTTGTTTCCCTTGAATTTGAAGCATGCCGTACAGCAGTGATTTCTGTTTAGTTTGTTGCCTTGGCACATAACAAGAAGAACAATCATGCTTTGGTTCCTTGTAGGTTCTAGTGTATCATCATATCCACGTATCAACTTTAGATAGCAGCATAATTATTTTGGTAAATGGCAATTTTTAGCAAGCCTATATGCAGAAATTCATTGGTAGTATGCAGATTATCTTGTGAGCAAATTTTGGATCGGATTCAAGGTGGTTTATGTTCCTTAGTGGTGCTTTCAGATTTTGGAACAAATTGTTTTATTTGTTTATGTTCCTTAGTAGACTTATTCATTTGTAGCTTAATTAGACATGCCAATTTGATTTCCTTTATAGCTTATTGGACCAGCATGTGTTTATTAAGCATTTAAGTTTCAGTTTTGATGTATATACATATATATGCACATTGAGTATTATGAGTTAGTTTAATCTGTTGGTTTCCTTAATGGTAGATTAATGGATTTATTTAGAGCAGTGTACAGGATTGACTGTACTTAATTCCTTGGGTATCTAAAGCAAGCTATTAATTCTGTATCTTTTGGAAATGAATAAGTTGATTAGATGTTAACAGCATTGTGAATTTAGTTTATATAGATATACATGAGTAGATCTTTTAGTACCCATTTGCTATTGATTTCAGGTTCTTTTCTTTTGCTGTTTTCAAGCATGAGCAGTTTTAATTTTCATTGCTGTTTAGTATTTCCTGATGAAGCATGATATTCTGTTAATTCCATGCAGCAACGATTCCTTTATTTTCTAGATTCTATTGCATGCCTAGTAGTTGAATTGGTTTTACTTTCATAGCATGCTTAAGTTGTTCTAGTTTCCTATTTGCTATTGGAATAACATGAGCAGTTCTATTTTTATAGCATGCAGATTTTTATAAGTAAAGTATGCAGATTTTTTATAGGCTTAATATGAAGATTTTTGTTAAGCTTTGCATGCAGATTTATGTTAAGCTTTGCATACAGATTTTCAGTACGCAGGGTGTGTTCTAGTGCACACCAAGTGCTTGATAAAATGTTTAGCGCAATATAATGCTACAGTAGACATTTTAATAGCTCAGTTAATGTAGTAGAAGCATTTAAAATAACTTATTTAGTCTTGCTTCAGCTTATATGGGACTACGGTCCAATGGGTGGGCTCCCACAGTCGCCTCTAGGTTCAGATAACCTAGTTCTAGGTTCAGATAACCTAGTTCTAGGTTCAGATAACCTAGTTAAAGCAAGGTAAGAAAATTAATTATGAAATCAGTATTTTATTTTCAGCAGTGGCACTGTATTGGATTAGATATCCATTGGGTTGGGCTCCCACAGTCGTCCCTAGGTTTAGATAACCTAGTAAACCCTACTAGACTCGGAACTTGCAATCCCGGGTTTAGTTAGGGATGCGCGCACAGCAAGTACAAGAGCCCATCAGCAGCATGATTACTATTTTGATCTATTATGTAAATAGTTTTCAAAACTTCACAAATTAGTTATGTGAATACAAGTTAGACTCAGTTTAGCATTAATTAGTTCAGCTAATGTATCAGTTCAGTTTCCTATTGATACACATGATAGTTCTATGATTAACTGTACATGTTTAGTATTTCAGTTAGTATGATTCCTTTGCTATTTATGAGCATGATTAGCTATACATGTTTAGTATTTCAGTTAGCATGATTCCTTTGCTATTTATGAGCATGATTAGCTATACATGTTTAGTATTTCAGTTAGCATGATTCCTTTGCTATTTATGAGCATGAGTAGCTATACATGTTAGCTTTTTAGTTAGTTGATTTCTTTGCTATTTATGAGCATGAGTAGCTTTACATGTTAGCATTCAGTTTTAGCATGTTTTTATTTATATACATGCATATCGAGTTTTTGTGAGTAGGATAGCGCTCACTAAGCTTTTAGCTTATAGATACTATTTTCCTCCTACTGCAGATAAAGGAAAAGCTAAAGTATAAGGAAGAAGGCGACAAGGAGATGCTGTGACGGTGTGTGATGTGTGGACTATGAAGATCCTTGAGACTTAGCTAAAGCACTCACTTAGTTTAAGAATTTGTTTAGCTTAATTTCTTATTAAGTTGATAAGAAAATTTTGTAGTAGGAAGTTATGTTTCCGCTTTTCATTACTTACATGATTTGATTTATTAAACTGCGTGGTTGTGAAAATATATGTTCCAGCCACCTGTGGCTGAGTATACTCTGTATGTATTTACAGATATGGTCACCGGTACAGGGGAGACTCTGCCGAAATTTTTCGGTAGAGATTCCTCGTGGTTTCGATCACACCAGTTAAGTAGAGTTAGCAGTTAAGTAGCGTCCACCTCTAGAGAGTGGTAGTAGTAAAGAAGGTGGGTCGCTACAGAAGCTCCGACAACGTGCTCTTGTCCCTGTGATTTTCTTTCTGTCGGTATAGCTTTGTTTTAATTTTTATTAGCATTTCTTGTACTGTCTTTGTAATCATTATTTCGAATTGCTAGTGAATTTTCCAACGAAAGTACTCACGGAGTACGGGCCTTCGAGTAGGAGTCGTCACAGGCTCCGAACGAAGTAAAAAATTACTGTGTCTATTGTTTTTAAATTCCGCTGCGCTTAACTCTTTTTAACGCTGTTTTTCGAATCGATATTCACCCCCCCCCTCTATCGACGTTTCACGATCCAACACATTTTTCTTTGAGTATGGAAATAATATGTTGGATTCTCACTCCAATGTTGTCGTATTGTGGTGCTACATTCATATCCGTCCAGGCCTTATGTATTTCCTTTCCTACTTCTCCTGGAAGTTTGCTAAAGAGTCTTTCCCCTAGCTCTGGGTTACAATAGTTTCCTGAAACTGCTGTTAATGCTAGGAATCCATTACAAAAAGGTTTAATCCAGTTCCAACTAAAGAGTTGTAATTGTTCTAAGTCCCTCATAGCTTCTCTTTGTCTTATATCTAATCCAGTATTAGCGTCTCTAGCGGTAAATAACCTATGAATTGTATAGCAAAAATTGAGTATGTTATTTCCTTGTGAGGCCATTCTGGCTACTTCCTCAGGATATGTGGTTTTATAAGCTTCCCATGCTGCCCTGGCAACATCGCCTAAATAATTTTCCCCTACTCTTATCATGGCTTCCCCTGTTTCTATGTCTAGTTCATGCCTGGCTTGATAATCTCTTTTAACAGAGACTATTCCCTGTTCTAAATAAGTATCATAAAGTTGTGGATCATCGCATTCTCCAATATTTAATAAGACCGAATTTTTGCTAAAATAAGTAATTTTAGGTGGTCTCCTTTTTCCTATTGTTCTTAGTAAAGGATTATTATTAGTATATGGGGTAATCTTTGTTCTTGGGGGATGCCCTTCTCCATAATTCATTGTTCTCATAGAGCTTTCAGGGTATCTTACTTGTAATGGTTGTGGTATGAAATTACTAGTACTACTAGATTCAGCTGGATTCATTAAATTTACTATTGAAAAGTAATCTTTCTTTTAGCTATTATATTGTGATCTTCATCAAAATATAACATCCAGTCAGGTTCTAATTTATGGTGTAGGAGGTCAAATTTTTATAATTCTTCTAAATCTTCTTTAGTAAAATAAGTAGCTATTTCAAATGGGATGTAAACATATTTATTTAGGTCATTGTAAAATAAATAATTATCTTCAGCAATGTTGTTTGTATTAGTTTCCAGTGTACTATATTCTATGTTCATTAAGTTCATATTATCTTAGTTTTCTTCATGATCTTCTTCTAGTGATGTTGAGGGTTTATAATTATGAAATCTTACTATGGAGCTACCATGTCTATCTTTATAAATAATGGATTCCGTTGGTTGTAAAGTTTGTGGTTTAGTGCTTAGCTCCAAATTAAGAGTCCAATCTAATCCGGCAAGTAAAGTAGATGAAAAGTCCTTAGGTTTTAAGAAATAAATTCCTTTTGTAGTAAGGGTTTCAATGATATTAGTAATTTGAACTTTAAAACTATTGTTAATATTTGTCATTATTTTTCCTAGAAAGATTATGTCTATTTGGATATTATGTCTTTGAAAGTCTCCATATCCTCTAGCTTGTACTGAAATTTTAATATGTTCTATAAAGTCTGGGATTGCCATATTGAAGTTTGGGCAGAAATAGGTAATTCCTAAATTGCTATTCATATCTACTTCAATAAGTCCAATAACTGCCTTGTCATTGTCAGAAAATCTTGAGTCGTAAAGAACTAAAAATACTTTGGCTCCTATACTTTTTCTAGTAAGTCCTCTTAGGCCAAATACTATTAGTCCTAGATGTATGTAGTGGCGTTTTCTTTGTAGAAGTGTTCGTGCCGATTCTTCAGTCATTAGATTAAATCTTTCTTCACCTCCATCTGGTAAATAAAGTGGTTGTGTCCTATGATGTCTATAGAGTGATGTAGAAAAGGATAATAGTCCTTGATTATATATTCTCCTTGGATTTAAGGTATTTAGTTGTTCGTTAGAAAAGGTGTCCAAATTATGTTCATTATCTATTAGTTCTTCTAATTGATAAGTAGCAATATTTGTTGATGATCTTCTTGGAATCACAGATAAGGTTTTATTTGATTGTCTTAAAGTTTGTGATAATCCAGAAAAACTTTCAATTTACGTTTTTGTTCGTAGATCCATTTGGAATAAGGTCCTGTGTCTTGTATGTGAGGAACTTATAAGTAGTAGGTTGTTGTCAGGTAATTATTTTTCCTAAAGATAATTTACTAAGGTCTTTATTTATACTTTCTAGGGCTTCTTTAACATCACTTGTATGTGTGTTTTTATAGATATGGCTTTCAAGGGTGAGAAGTTGAGTTTCTAAAACCGTGAGCCTATAATGTAAGGAAGTAAGTAGTGCCAATATCGTATTATTTTGTTGTACTAATATTTGGTCTCCTGGATTTACTAGTGTCGCGTTACTGTAACTGGTGTCTTTATTTTTGGCAAATTGTTATATATATATATATATAAAATCTAGACACCTCAGTCAAAATTTTAAAAAATAGAAGTGTCTATATTAATTCCAAACACTCCGACCGATTTATAATATATATATATATATATATATATATATATATATATATATATATATATATATATATATATATATATATACAAAATTGTTATCTTACGGACCTTTATCTACGGAATCATATGGACAAACTCTTTCTCATTATTTCTTATCGCGTCATCCTATTTTTCCTTATTTTCTTTTCCTCTCGTCTCGGACGAAGCCTCGCGATCCTCCTCGTGCGCCTGCTCTCTCTCTCGCCGCGATCCTCCTCGCATGTATGCGTCTCTCTCTCGCCGCGATCCTCCTCGCGCGCCTGCGTCTCTCTCTCGCCGCGATCCTCCTCACGTGCCTTCATCTCTCTCTCGCCGCGCCTCAATCTGGCATGATCACGGCTGGATTCCGGACGCTATCGCGATTGGACGCGATCGCGCTAGATTCCGGCGAGATCGCGACAGGATTCCAGCGTGATCGTGGTCGAAATTCGGCGCGACTAGATCCCCTCGCCGCCGAGACTTCTTCTCAGCTCGGTGGTGGGCAGGCGGCAGTAGCCGGAATCCATGTCGCGTGTAACACCCCAAATTTTATGATTTGGAGTCCTAAAAGACCTTATTAAAATCTAGAAATATTTTAGAAAAATTCTAGAGATTTTTAGGAATTTATAGAATATTTTTATGCAATTTTTGGAGGTCGTTTGGTATTTTTACTAAACGAAAGAAGTTTCGACAAAAAAAAATGTCAAAGCTGAGGCTTGAACCGGCAACCCCTGACCCGAGCAAAACCCAGCTAACCAACTGGGCTAGCAGTTATTACTTGATCAAATAAGGGTCGAATTGTATTTAAGTAATAAATAGTTAATAGCAGAATAAAAGGAGAATAAAAAGCTTGGCTGGGGATTTGAACCTGCGGCCTTTGGATCGGTCAAAACCCGGCTGACCAAGTGATCCAGCCGTCAGTTCTGTTTAGAAAAGGTAGGAAATTTTATTTAAGGAAGTTAATAGAATTCGGGAATTTAAAAAGGAACTTAGGGCTTTCCCAGGACCGGAAACCAAATTTTCCCTCGATCTCTTCCTCTCTCGCGCGACAAAGGCAGCCCGGGCGGAAACAAGCCGCAGCTAGGGCATCCCTCCGGCGGCCGACGAGGGGCGAACTCCGGGAGTTCTTCGTCGATCCGAGGTCGCTCGTCCAGAAGGAAGCCGTGAGCGAGGAAGAGGCCCTGATTTCAAGTTCACACGAACCCTAGAACCACTAGAAGGTTCCTCCTTCAGCTGTGAATCAAGGAAACGAAGGTAAGTCGCTTACTCACCTGCGGTAAGATAGTTTCGAGCCTTTGGTTAGAGTTTCTCTTGTTTTGTGAATGTGCCGTGAGGAGTTGTTGACAAGGAAGCTTGATACCGTGAGTTTTTTATTTGTTTTCATGGCTTTCGGATTTTAGGTTGTAGAGATTGTTGGTTTTATGCTTACTGGCGTGAGTTAGATTCCTGAAGCATGTAGTAGTAGTTTGGATTTTGTTCCTTCTTGACTTCAAGATATGGTGTCTTGAAACCTTCAACCGTGACCTTCAAAGAAAGACCAGGATGGGTAAAGTTCAAACGTATGGTTTTATACCTCAAGCTTTATAACTTGAATTCAGATTTTAGTTGTAGAGAATTGAGGATGTTGGAATTTTGTTTTTTCTTGCTTCCGGATCAGATTAGCCTCCTCCTTTTAGTTGTTTGAAGCATGCCTGATGAATATGGTTGCATTTTTGGCTTTCGGAATACACTGGACAGATGTAGCTTGTTAGAGATTTGGGAGTAGGATCGATGTTTGCCTTCTCCTTTGCATTACAGCTGTGGCATGTCATAAGACCTCTTGTTGCCATGACACATGGTGTAAAGAAAGGATATAGTTTGGGTTTACAGTAGTCCGTGACTTTGTTTTCTTCTTTACTCCCTTGCCAAGCATGAACAATCCTTCTTGTAGCATTAGGGTTTTGAATTTATGCAGTGAATATAACCAGCCTTGTATTTGAAAGCATTGTAGATTGAGCTTTGGGTTTCCTTAAATAAATAGGAACAACTAAAAGAGTTAATCTTTTGAATTGGCCACCTTTAACCTCTGTGGTATAGACTGGTATTCAAGACTTTTGGTTTGCTTTATTTTCTCGGTCGTTTATGCCAGAACAGAGATAATAAATTGGTCACACTAATAGTAGTGATAATATCAAATGTTTTGATTGTTGGTCGAGTTATGGTAGGTAGAGATGTGGTTTGATGATGATTCATTTAGTCTCATGTACTGCATGTGGGAAGTTGAGTTAATGAGATCATGATTTGGTGTCATGTTTATGTTTTTCTTCGATTTAGTTTGGGACAGTTTAATAGTAACAGAATAGAAGACCAAGTTAAGCGTGTTGAGCAATTTGATTCCTTATGGTTTCCTTGTCGTGGCACTGAACAGGAGGTTGTGTTTTTAGGCCTTAAAACTAGGAATTCGGATGTTGATTTAAATCCTTTTGTTCATGAATTTTTATGGGTGTGATCAGTTAATTTAAAGGGTTATAGATTTCGGATTCCTGTTGATGAGCAAGGAACAAGAAAGAGTTTAGTTTCCTTAAAAGCATGTAGTTGGATTTTGTAGAATGGTATGTTATGATACAATACATGAAGAACAACCATATTTTCCTAGGCTGTTAAGCTTTGGTGAAGATTTTAATTAAGCTACAAGTGCAGATTTTATTAAGTTTACAAGAACAGATTTTTATTAAGCTAGTATGCAGATTTCTGTTAAGCATTAGTGCAGATTTTTGATAAGTATTGTATGTGTAGATTGCTTTTGTATTCTATGCATAATTATGTGTTACATAGTTAGTTTCATTCATAGATGCACACGAAAGATACCCTAACAGTATTTTGGGTTTAAGAAAAGTATAAGAAAGATAAAGAAAAGTATAAGAAAGATAAAGAAAAGAAAGAAAAGGCCGAGGCCTTAAGTAGATCCCAAAGTCAAGACTTTAGGGATTTTTGGCACACAAGGTGCCTATTAAAATGCCAAGGCATTTAAAGAAGAAGTAATTAAGATTATAAGTATTTTACTTTTAAGAAGAGGCTAGTACCCGACTTCTGAGGTTGTCGTTAAACAAATCCAGGTGTCCAATTCCGAGGTCTTGGCCCTGGTAGACCGAGGTCTGCTCTTTTAGGATTGGTGGCTCGCTACCCCAACCTATTAGGGAACGGGCATAAGATGGTACTATGCCTGGGCCCAAGAAGAAGTTGATTACTATTTTGAAGTATTATAAGTATAAGTTTTTGAACAAGTAAAAACAAGTTTTATTTAAGTATAAAGTATTAAAGAATAAGTTTTAAACAAGTGAAATAAATAACAAGTTTAGAAAAAATAAAATAAGTTTCATATAGTTCTAAAAATCAGCAAGTTTAGTTCTTTATTCTACCATGTTTATCTAGTAGATGAGTAGATTCCTTAGCTTTTCTTTGCTATTAGTTTGACATAAGCAGTTATGTTTATGCTTTATTTCTTTTTAGAGCATATAGTTTCTAGTTCTTTTCGTATACATGCACATTCGTGATTTTGTGAGTTAGATAGCGCTTACTAAGCAAATTTTGCTTATAGACTACACTTCCTCTTACTGCAGATACAGGAAAGGAAAAGATATAGAAAGGAAGGTGACAAGGAGGTGTTCGAAGGATGTGTGATGCCAGGACTATGGAAGCCTTGGGACTTAGTTTAAGAATTTATTAAGATTGCCATTTATTAAGAATGTATTAGATGAGTCATTTAGTCTTCCGCTGTTAGTTAACTGTATGTTTTTATTTTGTTTCCGCTATTTATTACTTGCATGATTTGATTTCATTAAACTGCGTGGTGATGTTATTCCTTTTGTGTGTTTGATATGTGTTCCAGCCGCCTGTGGCTGTGTATATTATGTTATGTATGTTAGTTTAAGGTCATCGGTACAGGGGATACTTTGCCGAAATCTTTCGGTAGGGTTTCCATGTGATTTTTAATAATGCCGGTTAAGTAGAGTTAGTAGTTAAGTAACGGTCATCCTTAGAGTGTAGTAGTAGTAAGAAGGGTGGTCGTTACATCGCGATCCTCGATGGGTTCACCCCCTGGCCTATAGTGTGGGTGGGTCCAGGCGGCCGGAGGTGGATGGCCGGCGGCCGGGCGAGGAGGCATGGTGAGCAGCTTCAGCGAGAACGAAGAAACACAACAGAGAATTCTAGGCTTCGTTCTGTGGGTCGTGGCCGGTGGGTGGTCGGCGGGTGGTGGGCGGCCGGAGGCGTGGTGACCGGTGGGTGGCAGCCGGCCAGAGGCGAGTAGGCGAGGCTGGCACGATCGGCACACGACGACGAGAGAGAGGAGAACGAGGATGGTAAAAAAAAAATATAAAAATATAAAAAGAAATCAAATTCTGTCGCGGACGAGTCCGCATGCACATGTCCGTATTTTAATAAAACTCTCTCTCTCTCTCTCTCTATATATATATATATATAAATGGTATCCTAATTACTTTATGTGAGTACCAAGTATATTTTTTTTTTTAAATTTAGAATTTAATCTTTAGAATTTAGAGTTTATAATTTAGATTTTTTAAAAAAATTAAAGAAATTAAAAAAATACACATAGTGCTCATAAGGTAAGCACCATAAAATAAGTAGGGCATCAAGACTCTGCGAGAATATATATAGTAATATACATAGGATTTTGTTATGCTGCATACCTTATAGTGCACACCATGTGAGCACCTAGTATATTTTTTTAAAACTTAGGATTTAAGATATAATATTTAAGCTAAAGAAATTAAAAAAATATATATTAGGTCACGGGGTGTGGACCATAAGGTTGACGACATACATCCCTATATAGAGGAAATTTATCTTGCCAACCCACGATACATACCCACTGTGGGCGACCCTCATAAGGCAAATGATTGGAGGAGCTAGAAGTGATCCGGACACTCCACCTTGTCTAGGTTGCGATGCAGTGTGTGCTAAAACATGTTTCGTAAACATGCGCAGCGGAAAATAAAACAATAATAATTCCTAAATTATTATATCACACGCACCACCGCATATAAGGATACAACATGCCAAACATGATTGCATAATCAAATTTTTACGGAGAGTAAATTTACGCTAGGTGTACCTTACGGATGACTTGTAATGAGAAGGGCATCAACCATAATGACATTGTCGAACCTTGCCTCTATTTGTATCCATGTTGAACTCCTCAAGACAACTCCTTGAGTACAAGCCTCTCCTTCGGATGTTACTAGTCACGAGCAAAGAAAAGGTATCAAGAGGAAGAGGAAGAGAAGCACACAAGGAAGAGATTTCTTTCTAGTGGTGGTTACGACAACAAGGGGAAGGGCTTCCCCTTGTTAGCGGCAGCAAAGAGAGAGGGGAGAGGGAGAGGGAGAGGAGAAGAGAAATTAAGTTAAGGTTTTCCAAAAACCTTACAAGTCAATTAATAATCTCATGTGTATAATTTTCTCTCAACAATATCAATATATAACCCTCATTAATGAGTTGGACTAGAAAGCCCAAATCTAACCCATTATCCCTTAACCAAAAATTAGCTCATTAACCCCTTGGTTTTGTTCACAACAAACCAAGTTGGTTCATGACTAATTCATGATTAAACCAAATATGGTCCAACTCTTTCATAAGAGATGTGACCCATCTATACTTCCATTGCGACAAATATTTCCATATTTGTCTTATGTATGGTCCAACCAAATATTTATTTCTTGATCTAAGAATCATATTCTTTAACTTGTTTTACGTCTTTTAGAGACTCGTTAGTGCATGTGACCCAATAGGTTCTCGATTTATCTTAGCCATCCATAATTAACTACTTAATTATAAAACGATCATGAGTGACACTTAGTAGTACATCATGATCCCTAATTAGTCGTAAAATCATAGTTGATCTTAGAATTAATTCTAAACTCTTCAGTAGCTACAGTGAATCATATCTCGTTCCTTTCAATCATCCTATACCCACTTGGTTCAGGACATGGTCTATGTGTCTTGTTCCTGTTGGAACTCCAAGGTTGTTTTGGTGTAATCAACAAGTTAAGTTAGGTCCTGCATGTTTTTAACCTTGTGTCTAAGTGTGTAGGAGCTTAGGAGCACAGGTAGTTGAGCGGAAGACGCAGATAGCGAGAAGGACGGCACGCGGTGCGTCCGAGGGATGAGGCGCTGCGGAAGAGTACACCGGCGGACAAGAAGGAAGCATGCGGTGGTTCCGAGGGACGAGAAGCCAGAGCGGAAGAATGCTCGAGGAGCAAGAGACACAACTAGCGAGAAGGTCGACACGGGGTGCGACCGAGGGACGAAGGCTGCGGATGAGTACGCTGGCAAATAAGAAGGAAGCACGCGGCGATTCTGAGGGACGAGAAGCCGGAGCGGAAGCCTGCTCAAGAAGACCGGAAGTTGGGTTCGGGTGAACCCTATTCTGGATGGCAGAGATCACCCAAGCGAGCGGAAAGACTCGGTCTGAGGCAAACGGAACCGGAGCAGAAGACCCGAGCTGGAAAAAGTCAATAGGGTTGACTTTTCCCTTCGGGGCGCCTGGAGTTGACTTTTTGACCAGATCGCGTCAAACACGATCTGAACGTTGGGAGATAAAATTTTATCCCCCCCAGGGTGCCTGGAATCCCTTCGGGGCGCCCCGACCAAGGCTATAAATACAGCCTTGGTCTAGAAGCTTTTCAACAACTCAAGCAATTCATTCTTTCTACACTTGTACGCTTTCTCTATAGTTAAGCTTTTGTTTTCTGCGCTTCATCGTTGTGAGAGGCTTCTCCGCCTGAAGGAGTTTTTAGTATGATCATCTTCCTTGGATTAACAACTTCCCCGGTTGTAACCAAGTCAAATCTGGTGCCTCGTCCTTTCTGTTTTATTTAGTTACTTTTTATATACAAGTTTTAGTTTAAGAAAGTTCGAGAAAGGTTTGGTTTTTGTGTTTACAGGCTATTCAACCCCACTTCTAGCCGGCTGCCGCGATCCAACAAGTAGTATCAGGAGGCGCTTCAGGAGGACTAACCGCCAATCGAAGCAAAGATAATGGCCAGACTAAGCATCTACCCGTCGAAATTCGAAGGGGATTTCGCTACCTGGAAAAAGCGAATGCAGGTATTCTTTACAACTGATTTTGAATTAATTTTAATAATGGAATTTGGCTTATAGCTCCAGAGGGCAAAGAAAAATATTAATGGATGAAAAAGGAACATGCCGACTACGTGGCGAACGACAAAGCAGAATACCATCTGCTAAGCGTTCTTCCGCCACAAGAAGTCAACCGGATCGGGAACTACGACTCGACAAAGCAGATGTTCCTTGAGCTGCACGAAGGAATGCTCGAAGCCAAGCTCGCTAGACGGGATTTACTTCGCAATCAGCTCACCAGCTCGCGACTTGGGGAAGATGAGACAGTTGCGCATCTGCACTCGAGAATCAAAGAGATCATACCGGACTGTCGAATCTCGGAGAAAAGATAAGTAATCGAGATTCGCTAAGGTACGCTTTAAATACTTTTCCGAGAAATTCAAAATGGGCATTACTAGTAGATGCCTTTTACATTTCGAAATATTTAGAAAAAATTACACTAGAAGAATTTTTCTCGACATTTGAAGTGTATGAATCAAGATGTGCAAGTACGAAGGAGCACAAGAACAACGTCGCCCTCAAAGCATCGAGAGACGAACCTGAGTCGGAATCTTCTCTCGACGACGACTTTGTAAATCTAGAACTACTAACCATCCGTAGGGCAGAAAGAAAAGGACCATCCACTGCTACCACTGCGACGAAGAAGGGCACGCTAAGGACAACTGCCCCAAGCTGAGGAACAAGGATAAGGATAAAGGTAAAAAGCCTGTCTAAAAGCGCAAGGTCCTAAAGGCGATGTGGGACGATATGTCATCTGAATCGGAAGTCGAGGCGTTCTTCGGACTCGCATTAATGGTGAGTCATCAAGACGACGACTGCGATTCAAGCTCTTCCGAGATGAGCATCGAGAGTATCGATGAAGGGGGAGCTATGTCGGAAAAAAGTAGCAGTTCAGGGGGAGACACGAACAATGAGATCGACAAGGTAAGTGAGGTACGATCTCTTCCTCCCGATAAACTTTTTAAGTTTGTTAAGTTGCTAACTAAAGACTGCTGCAAGTTAGAAAAAGAAAATAAGAATTTAAAAATAATATTAGCTAAATCCTGCTCTTTATAAGAATTAAATAAAGTTAAATTAGAAAATGAGAAATTGAAATCAGAAAATGAAAATCTAAAAATTCAAGTAGATAACTTGAAAAATTATGCATGCCTATCTAATACAAATTTTAGAAAGTTTAATAATTTAAATTGGTATTATAGATATCACAAGGGATAGATTAGAAATATGTCAAAGAAAAATGTCCCTAATAAATTCCTAATTAATCCAGTAGGTCGGAACCTATATTGGGTTCCTAAGTCTTGTTTAACTTGAATTTTTAATCAGATTTAGAGCTTTCATCGAGAAAATTAGACATTAAAATTTCTCTATGAGGCTTTGTCTAAGAAAGTTGTTGTTGCTCCAATAACCAAGAAAGCCTAGTGCCTCACCACGACCTAGAAGTCAAAATATTGAAATAAAAATGTTTAATTAACTTTTTGATAAAAGCATTAAGGTGGAAACTTAATCATGCTTTAAAAAGTTTTTTAAAATATTTTTTAAATTTTTTAAAAAAATTTTACTTAAGATTTTTGTTTTTTGCGTAAAACTTTGACATAAAAGTCAAAAATTATTCTGAAATTTATGCTTAAAATCTTTACTTAGAAAATTTTCAATTTTTTTTTTTTTTGCAAAATTCCTTAAGTCAGAATTTTTTTTCTCTTATTTAAAGCTTTACTTAGAATTTTTTTAAAAAATTTTCCTTAGAAAATTTTCTTACCAAAATTTTTTTTCCTTAGAAATTGTTTAACTTAGATTTTTTTTTAACCCTTAGATTTTTTCGGAACCCCATTTTTTATGTGATCAAAGGAGGAAAAAGGAAAAGTATAAGTCTAGGGGGAGGTAGACCAAAATTTAAATTTTTTATTTTTTGCACTTAATTATAAATTTAGTTAGTTTATTTTCATGTCTATTTTTACCCTAACTTAACTTGGGGTGCTCACATCAAAAAGGGAGAGATTGTTGGAACCTTAAGGTTGTTTTGGTGTGATCAACAAGTTAACTTAGGTCCTATGTATTTTTAACTTTGTGTCTAAGTGTGCAGGAGCTTAGGAGCACAGGTAGTCGAGCGGAAGACACTGCTAGCGAGAAGGACAGCACGCGGTGCGTCCGAGGGATGAGGTGCTGCGGAAGAGTACACCGGCGGATGAGAAGGAAGCATGCGGTGGTTCCAAGGGACGAGAAGCCGGAGCAGAAGACTACTCGAGAAGCAAGAGACGCAGCTAGCGAGAAGGTCGGTACGGGGTGCGACCGAGGGACGAAGACTGCGGATGAGTATGCTGGCAGACGAGAAGGAAGCACGCGGCGATTCCGAGGGACGAGAAGTCGGAGCGGAAGCCTGCTCGAGAAGAACTGAAGTTGGGTTCGGGTGACCCCTATTCCGGATGGCAGAGATCACCCTAGCGAGCGGAAGACTCGGTCTGAGGCAAATGGAGCCGGAGTAAAAGACCCAGGCTGTAAAAAGTTAATAGGGTTGACTTTTCCTTCCGGGGCCCCCGGAACGGTCCGGGGTGCCCGGAACCCTTCCGGGCGCCCAGAGTTAACTTTTTGACTAGATCGCGTCAGACGCGATCTGAAGGTTGGGAGATAAAGTTTTGTCCCCCCCAGGGCATCCGGAATCCCTTCGGGGTGCCCCGACCAAGGCTATAAATACAGCCTTGGTCCAGAAGCTTTTCAACAACTCAAGCAATTCATTCTTTCTACACTTGTACGCTTTCTCTGTAGTTAAGCTTCTATTTTCTGCGCTTCATCATTGTAAGAGGCTTCTCCACCTAAAAGAGATTTTTAGTACGATCATCTTCCTTGGATTAACAACCTCCCCGGTTGTAACCAAGTCAAATCTGGTGCCTTGTCCTTTCTGTTTTATTTAGTTACTTTTTATATACAAGTGTTAGTTTAAGAAAGTTCGAGAAAGGTTTGATTTTTGTATTTACAGGCTATTCACCCCCCTTCTAGTCGACCGCCGCGATCCAATAGTCCCCACTAGGCTGATTACATCACACCTAACCCAAGTAATTAATACTTTCTTGTTATACGGATTTAAATTACTCATACATGTGTACAAGAGTGTCACACTCTTAACATGTGATGCTTTGGCCAAAAATTTTGAGTAATAATCTTAACAAGTGACCATAGGGTATATGTCTCCTCGCAAGGAGCGGTGAATCCTCTATGGGCTATCCAAACACCTTCGGGCACTTTAACTTATACCCAATCATCTCGGGTCCACATCTCAATGAAATGCTTGCTTAAGATATCAAAGTATAATTATTCATGACCAAGATGACTTATATACCTCAAGTTGAAGGAAACTTGCACTCATGCTGCAGTAAGAAATTCACAAACATATCTATATATATATGTAGAGAACCATATGAAGTCTTACAGCGAGTCACTACAATGAACTAGTTACCATAACCAGCATCCACGTTTAACTCTCGACATCCCAATGTCTCCAGCCAGTGAGAAAGCAGCTGCTTGGCCGAACCAAGGAGTATAACCCGTGCTAATCTTACAGAATTGATGATGCCCCAATGCATCAATTCGACGACTAGGGAAATTTTAATATATTTATAATTGTACATGTAGAGATAATCACTAGTTGCGATCCAATCACAAATTCTTTCATGCTATGAATTATATTACGGATATTCAGTAAATGAGTGAACATATAATATGCACTCAAATAGTGAATATATACTTATCAAATAAATAGAAAAAATAGTAAGGCGAATGCCTTAGGACATCCTTCAAATTCTAACACTCCCACTTGACCTAAAGTCAATCACCACAGTGTCCTAAACTGTAAGCATAGACGTGACTCTCAAACTTGCTTTGTGGTAGAGACTTTGTCAAAGGATCCATTAGATTCCTTTCAGTGAAAATTTTCTCAAGTTGTATTTCTTTCCTACTAACGATCTCCTTGATTAGATGATAACGGTGAAGCACATGTTTTGATCGCTGATGAGACCTCGGTTCTTTTGCTTATACAATGGCTCTAGTGTTGTCGCAGTAAACAGGTAACACTTCAACAATGGATGGAACCACACCAAGTTTAGTAATGAACTTCTTGATCCAAACGATTTCTTTTGCTGCTTCCGAAGCTGCAATGTATTCCGCCTCACAGGTAGAATCTGCAATAGTGTCTTGTTTGGAACTTTTCCAACTAACTGCGCCTCCATTTAATATGAAAATGAATCCAGACTGGGACTTGGAGTCATCCTTGTCCGTCTGGAAACTAGCATCTGTATATCCGCGTATAGTCATATCACTATCTCTATAAACTAAGAACATATCCTTACTTCTTCTTAAGTACTTAAGGATCATCTTGACAGCCACCCAATGATTCATTCCAAGATCAAACTGGTATCATAACACAATATACTTGATAGATCCTATTGCATACATATAATGTATCTTATCCAGGAAAATCCTCTCGTCTTCTGTGTGTGGGCACATAGACTTCGAAAGTTGAATTCTATGAGGAACCCTTTCTTGGATTCAGACATGCTAAACTGTTTTAGCACTCTACCTATATATGTCGACTGTGAAAAACCAAGAAACCTCTTCGATCTATCTCTATAGATTTTCATCCCGAGGATGTAAATTGCTTCTCCTATGTCTTTCATGGAGAACGTATTAGACAACCAAACTTTGACTGATTGTAGATCTGACACATCGTTTCCTATAAATAATATGTCATCAACATATAATATTAGGAATACGACTACACTCCTACTACCTTTTGATACACACAAGGTTCGTCTAGATTTTGTGAGAAATCAAACTATTTGATTGTCTCATCAAAACGGATATTCCAACTCCTGAATGCTTGCTTTAGTCCATAAATGGACCGTTGAAGCTTGCATACTTTATTCTTGTTGACAGATGTGAAGCCTTTGGGCTGTGTCATATACACATCCTTGAGCAAATTTCCATTAAGGAAAGCTGTTTTCACATCCGTCTGCCATATCTCATAATCATGATGAGCTGATATGGCCAGGAGTATCCGAATGGATTTAAGCATGACCACAAGCGAGAAAGTTTCGTCATTGTCAATGTCTTGCCTTTGACGATAGCCTTTCGCTACCAACCTTGCCTTGTAGGTAATAATATTACCATCCATGTCGGTTTTCTTCTTCAAAACCCATTTGCACCCTATAGACGTAATGCCTTCATGTGGGTCCACCAAGTTCTAAACTTGGTTTTCGTACATAGAATCCATTTCTGACTTCATGGCTGTAAGCTACTTGTTCTTTTTAGAACTATTCAGAGCCTCTTCGAAATTAGTAGATTCCTCATCCTTAATGAGTGACACATCATTCAATTCTTTTACAAGAGATCCATATCTCTTAGGAATATTGCGTGTCCTACCTGATCTATGAGGAGATTGTGTCATAATCGATTGTGGTTCTTGACTAGGTATCTCATTAGTATTTATTAGAGTCTCTTGAACTTCATCAAATTCAACTATAGTCCCACTTGCTTCCTGTAAGAGAAATTCTTTCTCTAGGAAGGTAGCATGGATTGAAACAAACACGTTTTGTTCCAAGGGATGATAGAATTGGAAACCCTTAGTTTTCTTAGGGTAGCTAATAAATAAACACTTATCAGATTTAGTGTATAACTTGTTTGATATAGTCCTCTTCACATAAGCAGACATCCCCTTATCTTTAAATAAGATATGAGGAGTTTCTTACTAATCCATACCTCATATGGAGTAGTTGAGATTACCTTCATCGGGACTCTGTTTAGCAAGTAAACAGCTGTCATGAGTACATAACCCCAAATGGTCTTGGGAAGATCTGCACGATCTATCATTGATCTATCCATGTCTAACAAGGTTTGATTACACCTTTTTGATACACCATTATGTTGTGGCATATAAGGCGGAGTCCATTGAGACAATATATCATTATCTCTTAGATAATCTAGAAACTCTTGGCTTAAATATTCACCACCTCGATCACATCGAATTATCTTAATATTTTTACCAAGTTGTTTCTCTACTTAACTTCTGAATTCTTTAAACTTTTCAAAGGTTTCAGACTTGTGTTTCATTAGATACACATACGCATAACGAGAGTGATCATCAATGAAAGTAATAAAGTAGTTATAACCTCCTAATGCAGTGGTCCACATACATCGGTATGTACAAGCCCAAGTAACTCATCAACTCGTTCACCCTTTTAAGAAAAAGATAACTTTATCATCTTTCCTTTTATACATGAATCACATGTATCTAATTCAAATGATTTGAGAACTACAATCTTTTGCAATTCGAACATGTGTTTCTTACTTATATGGCCAAGGCGACAATGCCACGAGTAAGAGATTAATTGATTATCTATTTGGACGCGTTTATTACTCTTTTTGATATTGAGTATGTCACTAGATATATCTAACACGTAGATGCTATTGCATAAAATTTCAGTGCCATAAAGTACGCCACTTAAGATATAACAACAATTGTTACTAAAAGTTAAATGAAAACCTTTTCTATTTAAGTAAGAAATAGAAACAATATTCTTTATTAATGCTGGAACAAAATAATAATTATCTAGTTCTAAGGCTAGGAAGCTTTAACAAATATGTTCCAATAGCGATTGTAGCAACCTTTGCTTCATTCCCAACTCACAATCTTGTTTCTCCCTTGACAAGTCTTCTGCTATTTTTTAGCCCCAGTATATCATTATATATATGTGAACCACATCTATTATCCAATATCCAAGTGTTTAAGGAAATAACATGACAATCAATAACAAAAATACCTGAAGAGGATGGGGGCATAAGATGCTTTATTCTTCTTCACGGACTCAAGATATATCTTGTAGTTTCTTTGCCAGTGTCTCATCTTGCCACAATGATAGCATGAGCCCTTTTGTGTCGGTTCTACACTCTTGGTCTTTTTGTTATTCCTTTTAGCCTGATGTTTTGGCTTCCTCTTAGAACCTTTCTTGGAGGAGTCTACTAACATCATAGTTTTTTGTTCACCCCTAAGAGAAAGCTCCATAGTCTTGAGCATATTTATCATCTTGGGGATGGTCAATTCCAAATTGTTCATCCGCTAGTTTATCACAAATTGTGAATGATTTTTCAGTAAACTATGTAGAATTAAGTCAAACTTAACTTATGATCCATCATAAAACTGAGTGATGCTAAACGCTCTATGTAACCATTCATCTTTAATATGCATTATACTGCAGACAAACCCTCCTGCATCTTCAAGCAAAAGATAAGCTTGGAGACCTTGAACCTTTCAGATCTAGCTTGCTCATCAAATAGTTCACGAAGATGATAGACAATATCATAAGCATCTAAATGCTCTTGCTGTTTCTGTAATTCAAGAGTCATAACGGCTAGCATGATGCAACTAGTAAGTATAGAATCATCCTTATGTTTCTGAAGGGTCAGCAGTTGGTCCACAGTTGCATCGACATCAAGACTGGTGGGAAGAGGCTGATCAAGGACATAAGCTAGCTTCTCAGTTTTGAGAACAATTCTCAAATTTTGAAACCAATCCAAGAAGTTCGACCAAGTCAGTTTGTTCGAGTCCAAAATTGAATGAAGATTAACAGAAGTCATAAGTAAATGATTAATCTAGAAATACAAAAATGAGAATGTATAAGGGACATGATTTAAAAGCCCGCTTATTTATCAAATTCAAATACCATTATTTTGAATTCGAAAGATGGTAGGTTTTCTCCAAGTGAGTTGATATCCACCATAGATAAGAATAACCTTGACTTTGGCCAACAAGTCATTCTTATCTATAGCAGTAGATAACATCCATATCACTTATATGTAACTATCACATTATGCTAGCAACTAATTGATCTCCGTATAAATATCGGGTTGTTAACACAATAATAAGTATCATCAAATGCACATCACACAACTTCACCTCTATCCATATTTATCATGGCTTTGGCACAGCAAATCAACGCTTTAAGTTTAAAACCAATCCGTTAATCATGAGATTGTATCTCTATGGTTTGAACATGTTTAAATTCAAGTTGAGCTTGACTTTGGCCAACAACTCAAAGAAGAACTTAAACTCTAGTTTTAACCATATTAACAGAAGGTGTATGTTTAGGTCTGATCTACATCATGCAAAATTCTATCTACATGACATTACACGCATGACATAAATGATGACATGTCATGTCACACGTATGACATAAATGATGATATGACACATCACACGCATGTCATAGCATGACATATCATACATATGGTAAGATCTAATCACATCACACGCATGACAAAATCTAATCATGTCATAATTAATGCATTTATATGACATACAATATGGTATGTTTATGACATAAATTTACATGTTATAATTCTATTTTGGAAATAAAAATATATTATAAATCTTATTTTAATAAATCAAGATTTATCTAATCAAATCAGGAAATCAATTTCTAAATTTAATTAACATATCTTATTTAGAATCTTTCTATCAATCAAGAATCTTTAATTATTTTAGAAATAAATTTCCAAACTAATTTCTTAACCATTTAAGAAATAAATAATTAATATTTCTTATTACAGAATAATTCAAATCTAGAATTTTTTATGATTTTTCAAAATTTTCCAAATTTGGTATTTTCTCACAATCTAGGAAACTTTCTAAAAATGAAATATTTTAATAAATCCAAAATTTTTAGAAAATATTAATTCTGTAATTTAATTTAGAATATCTCAAACAAGATTATGGTTTTTTAAATCTTTCTAAATTTGATATTTCCTAACAATTTAAGAAACTTTCCAAAAATCGAATAATGTAATAAATGTGAAAATTTTAGAAAAGATTAATTCTATAATTTAATTTATAATATCTCAGATATATATTTTTTTTTTAAATTTCAGAATCTTTCCATATTTAGTATTACCAAACAAATTAGGAAATTTTTTTAAAATAAAATATTTCTTAAATTTTTAAAAATTTCAGAAATAATAATTTCTAAATTAACATAATATTTCTAATTTTAATTTTTCAAAATTATATTAAAACTTTCTAAAAATGGAATTTCCTAACAATTTAGGAAACTTTCCAAAATTGAAAAATCTTAGGGTGCGTTTGGTACGCGCATTTTTTATTTTCATTTTCTGAAAAATGCGCGTTTTCTAGAAAACAGAAAATAATCTTTTGTCATTCTCTGTTTTTCTAGAAAACACTGTCTATTTTTTTATAAAATAGGCACGAAAAACGTAAACCAAACACCATTTTTCAGAAAACGTGCATTTTTCAAAAAATGAAAATGAAAAACGCGCGTACCAAACGCACCCTTAATAATTCCAGAAAAATTATAAAATTAATTACAACACAAATTACCAATCGTAAAATAATTTTATGATCATGTCGAAGCATGATCAGACTCTGATACAACTATTGGGATATGCTCGATGTAGTGTGTGTTAAAACACGTTTCGTAAACATGCGCAGTGGAAAATAAAACAATAATAATTCCTAAATTATTACTTCACATGAACCACACGCATACAAGGATACAACATGACAAATATGATTGCATAATTAAATTTTTATGGAAAGTAAATTTACGCTAGATGTATCTTACGGATGACTTGCAACGAGAAGGACATCAATCGTAGCGACGTTATCGAACCTCGCCTCTATTCGTATCCATGCCGAGCTTCTCAAGACAACTCCTTGAGTACAAACCTCTCCTTCAGAAGTTACTAGCCACGAGTGAAGAAGAGGGATCAAGAGGAAGAGGTAGAGAAGCACACAAGGGAGAGTTTTCTCCCTTGTGGTGGTCACGACAACAAGGGGAAGAGCTTCCCCTTGTTGGCGGTGACAAAGAGAGAGGGGAGAGGGAGAGGAGAAGAGAAATTGGGTTAAGATTTTTCAAAAACCTTACAAGGCAATTAATGATCTCATGTGTATAATTTTCTTTCAACCATATTAATATATAACCCTCATTAATGAGTTAGATTAGAAAGACTAAATCTAACCCATTATCCCTTAACCAAAAATTAGCCCATTAATCCTTTGGTTTGGTTCACAACTAAACCAAATTGGTTCATGACTAATTTATGATTAAACCAAATATGACCCAACTCTTCCATAAGATATATGACCCATCCTTCCATTGTGACAAATATTTCTATATTTGTCTTATATATCATCCAACCAAACATTTATCTCTTGATCTAAGAATCCTTTTCTTTAACTTATTTTATGTCTTTTAGAGATTCGTTAGTGCATATAACCCAATAAGTTCCTGATTTATCTTGACCATCCATAATTAACTACTTAATTATACAATGATCATAAGTGACACCTAGTAGTACATCATGATATCCAATTAGTCGAAAAATCATAGTTGATCTTAGAATTAATTCTAAACCCTTCAGCAGCAACAGTGAGTCGTGCCTTGCTCCTTTCAATCGTCTTATACCCACTTAGTTCAGGACATGGTCATGTGTCTTGTCCCCACTAGCTAGGCTGACTACATCACACCTAGCCCAAGTAATACTTCCTCATTCTGCAGATTCAAATTACTCATATATGTGTACAAGAGTCTCGCACTCTTAACATGTGACGTCCTTCCTCGTCTCCACACAAGGAGTAGTGAATCCTTTGTGGGATATCCAAACACCTTCGGGCACTTCAACTTATACCCAATCATCTCGGGTCCATACCTCAATGAGATGTTTGCTTAAGATGTCAAAGTATAAGTCTTCATGACCAAGATGACTTGTATACCTCAAGTCAAAGGAAACTTGCACTCGTGCTGCAGCAAGAACTTCACAAACATATATATAAATATATATATATATATATATATATACCATATGAAGTCTTACAACGAGTCACTCCAATGAACTAGTTACCATAACTAGCATCGACATCTCAATGTCTCCAGCCAGTGAGAAATAGCTGCTTGGTCGAACCAAGGAGTATAACTCATGCTAGTCTTATAGAATTGATGATGTCTGAATGCATCAATTCGACGACTAGGGAAATTTTAATATATTCATAATTGCATATGTAGAGATAATCACTAGTTGTGATTCAATCACAAATTCTCTCATGCTATGAATTATATTACGGACATTTAGTAAATGAATTTAAGACAATTAAACATATAATATGCACTCAAATAGTGAATCTATACTTATCAAATAAATAGAAAAAATAGTAAGACAATTGCCTTAGGACATCCATCAAATTCTAACACTCCGACTTGGCCTAATGCCAATCGCAACGGTGTCCTAAACCATAAGCTCAGACGTGACTCTCAAACTTACTTTGTGGTAGAGCATTTGTCAAAGGATCCACTAGATTCCTTTTAGTGGGAATTTTTTTGAGTTGTATTTCTTTCCTTTTAACAATCTCCCTGATCAGATGATAACGGTGAAGCACATGTTTTGATCACTGATGAGACATCAGTTCTTTTGCTTGTGCAATGACTCCAGTGTTGTTGCAGTAAATAGGTAATGCTTCAACAATGGATGGTACCACTCCAAGTTCAGTAACAAACTTCTTGATCCAAACCGCTTCCTTTGTTGCTTCCGAAGCTGCAATGTATTTCACCTCATAGGTAGAATCTGCAACAGTGTCTTGCTTGGAACTTTTCTAACTAATCGTGCCTCCATTTAATATGAATATGAATCCAGATTGGGACACGGAGTCATCCTTGTCCGTCTGGAAATTAGCATCTGTATATCCGCGTATGGTCATACCACCATCTCCATAAACTAAGAACATATCGTTTGTTCTTCTTAAGTACTTAAGGATCATCTTGATAGCTACCCAATGATCTATTCCTGGATTAGACTAGTATCTGCTCGTAACACTTAGAGCATATGATACATTAGGTATTGTACATAATATAACATACTTGATAGATCCTATTGCATACATATAAGGTATCTTATCCATACAAATCCTCTCGTCTTCTGTGTGTGGGCACATAGGCTTCGAAAGTTGAATTCTATGCCTCATAGATACGAAACCTTTCTTAGATTCAGACATACTTATCCATTTTAGTACTCTGTCTATATATGTCGACTGTGAAAGACCAAGCAACATTTTCGATCTATCTCTATAGATTTTCATCCCAAGGATGTAAGTTGTTTCTCTCATGTCTTTCATGGAGAACGTATTAGACAACCAAACTTTAACTAACTATAGAATTGACACAGCGTTTCCTATAAGCAGTATATCATTAATATATAATATTAGGAATACGACTACATGTTGGGTTTTTTGGGCCGCGAAAACCACTTTTCGCGTCGCGGAAACCCCGAATCACCCAAAGCCGTAGATCCGTGCAAGGAAAAACCGAATGAACTTACGAGTACGAGTTTCAAAATTTTTAGATCTACACTAGATGAGAGTTATACCTTCGAAGCGAGCCCTTTCGCGTTCCCGCTCGTCCAAGGAGTTGCCGGATCTCGAGAGTGTCAACGTAGACACTCCTCTAATGATATCCACACGAACAAGGAGTGTCTCCCACACTCAAAGGATGGAGAAGAGAGCCCCAAGTGTGCTAGCACTTTCTAGAGCTCTCGAATGAGATTGGAAAGGAAGAAAAGAAGAAGGTATAAAAGAAATCTTATACACTCACTAGTAGTATCCTTCCTTTGTGACCTTCACTCTTCCTTTGCTCTTGGATTCACTCAACCATCTTCTCATCACCATGGAAGTCCACGGCAACACCTAGCCAAGAGAGGGGAGAAGCAAGAAGGAAGATGAGAGAATGAATGCACACATAACTCCACAAAATCAAAACCCCCTATTCCATTAGTGTGGCCGGCCACATAATGTAACTCCCCATTAATGTGGCCGGCCACATTAAAACCATGGAAGAGTGTAACCCCCATGAGGTGGCATGCCTCATGAGGTGGAGGTGATGTGGCAAGGATGAGTCATCCTTATGATGTGGCAATACATCAAGTCAAACTTGATGTTTCAATTTCTACTTGGTCAAGTCAAACTTGACCAATTGTCTTCCTTGTTGAGTTAAATCCAACCTTTGACTCAAGTCAATTTTAATTTAATGAATCTCAATTCATTAATATAAATTGACTCAATGAATCAAATCTAAATTAGACTCATTCAACAATTGAATCTAATTGAGTCTAACTCAATAAGTCTAATTTGAATCCAATTGGTTCATCATATGAACCCAATCCAATTGGTTCATCATATGAACCCAATCTCCATCCACTTGTTCTTTGTGTGTGACCCAATAGGTTCTTGTAACGTTGGCAATGTTTCTAAACTCCTTTAGAAACATAAGCAATGAGCGGCATCTAGCAATACATCATTGCTACCCAAGTTACAAGAAATGTTGAGATCCAACATCACCTTGTGACTACTAATTGTGACTCCTCACAATATATGACAAGTGTCCTTCTATCCTAGACATCTAGATTGATCAATGTGAGGCATAGACCGTGTCATCCTCTGACCAATCTAAATCTTGAACTCCAAGTAGACTCACTCAATCAAATGAGCTCAATATCTCATATTGACTCATTTGGGTATGGTCATACACTTCGTGGTCTTACTCTATCAAGAATATCGATGTCGCTCCCGTCATATGGGAGGGATAGATCCCATCTACATCACTCACATCCCTCTGCATAATTCGTTACATACCCAGTAATCGCCTTTATAGTCCACCCAGTTACGGGTGACGTTTGACGAAACCAAAGTACATAACTCCTTATGTAGGGATCCATGGTGACTTCAGGTCTAAGGACTAATAGTCATACTAATAGCCACATGAGAAAGTATATGACACTCATATAACGATCCATGATACTTTCTCATGGCGGGTCATTCAGTATACATTCTCTAATGCATACCCATGTGTCAGCTTGATATCTCTATATCCATGACTTGTGAGATCAAGTCATCGAGCTGACCTACATGCTAGTCTTATTGTATTAACATTGTCCCTGAATGTTAATACTCGACTAGGAATGATTTAGAGTAGTGTTCCCTATATCATCTCACTATCGATTCAACTAATCGATTGATATAGGTATGAACCTTCTACTCAAGGATGCTATTATACTTAGTCTATTTGGCACTAATACAAATAAGTATAATAACCAAACAAATGCCTTTATTAATATACAAGAATATGATACAATGAGTCCATACAATCATCAAATGATTGGCTCTAGGGCTCTAACTAACACTACACTCCCACTAACCTTTTGATACATACAAGGTTCCTCTGGATTTTGTAAGAAATCAAACTATTTGATCCCTCATCAAAATAGATATTCCAACTCCTGGATGCTTGCTTTAATCCATAAATGGATCGTTGAAGCCTGCATACTTTATTCTTATTGACAGATGTGAAGCCTTCGGGCTATGTCATATACACATCCTCGAGCAAATTTCCATTAAGGAAAGCTGTTTGCACATCTATCTGTCATATCTCATAATCATGATGAGCTGATATGACCAAGAGTATCCGAATGGATTTAAGCATGACCACCAGTGAGAAAGTTTCGGCATAGTCAATGCCTTGCCTTTGACGATAGCCTTTTGCCACCAACCTTGCCTTTTAGGTAATAATATTACCATCCATGTTGGTTTTTTTCTTGAAAACCCATTTGTACCCTATAGGTGTAATGCCTTCATGTGGGTCCACCAAGTTCCAAACTTGGTTTTCATAGATGGAATCCATTTCTGACTTCATGGCTATAAGCTACTTGTACTTTTCAAAACTATTCAGAGCCTCTTCATAATCAGTAGGTTCCTCATCCTCAATGAATAATACATCATTCAATTCTTTTACAAGAGATCCATATCTCTTAGGAATATTGAGTGTCCTACCTGATCTACGAGGAGGTTGTGTCATAATTCGTTGTGGTTCTTGTCTAGGTATCTCATTAGTGTTTATTAGAGTCTCTTGAACTTCATCAAGTTCAACCATAGTCCCACTTGCTTCCTGTAAGAGAAATTCTTTCTCTAGGAAGGTAGCATGCATTGAAACAAATACGTTTTATTCCAAGGGGTGATAGAATTTGTAACCCTTAGTTTCCTTAGGGTATCTAATAAATAAACATTTATCAGATTTGATGTCCAACTTGTCTGATATAGTCCTCTTCACATAAGCAAGACACCCCCATATCTTTAAATAAGATATGAGAAGTTTTTACTAATCCATACCTCATACGGAATAGTTGAGATTGCCTTCGTCGGGACTTTGTTTAGCAAGTAAACAGCTATCATGAGTGCATAACCCCAAAAGGTCTTGAGAAAATCTGTACGATCTATCATTGATCTAACCATGTCTAATAAGGTTCGATTACACCTTTCTGATACACCATTATATTGTAGTGTATAAGGCGGAGTCCATTGAGACAATATATCATTGCCCCTTTGATAATCTAGAAACTCTTGGCTTAAATATTCACCACCTCGATCGCATTGAATTATCTTAATATTTTTATCAAGTTGTTTCTCTACTTCACTTCTAAATTCTCTAAACTTTTCAAAGGTTTTAGACCTGTATTTCATTAGATACATATACCCATAATGAGAGTGATCATCAATGAAAGTAATGAAGTAGCTATAACCTCCTAATGCATGAGTTGTCATTGGTTCACATACATCGGTATGTACAAGCCCAAGTAACTCATCAACTCATTCACCCTTTTGAGAAAAAGATAATTTTGTTATCTTGCCTTTTAAATATGAATCACATGTATCAAATGTATTTAATTCAAATGATTCAAGAACTACAATCTTTTGCAATTCGGACATGCGTTTCTTGCTTATATGGCCAAGGTGACAATGCCACGAGTAAAAAGTTAATTGATTATCTATTCGGGCGTGTTTATCGCTCTTTTCGATATTGAGTATGCCACTAGATATATCTAATGTGTAGATGCTATTGCATAAAGTTTCAATGCCATAACGTACGCCATTTAAGGTTATATAACAACAATTATTACTAAAAGTTAAATGGGTTCCTTTTCTATTTAAGCAAGAAATAGAAATAATGTTCTTTATTAATACTGGAATAAAATAACAATTATCTAGTTCTAAGATTAGGAAGCTTTAACAAGTATGTTCCGATGGCGACTGCGGGAACTTTTGCTCCATTCCCAACTCGCAGACTTGTTTCTCCCTTGATGAGTCTTCTACTATTTCTTAGCCCCTGTATGTCATTACATATATGTGAGCAACACTAAGTATATATCCAAGTGTCTGAGGAAATAGCATGACAATCAATAACAAAAATACCTGAAGAGGATGGGGTATCGGATGCCTTATTCTTCTTCACGGACTCAAGATAGATCTTGCAGTTTCTTTGCTAGTGTCTCATCTTGCCACAATGATGATATGAGCCCTTTTGTGACGGTTCTACTGTCTTGGCCTTTTTGCTCTTCCCTTTAGTCTGATGTTTTGGCTTCCTCTTAGAACCTTTCTTGGAGGAGTCTACTAACATCACAATTTTCTGTTCACTCTTAACAGAAGGCTCCACAGTCTTGAGCATATTTATCATCTCGGGGATGGTCGATTCCAAATTGTTCATCTGATAGTTTATCACAATTTGGGAATGACTTTTCAGTAAACTATGTAGAATTAGGTCAATACTTAACTCATGATCCATCGTAAAACTGAGTGATGCTAAACATTCTATGTGTTAGAGTGTATACTAAAAGTCTAACTTTTTGTATAAACATTTAAGAATCACATTGGTCAAATGTCTACATTTATGCTAAGTGTAGTTGTTCAATTAATTTATATTATAGATAACATGGTGTGTGGTGTCACACACAGAATATCATGTTATCAGTTCCTTATAAATTATAAACAGTAGCTCACGACTAAGATGGATAGGAACAAACCATTAGAATAGTGTAGTGTAATTTGGTATTAGTTTATCTTGACTATAAAATTATACTAGTACACTATGAGTGTATTGAGCAGGACCATTTAAGGTAAGTTCTTTTTATACTGACTTAGTAAAAGAATAAGACCTTTGTTATTATGGAAGTGTGTACTCTTAATCCTAATATAATAACAAGCACATGTACTTAGTACTTATTTCTTTGACTTATCAAAGGGTAAGATTTAGCTCGATAAATCAAAAGGTCCGATAAGTTGGGAAATGATATTATTTATAATGTGTGTTGTTGATTATAGAAGGAAACTGTGTCCTAGTAATCTAGGTTGATAATGCCCCAAGGGGAGCTCATAAGGATTGTCATGTAAACCCTACAGGTGGACTTAGTCCGACATGATGATAAGGTTGAGTGGTACTACTCTTGGACTAAGATATTAATTAAAGTGAGTTGTCAGTAACTGTAACGCCCAAAAATTCTCAAAACTATTTTAGAATTATTCTATGATTTTTCTGGAATTTTTAGATATTTTTTCAGAATTTTCCGAGTAGCGGAAATAGCAAAAATAAATATAAACGAAAACGGCCTAAGCGGGAATCGAACCCGAGACCTATGGTTTAAGGGATAATGTTAGTAACCAGTTGAACCCAGCAGGGCCGTGTTGGAAGAAGAGGGAATCAATTATATTTATAATTGATTTTGGGTGAATTAATTAGTAAAAATAAATAAGGATTTAAGTGAGAAGTTTTAGATTATTTCTCACCGTAGCTTTTCCTCACCCGAAACCTAAAATCGCCGCCCACTCCTCTTCCTCCTCCTCTCTCGGTGCCCAAACCCAAGGACTCTCGGATCATCTTCCGGCGACGACTCCAACACGAAAGAGGTTCTTCTCCGCGAGAGGAACGCGAGGACGTAAGCGGTTCGTCGAACGGAGCAGTTTTCCGGAAAACCTAGCGGATAGAATCGTAAGAAAACCTTGCGATTGAGGTAAGAAACCCCTCACCTGCAGTATAATTGCTCTCGCTTGTTAGTTTTAGCGTTAGTTCAGTAGTTTTACAGTTTTCAGTTTTAGGATGTGCTTTCAGTGCACACCAAGCATTCGGTAGAATGCCCAGTTCAGAAGGATGCACCAGTAGGCGTCCTAACAGCATGTAAAATGTATTAGAAACATTTTATTCAGTTATAACAGCTATATGGATCAGATATCCATTGGGTGGGCTCCCACAGTAGCCTCTAGGTTCAAATAACCTAGAACAACAAAGTAAAATAAAACAGTATTCAGTATTTTACTTTTATTCAGTTGGCACTGTACTCGGATCAGATATCCATGGGCTGGACTCCCACAGTCATCCCTAGGTTCAGATAACCTAGTAACCCTGTTGGATTCGGAACTTGAAATCCCGGGTCTCGTAGGGATGCGCGCATAGTAAGTACAGTTGCCAGGGCCCAGCAGCATGTTTAGTATTTTCATCTATTATATATATAGTTTTCCAAATATGTAATCAGTGATAGAAATACTAACTTAGTTTCAGTTTCAATTAATTATCTCAGTTAAGTTCATGATTTGAGTTCATGACCAGTTAGATGTATATGCATGACTAGTTCAGTATTCATGTTTAGTTTCAGTATGCCATGCTCAGCTTGTTTGATATGCCATGATTGTATGCTCCTATGCCATGCCATGCTAGTTTATTCAGTATATCCAGCATATGTTTTAAACAGCATGATTTAAAATCATATTTGCATCGTTGCATGTTTTTGTGAGGTAGATGGTTTCTTACTAAGCTTTTTAGCTTACAGATGCTACTTTTCTTATACTGCAGATACCGGTAAAAGAAAAGTGGACTAGCGGAGGCTGGAGGGCGATGCTACGATGATGTGTGTGTGCAAGGGGTCTGGAATAAAGATCCTGGGGATCTATACGTTTTATTTCTGTTTTAGCACTTAATATGTCTAGTTTTATTTTAGACTTGTTACTAATTGTTCTAGCTTAGTAACTATGTCTTGTTTAGCTTAACATGTTTAGAACATTAGTACTTACATGCTAGAATGTATTTCCATTGTGTTAGAACTGTTGTGTGATGTTTTGGCATGCCAAAGTGCTGAAATCAGAACTCCCGAGTGAAATCAGACACTGATCGGTCTCCAGACCGATCAGAGTCTGAGCTGCTCCACTGGATCGGTCAGCCGACCGATCCAGCAAGATACAGTATGCTACTGTATCCTCCTGGATAGGTCAGCCGACCGATCCAGCTCGATACAGTAGCCTCGGAGGAGATTTCCAGGTGCCTGGATCGGTCAGCCGACCGATCCAGCTCAATACAGTAACCTCGGAGGAGAATTCCAGGTGCCTGGATCGGTCAGCCGACCGATCCAGACACACCTGGATCGGTCGTACCGACCGATCCAGCCTCTGCTGGATCGGTCCGTAGACCGATCCAGAAAGGCACAGAATTATATCCAGCCAGCGTTCCCGTGCGCGCCAGTGGATCGTTCCACGGACCGATCCAAAGCTTCAGTTTCACTTCCCCAGCATACCTATGAATATCTAGAAGGTAGTCGAATATGAAATTCCTCTCTCACAGTGTTAATAGAGGTAACTACCATAGTTTAGCCAAATCTTAAATTAGATCAGTTTTCCGCATAGCCAGCACAGTAGTAATGTAGCGATTCGCCTTACAGCCTAGTAGTAGAAGCCGGGTCGTTACAGAGTGGTATCAGAGCAGTGTTCCATACTTCCTACACACACATCAGCATTGCGCCTACAGCTTCCAAGTAAGAACACCTCTCACTCAGTTTTGTTTTCAGCTTTCATATCAGTTATATGTGCTTTCATGTTTGCTCGCATGTTGGTAGTTAATTAATTCATGTTTACAGTGATAGTATTTAACATGTTACCAGTAGTTAACTATAACATGATAGCCTAGTTATATATATGTGTTCTCTGCTATTTAGAAAATGGTACGAGGACGTCCAGCTAAGAAAGCAGCAGCGGCTGAGCCCCAGCATGAGGCAGGCAGTTCAGTGCCTCCCCCAGACCTTACAGCACTAGTGGCTCAGCTACAGCAGCAGGAGATAGCCTCCTTAAAGGCTAACCAGCAGACTACTCCAGTAATCACAGAGGTAGTACCAGCTCAGCCTGCAGTACCAGTCCCAGTAGCCCCAGTAGCGGGGGCTAAGAGAGAAGCTTACCTTATCCAGTGGCAGAGAATTAAGCCCGAGAACTTCTCAGGCACCAGCGAACCATGGGATGCTCAGGCATGGTTTAAAACACTGGAAAGCACGATGGAGCTTCTAGACTGGCCAGAGCACGAAAAGGTGAAGTGTGCCTCCTTCTGTTTAACAGGAGACGCACGCATGTGGTGGGAGCGGATTAAATCGAAGTGGCCAGTAAACCAGATGACATGGGCCAACTTCGAGAAAGAATTCTTCGAGGAATTCTTTCACATGCAAGTCACGAACCGACACTATGACGAGTTTACAGAATTTCGTCAGGGCAACCTATCAGTTCAGGAAGCCGTGAAGAAATTCAACAGGTTGGCCCGTCTGTGTCCAGAACTAGTCAGCTCAGAGAAGGAACGAGTACGCTTGATGCTGAAGATGCTCAGACCAGAAATCGCAATGAATGTGGCTGGTGGCGTTCATAGGCCACAAACCACAGAGGAACTAGTGAGTAGTGCTCTGATCACCGAGCACTATCAGCACAATATCACCCAGCAGAAGCAGGTTTCCACAGAGCCCAAGGGACAAGCTAGCACAGGTGCTCAGCAGAAACAGCAGGGACATAGCTCCAACTGGAAGGGGAAACGCAAGGCAAACAGTGACCCAAAAGGAGGACCAGCTGGAAAACATTCCAGACATCCCAAGTGTGCTACTTGTGGGAAACATCATCCAGGAGTTTGCCGTAAGGGTACGCGAGGTTGTTTTGAATGTGGACAGGAAGGGCACATGGCTAAGCAGTGCCCGAACAAGAACAGTCTTCCTCAGCCGATACAGTATGGAGCTCAGCCAGCGCAATTACACCAGATGTATGCGGCTTTAGATGGTCCACAGATCAGTCAGGGCAGATTAGAAGCCCCCATAGCTATCCCAAATGCCTGGATTTTCTCACTGACTAGAGAGGACGTAGCAAATGCCTCGACAGTTGTCACAGGTCAGATTAGTATTTTACAGCATAATGCAACTGTCTTATTCGATACTGGGGCAACCCACTCTTATGTATCCAGGGCATTTGTCGAGAAATTAGCAACACCTCCAGAGTTACTCCACAGTCAGTTTCTGACAACACTACCCTCAGGAGACATTATGGCATCTACGCACTGGCTCAGAGCAGTGCCAGTCATTATAGCAGACAGGGAACTTTTTGGTGATCTGATAGTGCTAGAAATGACTGACTATGATGTCATCTTTGGATTGGATTTTCTGATCAGATACGGCGCTTCTATAGAGTGCCGTAAACAGAAGGTCATATTCCAACCTGAAGCAGGAGTACAGTTTGAGTTCATAGGAAAACCAAAGAGAAAAGCCAGGAAGTTTCTCTCAGCATTGAAAGCACAGCAGCTATTGGATTCAGGATGCATGGGATTTTTAGCAAATGAAGTCAACACCAGCCAGGACAAGAACCAACAGCTATCAGAGGTTCGAGTCGTTTGTGACTACCCAGCAGTCTTTCCTGAAGAGGGCTTAGCACCAGACAGGAGATTGAATTTGAGATAGAGCTCATTCCGGCACAAATCCAATTTCCAAGGCACTGTACCGCATGGCTCCAGCAGAGCTGAAGGAACTTCAGGAGCGATTATAGGAGCTTCTTGACAAGGGTTTCATCGCCTAGTCACTCACCATGGGGAGCACCGTGTTGTTCGTGAAGAAGAAGGATGGAAGCATGCGCCTATGCATCGACTACCGTGCCTTGAACCAGGTCACAATTAAAAACATGTACCCTCTCCCCAGGATAGATGACCTGTTTGACCAGCTAAAGGGAGCCACAGTGTTCTCTAAAATTGACCTCAGATCAGGATATCACCAGGTTAGAGTCAAGGAAGGTGATATACCTAAAACAGCTTTCAGGACCAGATACGGACATTATGAGTTCGTAGTCATGCCTTTCGGCGTGACAAATGCTCCAGCTACTTTCATGGACCTCATGAACAGAGTATTCAGAGAATACTTAGACAAGTTTGTCATCGTGTTCATCGATGACATTCTTATCTATTCAGGCACTCAGGAGGACCATGCAGATCCTTCAGCAGAATCAGCTGTACGCCAAATTCACGAAATGTGAATTCTGGCTAGACCAGGTAGCCTTTCTCGGTCACATCATCTCCAAAGATGGTGTTATGGTAGATCCCAGCAAAATAGAAGCAGTAAGTAACTGGAAGAGACCCAGGAACGCCAGTGAAATCAGAAGTTTTCTGGGATTAGCAGGCTACTACAGGAAATTCGTAGAGGACTTCTCCAGGATAGCCTCCCCAGACAGCTCTCACCAGAAGAAATTTCAGTGGACAGAGGACTGCGAGAACAGCTTCAGTGAACTAAAACGGAGATTGACCAGTGCTCCTATTTTAGCTATACCAGAAAACACAGACAGCTTCGACATCTACAGTGACGCCTCTAAATTGGGATTAGGAGCAGTACTGATGCAGCAGGGCAAGGTGATCGCCTATGCCTCCAGACAACTCAAGGATTATGAGAGGAACTATCCTACTCACGACCTTGAGCTTGCAGCAGTGGTGTTCGCTCTCAAGATTTGGAGACATTATTTGTACGGAGCTCAGTGCAGAGTGTATACAGATCATCAAAGTCTGAAGTATTTCTTTACTCAGAAGGATCTGAATATGCGACAGCGCAGATGGTTAGAGCTGGTCAAGGATTATGACATAGATATCCTCTACCATCCAGGGAAAGCTAATAAGGTAGCAGACAGAAGTGCTACCTTATTATCTTTGGCAGCTATGTCACCACCCCTAAGGAAGGAGATTACAGCTTTTAGTCTCAAGCTTATAGACGGGCAGCTTTCCACTATGTCCTTAGCATCTACCTTGCTTGATGATATCCAGACAGCTCAGGAGCAGGATTCTGAAATCCAGAAAATCAAGCAAGGGTTAGCAGAATCAGAAAGTGGAGAGTTCAGAGTGTCCGCCAGTGGGGTAGTGTACTGTGGTGACAGACTTTGTGTTCCAGATTAGGAGGAACTACGAAAACAGATTCTAGACGAGGCTCACAGGACTCCCTATGCGATGCATCCTGGTTCCACTAAAATGTATCAGGATCTAAAGAAACGATTTTGGTGGCCAAGGATGAAGCGAGATATCGCCAGATACGTCAGCATCTGTCTAACCTGCCAGAGGGTTAAGGCAGAACATCAGCGACCAGGAGGAGTTCTGCAGCCGATCCAGATTCCAGAATGGAAGTGGGAGGATATCTCTATGGATTTCATAGTGGGATTACCCAGAACCATGAATGGTTTTGATGCCATTTGGGTAATAGTCGACAGGTTGACTAAATCAGCCCACTTCTTAGCTATCAGAATATCCTATTCCATGGAGCAGCTAGCTCAGTTGTATCTCAAGGAGATAGTCAGGCTGCATGGAGTCCCACGAACCATTATATCAGACAGAGACAGCAGATTTACATCACACTTCTGGAAGTGTGTACAGTCAGCTATGGGCACCCAGTTAAAATTCAGCACAGCTTTCCATCCTCAGACAGATGGTCAGTAAATCAGGTACTTGAAGATATGCTCCGGGCTTGTGCCCTAGATTTCAAGGGAAGTTGGTGCAAATATCTGAGTCTAGCAGAATTTGCATACAACAACAGTTATCAGGCCACTATCGGCATGACACCTTATGAGGCACTCTATGGGCGGAGGTGCAGATCACCAATCTGCTGGTATGAGAGTGGTGAACAGAAGGAACTAGAGCTTCAGACAGATCTAGTAGCAGATACCACAGCAGCCATACAGCAGATTCGCCAGAGGATAGAGACAGCACAGAGCCGTCAGAAGAGCTATGCCGATACACGACGCAGACCCCTAGAGTTTTCAGTTGGGGATACAGTTTTCCTCAGAGTAGCTCCCATGAAGGGAGTCATGCGTTTTGGGAAGAAGGGCAAGCTAGCTCCCAGATATGTGGGACCATACCTTATCACGAAGAGAGTGGGCAAGGTAGCATATGAGCTAGAGTTACCTCAGGAGATGTCAGCTGTCCACAACGTATTTCATGTCTCCATGCTGAAGAAGCATATTCCAGACGCCACCCAGGTGATTGAGCCCCAGTTGGTACAGGTCCGTGATGATCTCAGCTATGACAGTCGGCCTATTCAGATAATAGACCGAGCAGTAAAGAAATTACGGAACAAGGAAGTACCATTAGTCAAAGTTAGCTAGCAAAATCACACAGTAGCAGAGGCGACTTGGGAGACAGAGGCCAGCATGAGACAGAAGTACCCAGAATTGTTTTGAGTTCGGGGACAAACTTTTTATAAGGTATGGGGGATTGTGTTGGAGCAATCCCAATGGTCCGCGGGACCATGTGTTTTGGTGTTTGGGCAAAGGGTTTAAGTTAGGTTTACCCTTGTTATTTGATATGTGTACTTGAGTTGTGCAGGACTGCAGGTGACATATGACTCAGGTTGACGGCTTCGGGTCCGGTGAAGGATGGAGCATCCGAGGGACTGTGGACAAGGCAGCGAGGACAAGGGCCGAGGGAAGCGACTTCGAGGCATACGCGAAGGATGGCATTGGAAACAAGCCGCGAGCTTGGATGCATCCGAGGGACGAGAGCCAAAGGAAGTAGGCTTGAAGGCAAGAGGTCAAAGCTGCAAAGAAGAGTCAAGTGAGTCGTGAGGGTCCGAGTGCGAGTGAAATGTACTCGGGATGGGAACCCTAAGTTTAGGGTTGTACCAGTCGACTGGTGGTGAGCACAGAAGCATTCTGTGCCCGAAATGGCTGGGATCAGTCGACTGGTCATGAGACCAGTCGACTGATAGATAGCCGTTGGAGTGCCGTTTGGCTGGCACCAGTCGACTGGTGCATGGACCAGTCGACTGGTAACGGGCAAATCAGCCTTGCTGATTTCTCAAGCTCTATATAATGGAGCTTGGTATGGCCGGCCAAGGCGACGAAATTAGACTTGGTTAAAGCCTAATTAGTAGTCACCAAAGTGCTCAAGGTTCTCTTGTGTCCAAGTGTTCTTGGTTGGAGTTGTGGTGAGGTTTCTCCACCCACAAGGAGGTTGAGCTAGCCGGAGTTTGCCGGGGACTAATCCACCGACGGATTGAGGGATCGTCCACCTTACGGACACGCTGTGGAGTAGGAGCAAGTTATCTCCGAACCACGTAAACGAACGTGTTAGCGGTTTGCATTTCCATTCTTGTATTTAGTGTTTAGCTTTCTATTTGTGTTTGTTTGTATTCCGCTGCGCTAACATCATAGGAAGCAAGGATTTGGGGTTGCCGTCTATCCAACCCCCCTTCAAGCCGGCCACCGATCCTCCAACAAGTGGTATCAGAGCGAGGCCGCTCTCCATTGGACTAACCGCCAAGGAAGCAAAGATGACCGGCTTGATTGAACCGCCAAAGCTTGAAGGTAGAAGCTTATGGGACATCACATATTGGATGATGAAGATGGAGGTCTTCTTCAACACGGATTGGAACACCATGATGGTGGTCAAAGAGCCGTTTGAAGTCCCGAATGACAAGAAAGGGAAGAAGCTCCGACCACGACATTGGACGGAGGAGCAAACCTCTCGGTCAAAGGCAAACGACAAGGTAATATCTATATTAATTGATATTTTGCCTTATGACGTAATGAGCCTTGTAGGTAAATACGAGAATGCTCACGATTTGTGGAGCAAGATAAAGAAGGCTCAATGGGAAGAACCTATGCATACACAAGAAGAAGAAAAATCCGAAGAAACGGATGAAGAAGCTCAAGTAGAGGAGGAGCAATCGGAAGGTGAAGAGCACTCAACTTCCGAGGAGAAAGAGGAGAAGGATAAAGAAATGCCATCCACTAGTGTGGATGAGGAGACATCCTCAAAGGTTGAAGAACAATCCAAGACAAGCGAAGAAGAAGAAGTCTTGGAAATCAACCTAGCAAGCACCTCCACCGAAGTGAAGTCAAAAGACCATATAATTTGCTTCGGGTGCAATGAGAAGGGGCACTACAAGAATAGATGTCCATTGGGTAAGAAGAAGGTAACTCCTAAACCCAATCAAGTTATTTTGAATACTAACATGGGTTGTAGGAATAAAGAAGCCCAAAAGAAGGAGAAGAAATGGCACATAGTGTGCTTCACGTGTGGTGAGCGGGGTCATTACCACACCAAATGCCCAAAGAAGAAAGAAATCAAGAAGTTGGCGCATTTGAAGAAATGGGAGAAGAAGAGAAGCAAGAGTCAAGGGGGAGCTTCAAGGGTAAGGGAGGTATACTCTAACTTGAAGGTTAATTCAAATTTAAACTCCTCCATGCATGCTAGGAAAAATAATGTTAATCATTATATGCCCATGCAAAATTTTGGATTTAAATATCATGATAGGAATAGGGTAAATGTGGATCATAACCCTAGGAAATCTATGCATGATAAATTTAGAAATGATAGACCTAGGAAAGTTAAATTCTCATTACCTAAGGAGAAGAAGGTAATGGAGACCCAAGGCATTAATCCCAAGAAGGGGAGACACATGCCTAGAAAGGGTAGGTCTAGGAATGTCCAAGGTGGACATGTTGACTCTAGGGTTAGGAACCTAGAAAGGGAGAATCAAGCTTTGAAGGCAAAGCTTGATGGTTTAGAGAAATTCCTTAAGAGATTCACTATTGGATCTAAGGGATTAAGTATGGTGTTGGGGAGTCAAAAACCCAACAATGATAGATCGGGTTTGGGATACCGATCTAGTGTCTCCAAGGTCAAAAGGAGACCATGTGCTAAGGTGGCACATGATGAGGGCAAGGGAGAGTCATCTAAAGCCAATGAGAAGAAATATGCTAGGGTTGCATATGATTATGGCAAGGATGATGTGTCCAAGATCAAGAAGATAAGGAGATCTTCTAAGGGACATCATTGTGGTTTGGTCACAATAGATGAGTCACCTAGGGAGGTGACTAAGGTAAAGAGCTCTAGGGGGAGCTCCAAGAGTCAATTTGGGACCCATGGCCAATGGATCTCAAGTGGGTTCTACTTGGGAGTCTAGAGGAGCCATGGAGTGTGTCAAATGGTTTGGAGATGGATTTGAGTCTCAAACCTAGGGATTTGGCACACATGGATTGTGTTTCATGCAAGAAATATGACATTTGGGGTCATATAGCATGATAATTGGTTTTGGATGTATAGATGCCATATAAACCAATGCTAGGGATGCATTGTGGGTTGGTATGGGCAAATACATCAAAAGGAAGCCAAAACTAGGACTTTAGGTCAAGGTTCAATTGAACCATTTAGTTAGTTTTGGATTTTGTGTCAATCTTGGGATTGGTAATAGATACATTTTGTAATGTATTTTTCCCAAGTAGACAAGGGTACAATAGACCTCTCCACAAAATTTGGGAATTTTTGGAGGTCTAGGGAATTTCTGGTGCATTTCTGAAGTTGGCCTGAAAAGGCTGATTTTTTCAGAAATAGGGTACCAGTCGACTGGTACAGATACCAGTCGACTGGTAACAGTGTTTTTGAGCACAGAATGTCTCTGTAAGCTCATTTTGTCGATACCAGTCGACTGGTGATGATACCAGTCGACTGGTAACAGTGTTTTTCGACCACAGAATGGTTCTGTAAGGTTGTGTCGAAGGGGGCAGTCGACTGGCACTTGGGGCAGTCGACTGATACCAGCCTGAAAGTGTTTTTCAGCGCTGTTCTTGACCATGTCAACTCACCTAGATGTATGGGATCCAAGGGGGATTAATACATGAGTTTAGGGTCAGTTAGATGATAAGTTTTCAACAATTGAGATATTGTTGGAGAACTTTTTGGATGTTAGGCAAAGGGGGAGAAGTAAGGTTTAGTTGGGAAAACCTAAAAGTACCTTTGTGTAGGGGGAGCCTTGGGATAGGTTCTTAAAAAGCCCGTTGTAAAAATCCTAGCTCATTGGGGAGCATAGGTGTAGGGGGAGCCTTGGGATAGGTTCTTAAAAAGCCCGTTGTAAAAATCCTAGCTCATTGGGGAGCATAGGTGTAGGGGGAGCCTTGTGATAGGTCCCAATACTTGCTTCGGCGGTTGCCAATTGTGTAGCCTTGGCAATGTAAGTCCATTCGGCGGAGTAAGTCCAAGTGTGTAGCCTTGGCATCGTAAGTCCATTGTTTTAGCATGTTTATTTGCTATTTGTTTTCCCTAACTTAAATGTATTGCCAAACACCAAAAAGGGGGAGATTGTTGGAGCAATCCCAATGGTCCGCGGGATCATGTGTTTTGGTGTTTGGGCAAAGGGTTTAAGTTAGGTTTACCCTTGTTATTTGATATGTGTACTTGAGTTGTGCAGGACTGCAGGTGACATATGACTCAGGTTGACGGCTTCGGGTCCGGTGAAGGATGGAGCATCCGAGGGACTGTGGACAAGGCAGCGAGGACAAGGGCCGAGGGAAGCGACTTCGAGGCATACGCGAAGGATGGCATTGGAGACAAGCCGCGAGCTTGGATGCATCCGAGGGACGAGAGCCAAAGGAAGTAGGCTTGAAGGCAAGAGGTCAAAGCTGCAAAGAAGAGTCAAGTGAGTCGTGAGGGTCCGAGTGCGAGTGAAATGTACTCGGGATGGGAAACCCTAAGTTTAGGGTTGTACCAGTCGACTGGTATTGGGACCAGTCGACTGGTGGTGAGCACAGAAGCATTCTGTGCCCGAAATGGCTGGGATCAGTCGACTGAGCCGTTGGAGTGCCGTTTGGCTGGCACCAGTCGACTGGTGCATGGACCAGTCGACTGGTAACGAGCAAATCAGCCTTGCTGATTTCTCAAGCTCTATATAATGGAGCTTGGTATGGCCGGCCAAGGCGACGAAATTAGACTTGGTTAAAGCCTAATTAGTAGTCACCAAAGTGCTCAAGGTTCTCTTGTGTCCAAGTGTTCTTGGTTGGAGTTGTGGTGAGGTTTCTCCACCCACAAGGAGGTTGAGCTAGCCGGAGTTTGCCGGGGACTAATCCACCGACGGATTGAGGGATCGTCCACCTTACGGACACGCCGTGGAGTAGGAGCAAGTTATCTCCGAACCACGTAAACGAACGTGTTAGCGGTTTGCATTTCCATTCTTGTATTTAGTGTTTAGCTTTCTATTTGTGTTTGTTTGTATTCCGCTGCGCTAACATCATAGGAAGCAAGGATTTGGGGGTGCCGTCTATCCAACCCCCCTTCAAGCCGGCCACCGATCCTCCAACAGATTGTAACGCCCGAAAATTCTCAAAACTATTTTAGAATTATTCTATGATTTTTCTGGAATTTTTAGATATTTTTCCGGAATTTTCCGAGTAGCGAAAATAGCAAAAATAAATATAAACGAAAACGGGCTAAGCGGGAATCGAACCCTAGACCTATGGTTTAAGGGATAATGTTAGTAACCAGTTGAACCCAGCAGGACCGTGCTGGAAGAAGAGGGAATCAATTATATTTATAATTGATTTTGGGTGAATTAATTAGTAAAAATAAATAAGGATTTAAGTGAGAAGTTTTAGATTATTTCTCACCGTAGCTTTTCCTCACCCGAAACCTAAAATCGCCGCCCACTCCTCTTCCTCCTCCTCTCTCGGCGCCCAAACCCAAGGACTCTCGGATCATCTTCCGGCGACGACTCCAACACGAAAGAGGTTCTTCTCCGCGAGAGGAACGCGAGGACGTAAGCGGTTCGTCGAACGGAGCAGTTTTCCGGAAAACCTAGCGGATAGAATCGTAAGAAAACCTTGCGATTGAGGTAAGAAACCCCTCACCTGCAGTATAATTGCTCTCGCTTGTTAGTTTTAGCGTTAGTTCAGTAGTTTTACAGTTTTCAGTTTTAGGATGTGCTTTCAGTGCACACCAAGCATTCGGTAGAATGCCCAGTTCAGAAGGATGCACCAGTAGGCGTCCTAACAGCATGTAAAATGTATTAGAAACATTTTATTCAGTTATAACAGCTATATGGATCAGATATCCATTGGGTGGGCTCCCACAGTAGCCTCTAGGTTCAAATAACCTAGAACAGTAAAGTAAAATAAAACAGTATTCAGTATTTTACTTTTATTCAGTTGGCACTGTACTCAGATCAGATATCCATGGGCTGGACTCCCACAGTCGTTCCTAGGTTCAGATAACCTAGTAACCCTGCTGGATTCGGAACTTGCAATCCCGGGTCTCGTAGGGATGCGCGCATAGTAAGTACAGTTGCCAGGGCCCAGCAGCATGTTTAGTATTTTCATCTATTATATATATAGTTTTCCAAATATGTAATCAGTGATAGAAATACTAACTTAGTTTCAGTTTCAATTAATTATCTCAGTTAAGTTCATGATTTGAGTTCATGACCAGTTAGATGTATATGCATGACTAGTTCAGTATTCATGTTTAGTTTCAGTATGCCATGCTCAGCTTGTTTGATATGCCATGATTGTATGCTCTTATGCCATGTCATGCTAGTTTATTCAGTATATCCAGCATATGTTTTAAACAGCATGATTTAAAATCATATTTGCATCGTTGCATGTTTTTGTGAGGTAGATGGTTTCTTACTAAGCTTTTTAGCTTACAGATGCTACTTTTCTTATACTGCAGATACCGGTAAAAGAAAAGTAGACTAGCGGAGGCTGGAGGGCGATGCTACGATGATGTGTGTGTGCAAGGGGTCTGGAATAAAGATCCTGGGGATCTATACGTTTTATTTCTGTTTTAGCACTTAATATGTCTAGTTTTATTTTAGACTTGTTACTAATTGTTCTAGCTTAGTAACTATGTCTTGTTTAGCTTAACATGTTTAGAACATTAGTACTTACATGCTAGAATGTATTTCCATTGTGTTAGAACTGTTGTGTGATGTTTTGGCATGCCAAAGTGCTGAAATCAGAACTCCCGAGTGAAATCAGACACTGATCGGTCTCCAGACCGATCAGAGTCTGAGCTGCTCCACTGGATCGGTCAGCCGACCGATCCAGCAAGATACAGTATGCTACTGTATCCTCCTGGATCGGTCAGCCGACCGATCCAGCTCGATACAGTAGCCTCGGAGGAGATTTCCAGGTGCCTAGATCGGTCAGCCGACCGATCCAGCTTAATACAGTAACCTCGGAGGAGAATTCCAGGTGCCTGGATCGGTCAGCCGACCGATCCAGACACACCTGGATCGGTCGTACCGACCGATCCAGCCTCTGCTGGATCGGTCCGCAGACCGATCCAGAAAGGCACAGAATTGTATCCAGCCAGCGTTCCCGTGCGCGCCAGTGGATCGTTCCACGGACCGATCCAAAGCTTCAGTTTCACTTCCCCAGCATACCTATGAATATCTAGAAGGTAGTCGAATATGAAATTCCTCTCTCACAGTGTTAATAGAGGTAACTACCATAGTTTAGCCAAATCTTAAATTAGATCAGTTTTCCGCATAGCCAGCACAGTAGTAATGTAGCGATTCGCCTTACAGCCTAGTAGTAGAAGGCGGGTCGTTACAGTAACTCATTTAATTAGTGGACATTCGACATCTTAAACACAGGGAGATTAAAACACTTATAGTAAGAAGGAGCCCAAAATATAATTTGGGATTGGTGCGGTAGTTCAATAATAATTCTTTAGTGGTATAATTATTATTGATGAATTAAGTTGGGTGTTCGGGGTGAACATGAGAAACTTAATTTCATCGAAAAACTAAAACTAATTTCTCTTTTCGATCTTTATTGTAGCCTCAATAAAATCTCTTGTATCCACTTAAGTTCATTTTCTAGTCCGTACGTTGACGTTGCTATCCAACGTTGGTTCTCAACTCTGATGTGTCAACGTTTGAGAGCTTTGAAAAGCAAAGCTTTGAAAAAAACGTTGAAGAAGTTTTGAAAAGCAAAGCTTTGAAAAAATAATGTTGAAGCTTTGAGAAGTTTTTACCAACGTTGATGTGTCAACGTGGAGGAGCTTCTCACGTTGAAGCTTTGAGAAATTTATTAGCAACGTTGATGTGTCAACGTGAAGAAGTTTTGAGAAATTTAAAAGCAAGTTTTGATTTGTTAACGTTTTGTTAGCAAGTTTAAAAAACTTGCTTACCAAGCTTGATGTGTCCACGTTAGAGCATATGGCCGGTCCTATTATAAAAAGGGATGTTTTATTTTTATTTATTTATTTATTTATTTATTTTTAAATATCTTCTATGTTTTAAAGAGAGATTTTAAATTTTAAAATTTTCCTCTTTTATAATTGGCCATATGATTTTAAAAGAGAAGTTTTTAATTAATCTTTCCTTTTTTTTAGTTGTCTACAATGTTTAAAAGAGATAGATTAATTTTTGATAAAACTTTATTTTTTTGTAATCATGATTTAAAAGAGAAGTTTTAATTAATCTTTTCTTTTTTGTAGTTGTCTACAAAGTTAAAAGAGAGAGATTAATTTTAAAACTTTTCTTTTGTTGCCATAGACAATAGGAAATTTAAAAGAGAGAGATTTTAATTGTTATTAAAATTTACTTTTTTTGCCAAGACCAAGGATTATAAAAGAAAGAGAGAGAGTGCCTCATAGGAGATAACCCTTAGGCTTTCTCCTCTCTTCCTTGGTGTGGCTGACTCTCCTTATGCTTCTCCCTTTTCCTTGGTGGTCGGCCATGACTTCTTTCCCTTCTTTTTGTTTTCTTCTCTTAGGCCGATGTCACCTTTCCTCTTGTCTCCTTTTCTTTTGCTTCCTTAGTGTCGGTGGCATCAAGGCTTTGAAAACCTTGTGGTTGGTTGCTTAGAGAGGAAGAAGAAGAAGAAGAGAAGCACATGGTGGTCGGTTGTTTGGAGAAGAAGAAGAGAAGGAAATTTCCTATTTTGGCATCGCTTGGTGGCTAGAGATTCTTGAGAAGAAGAAGTGGCTTGGGTGGTTTCATCTTGGAAGATCGTCGCCCACACGACGTCCAAGATAAGGAAAGGAATACAACAGAAGATCAAGAGGTTGTTACATACAAAGAAAGATATAACTAGTAATACTTTTCTGCATCATACTAGTTTTCTTTGTATGAATTCCAAACACAAGAGGCATATGATTCTAGATTTTCGGATTAGATATTCGAAGTTGTGTTTCTTTTATTTTATTTTGATCTTGTGATTCGATTGTTCTTTTTGGTTAAACTTAATGTTATTTTAGGAAATTAAATATTGAATTTCGTTAAGAGGCTTTGTCGAGGTAGTGGTGGATGTTCCCATACCCAAGAAAGTCGTGTGCCTCGCCATGTTTGACCTGGGAGCCAATTTCTGAAATTGATATTTAATTGAATTTATAATATGGGTGGATTTGGATCAATAATGTTAAGTTCCGTTTGCGATCCAAGTCTAAACCATTAAGAACAAATAAGTTAAATTTGGAATCAATAATGTTAAGTTCCGTTTGTGATTCCGAATTTAATTTCTAAAGAACATAATAGGTTGTTAGGAAAGGTTCGACACTTGTACAAATTTTTGTACAGTGGGACCTGTACGATCTTCCTAGGACCAACCAACACTATGTAGTCATTCATCCTTAATACGTATTGTACCGCAGATAAACCCTCTTGCATCTTTGAGCAAAAGAGAAGCTTGGAGACCTCGAACCTTTCAGATCTAGCTTGCTCATCAAATAGCTCATGAAGATGATAGACAATATCATAAGCATCCAAATGCTCATGTTGTTTCTATAATTCAGGAGTCATAACGGCTAGCATGATGCAAGTAGCAAGTACAGAATCATTCTTATGTTTCTAAAGGGCCAATAGTTAGTCCGTAGTTGTATTGACATCAAGACTGGTGGAAAGAGGCTGATCAAGGATATAAACTAGCTTCTCAGCTTTGAGAACAATTCTCAAATTTTGAACCCAGTCCAAGAAGTTCAACCTAGTCAGTTTGTTCGAGTCCAAAATCGAACGTAGATTAACAAAAGTCATAATTAAATGATTAACCGAGAAATAAAAAATGAGAATGTATAAGAGACATGATTTTATTTATGTAAACAATTTACATAAAAGTTTGCTTATTTTTCAAATTCAAATACCCTTATTTTGAATTCGGGAGATAGTAGGTTTTCTCTAAGTGGGTTGATATCCACCATAGATAAGAATAACCTTGACTTGCTATAGCAGTATATAACATATTTACCGATTGCATATCACTTATATGCAACTATCATATTATGCTAGCAACTAATTGATCTTCGTATAAACATCAGGTTGTTAACACATTAACAAGTATACATCAAATACAGATCACCCAACTTCACCTCTATCCTCATGATCATGGCTTCGACACAACAAATCAACGTTTCAAGTTTAAAATCAACCCGTTAATCATGAGATTGCATCTCTATGGTTTGAACATGTTTAATTTCAAGTTGAGATTGACTTTGGCTAACAACTCAAACAAGAACTTAAACTCTGGTTCTAACCATATTAACGGAAGGTGTAGGTTTTAATATTGAGTAAGGGATTTATGTCTCATCTACATCATGCAAAATTCTATCTTCATGACATTACATGCATGACATAAATGATGACATGTCACATTGCACGCATGATATAATTGATGACATGACACATCACACGAATGACATAGCATAACACATTATACATATATGTAATCACATCACACACATGATAAAATCTAATCATGTCATAATTAATGCATCTACATGACATATAATATGTTATGTTTACGGTATAAATTTACATATGTTATAATTCTATTTTGGAAATAAAAATATATTATAAATCTGATTTTAATAAATCAAGATTTATCTAATCAAATTAGGAAATCAATTTCCAAATTTAATTAACATATCTCATCTATCATCTTTCTATAAATTAAGAATCTTTAATTATTTTAGAAACAAAATTTCAAATTAATTTCTTAACCATTTAAGAAATAAATAATTAACATTTCTTAATTTATTACAGAATAATTTAAATCTAGATTTTTTGTGATTTTTCAAATCTTTCCGAATTTGGTATTTTCTCACAATTTAAGAAACTTTCCAAAAATAGAATATTTTATTAAATCTGAAAATTTTAAAAAATATTAATTCTATAATTTAATTTAGAATATCTAGATTTTTTATGGGTTTTTAAATATTTCTAAATGTAGTATTTTTCTAACAATTTAGAACACTTTCAAAAAATGAAAAAAAATTTATAAATCTGAAAATTTCAGAAAAGATTAATTCTATAATTTAATTTAGAATATCTCATATTTGATTTTTTTTAAATTTCAGAATTTTTTTCATATTTGATATTACCTAATAAATTATATATATATTTTTTAAAAAAATAATTTTTCTTAAAATTTTTAAAAATTCCATAAATGATAATTTCTAAATTAACAGAATATTTTTAAATTTAATTTTTCAAAATTATATTAGAAACTTTCCAAAAATAGAATTTCCTAACAGTTTAAGAAACTTTCCAAAAATTAAAAATCTTAATAATTCTAGAAAAATTTCAAAATTAATTACAACACAAATTATGAATCATAAAATAATTTTACAATCATGTTGAAGGACGATCAAACTCTGATACCATTGTGGGGATATGCCTATGCGGTGTGTATAAAAACACATTTTGTAAACATGCGCAGTGGAAAATAAAACAATAATAATTCCTAAATTATTACTTCACACGCATCACACACATACAAGGATACAACATGGCAAAGATGATCGCATAATTAAATTTTTACGGAAAGTAAATTTACGCTAGGTGTACCTTACGGATGTCCTGTAATGAGAAGGGCATTAACCGTAGCGACGTTGTCGAACCTCGGCTCTATTCATATCCACGCCTAGCTCCTCAAGACAACTCCTTGAGTACAAGCCTCTCATTCGGAAGTTACTAGCCATGAGCGAAGAAGAGGGATCAAGAGGAAGAGGTAGATAAGCACATAAGGGAGAGTTTTCTCTCTTGTGGTGGTCACGACAACAAGGGGAAGGGCTTCCCCTTGTTAGCGACGACAAAGAGAGAGGGAGAGGAGAAGAGAAATTGGGTTAAGGTTTTTCAAAAACCCTCATTAATGAGTTGGATTAGAAAGCCCAAATCCAACCCATTATCACTTAACCAAAAATTAACCCATTAACCTTTGGTTTGGTTGACAACTAAACCGAGTTGGTTCATGACTAATTCATGATTAAACCAAATATGGTCCAACTCTTCTATAAGAGATGTGGCTCATCCACGCTTCCATTGCGATAAATATTTCCATATTTGTCTTATGTATAGTTCAACCAAACATTTATCTCATGATTTAAGAATACAATTTTTTTTAACTTGTTTTACGTCTTTTAGAGATTCGTTAGTGCGTGTGATTCAATAGGTTCCCGATTTATCTTGGCCATCCATAATTAACTACTTAATTATAGAACGATCATGAGTGACATCTAGTGGTATATCATGATCCCCAGTTAGTTGGAAAATCATAGTTGATCTTAGAATTAATTCTAAACCCTTCGGCAACTACAGCGAATCATGCCTTGTTCCTTTCACTCGTCTTATACCCACTTGGTTCGGGACATGGTCTATGTGTCTTGTCCGCACTAGGCTAACTATGTCACATCTATCCCAAGTAATACTTTCTCGTTCTATGGATTCAAATTACTCATACATGTGTACAAGAGTCTCACACTCTTAACATGTGATGATTTGTCCAAAGACTTTGAGTAATAATCATAATGAGTGGCCATAGGGTATACGTCTCCTCACAAGGAGCGGTGAATCCTTTGTGGGCTATTCAAACACCTTCGAGCACTTCAACTTATACCCAATCATCCCAGGTCCACACCTCAATGATATGTTTGCTTAAGATGTCAAATTATAAGTCTCCATGACCAAGATGACTTATATACCTCAAGTCGAAGGAAACTTGCACTCGTGCTGCAGTAAGAACTTCAAATATATATTTATATATATGTAGAGAACCATATGAAGTCTTACAGTGAGTCATTCCAATGAACTAGTTACCAAAACCAGCATCCACATTTAATTCTCGACATCCCAATATCTCCAGCTAGTGAGAAAACAGCTGCTTGGCCGAACCAAGGAGTATAACCCGTGCTAGTCTTACCGAATTGATGATGTCCGAATGTATCAATTCGACAACTAGAGAAATTTCAATATATTCATAATTGTACATGTAAAGATAATTACTAGTTGTGATCCAATCACAAATTCTCTCATGCTATGAATTATATTACGACCATTCAATAAATAAGTTAAGACAATAAAACATATAATATGCACTCAAATAGTGAATCTATAATTATCAAATAAATAGAAAAAGTCGTAAGGCATTTGCCTTAAGACATCCCTCAAATTCTACATAACATCCCTTTATAGAGGAAATTTATCCTTCAAACCCATGGTACATACCCACTGTGGGCGACCCTCACAAGGTAAATGATTGGAGGAGCCGAAAGTGATCCGGGCACCCCACCTTGTCAGGGTCGCCCACAGTGAGTGTGCAAGCTAACAGTGCTCTCTCTATCTATATATATAATCTAAGGTTCTTTTTGTAAGTACCCTGTGTTCCTTTTGATGCGGTCAACTAAGTTAAGGTAGGCTTTGTGTATTTGATGTCTTACATCTGAGTGTGTATGGACTTAAGAACGTAAAAAATCAAGCAAAAGACACAGCGGACAAGAAGGATGACACGGAAATCAAATCGACGGACTCGGTGTATCCAATGGACGAGAAGCTATGGAAGAGTACACCAGTGAAGCGAGAAGAACACACCCGACACTTCAGATGAATGAGGAGCCGAAGTGGAAGACTGCTCAAGGAGAAGACTGATCTGGGTGCCCAGAACATCTAGTCCAGGAATCCGGACCACCAAGGCACTGAACAAGCGCCTCGTTGTTGTGGATCACTTTCAGGTCTATGTAAGCAATGGTCTGGATGCCCGAATTAGTCCAAATGTTCGAACATGGATAAACCTTTATCCTAGCGTCGTTGCGAAGCAGTTGCGGAGAGATAGAATTTGCCATGCTGGAGGCACCCGGATCACCACCCAGGCACTCAGAGTCCACCATGTTAGCAACGGATAGACTTGACCAGAGCACTATAAATAGAGTTCTGGTTCACCTAGTTTCAAAACAACACTTTCTCTGTACTCGAATATTCTATTATGTTCTTCATTGTCTGGGCTATCAACGTTTTGTTCAAGGTTTCCCCACTTCTGATTTGTGTCGAAGAAGGAGTTTAGTAAACGTGCTTCATTTGCATTGGATTAGCAACCTCTCTGGTTGCAAACCAAGTAAATCGTTTTTATCTTGTACTTTCTTTTATGCAGTTTAATTTTGTTTATTAAAGTGTTCTTATTACCCAACATCAAAAGAAAGAGAAAGGTATTTTAGTTTTCACTGCAGAGCTATTCACTCCTCTCTAGCTGGCCATCAAAGGATCAACAATTGATATCAAAATCTGAAATGCTCTAGAAGGACTAATCGCCTACTAAAGTAAGGAGACGATGGCTGGACCATACTCGTCAAAGTTCAAGGGGGAGTTCACACACTGGAAACGCCGAATGTAGGTATTTCTAAAAACTTATTTTGAAATACTTTTAATAATTAAGTACGATTTTGTAGTTCCCAATGATCAATAAGGAGATAAAAAAAAAGAATACCTTTGGACGAAGACGGAGCAAAATGACTTCATAGCTAACAGTAGAGTGAAATACCAGCTATTAAGTGTATTACCACATTAAGAAGTCAACCGCATTGGAAGTTACACCTCAGCTAAAGATCTCTGGGAGAAATTCCTAGAGTTCCATGAAGGCAGATCTGAAGCGAAGCTTATATGATGGGACATTCTTCGAAGCAATCTAACAAACCTTTGTTTGGAAAAAGGTGAGATGGTGGCTCAACTACACGTGAAGATCAAGGAGCTGATCATCGGACTGAAAAATCTTGGTGAAATGGTAACTGATTGGGGCTCAGTTTGCTATGCACTCAACATCTTTCTCAAAACTCCAGAGTGGACCTCAATCATAGACGTGCATTATATATCAAAAGATCTAGAGGTAAGTATGCTAGAAGGTCTTTTCCAACATTAGAATTATATGAATAGATGTGTAGGTACAAAAAAAGAGTCAAGTCAAAACCTGACACTGAGAGCTAATAAAAAGGACGAACCCGAGTCAAACTTAAATCTTAATGCAGACCAAGAAGCATATATGGTAAGAAAGTTTAAAAAGTTTTTTAAATCTAACAAGTTTAAAGAAATACAGACTAAGAAAAATCCAAGGAGCAAATGAAAGGTTCGATGCTACAATTGTCAAAAAGAATGACACATCAATAATGATTGTCCAGAGCTCAAGAAGGAGAAAGATAAAGGGGCCAAGGCGAACGAAACACAAGAATCTCAAGGCCACTTGGTATGAAAGTTCTTTATCCGAATCTGAGATAAAAGCGTATGTTGGACTGACACTGATGGCTAGCCATGAAGAACCAAGTAACTCGGAAGCTAGCATCGATGAAGGGGGGGCCACATCAAAAGAATGCAGCGATGAAGGTGGAGAATTTAGTTTTGGATCCGATTTGGTAAGTGAGGTATGTCTTTTATCTCTTGATCAATTATATTTTGAAATAAAATCTATATCTAAGTTGATGTGTAAACTGAAAACGAAAAATGACAAATTGAAAAAAAACCTAGATATGAAAATAATCTTAGCAAAATCCTATTTATTAGAAGATTTCGACAAATTAAAAATTAAAAATGCTAAGTTAAAAGAAACATTAGAACAATTATCAAAGGGTAATGCATATTCACATATTCAAAATTTTAGAAACTTTCAAAACCTGAATTAGTATTTCAGATATCATAAGAGTCTAATTGTAAAAATATCATAAAAATTTATTTCTAGAAAATATCTTGTCAATCTAGTAGATAGAAGAAATCTATATTGAGTTCCAAAATTATGTCTAGTTTAATTTTTTTAAAAATTAATTGATTTGCTAGACTAGGAATTGCTTCAGTTAGAAAAATATTTTTTCGTGCAAATTTTCTTTTAAAATTTTTTATTCAATTTTTTCCAGAGATAAGACAATACATCCTCTGTTATAATAATTTTTTTTAGAATTTTCTGACAATTAATAAATTTTCTATAAATTTTTTACCAAAATATTAATTTTTAATATTAAAAATTCTCAAAAAGTAAATCTTTGAAAAATTTTTTCTACCAAAATAATTTCTATTTTACATATTAAAATATTATAAAAATTTTCGAGCTCAAAATTTATTTTTAAACATTTTTTTTGAAAATTATGTTTTTTTTTATAAAATAATTTAATTTTACTAATATTAATTATGGTTATCAGGAAAATTCTATCACAGATTATTGTGTTTAATAGTGAAAAAAATTCAAAAAATTTCAAATATTAAAACCATTTTTTATTTTTTTTAAAAAATTAATTTTTAAATAAAAAAATTCAGATTTTTAAAAAATAATTTTCATAATTCTTCTAAAAACTTGTCACTATTTATGTAACCCTGAGAATATTTTTTCCAATTTATTTTTAATATTTTCCTCTATTTTTAATGTGATTAATGGGGAATAACTAAGATTAAGTATAGGAGAGGTACAATTTAATTTTTTTTATCAATTGCTTTAATTTGCAAATTAAATGTTCTAATTTGCATAATCATTTAGTTTACTTTTGGTTTAACATTAAACTTAACTTGGGTTGATTCACATAAAAAAGAAAGAGATTGTAAATACCTCGTGTTGATTTTGATATGATTAACCAAATTAAGGTAGACTCTGCGTATTTGATGTATTGCATTTGAGTGTGTAGAGACTTAAGAATTGAAGAAGTAAAGTGGAAGATGCAGCAGATGAAAATGATGATACAAAAATCGAGTTGATGGATTCGATGCATCCGAAGGGCAAGAAGATGCATAAGAATACACTGATAGAGTGAGAAAAATAAGCGCAGCACTTCCGAGAGACGAGAAGTGATAAACTGTGTTATACCACAATTGATAATAATTTAAGTATTAAACCCCTCTATATTAATGTAGTATAGAGATAACTCGAGTCGTTTTTCATAAGGAATGTAATAGTGAAGATAGGCTTAGGATCAATTTATTAAGAATTGGGGTTTGAGTTTTAGATTTCTGACGCTAAAAATGAGAAATAAAAATCTAACTTTAGGGAAATCACTAAACTACAAACATGAAAGAAATGATGGCACAGATGCACTAACATAATTGTGAACATACTAAGCTACAACCATGAATGAATTCATAAAATTACAACGTAAGCATTTTTAACCTAATCTAATCTAGGTGCATTCTAACCAAATATCCATCATCACTCAGCAAAACAAGACATAACAAGAATTGCAAGACTTTGAACCAATGTAAGGAACAGTTCATCAAACATAATGAGTGTGAATCAACTAAGCCCAAGTGAATGCAATCCTAACAGGGGAATGATAATCAACACTCCATGAATAACAATCAACACCGGCAAAAGTCATCAAGTATCAAATCACATGAAAAATTAACCCAACACAAGGAAATCTTGTTGCAGATGAATGGAGGTTGCTCTGAATGCTACGAATTCGCTGATCAGAGATTAACGAAGGCTATGGACGACTGTGGAATGGAAGATATCGGTTGTGTCCAAATTGGAGAGGTGGAAGTGTTGTCCCGAATGTTGGAGAGGTTCTGCTGGATGGAAGAAAAAGAACTGCGAATCTTTGGGTGGAAAGGCTGTGGCCGGATCTGGATGGAGCTGTGTGTTGTGGTAGAAGGATGGCGAAGACCGGAGAGAGGGAAGCCCCTTTCCTCGGTGTGCAGATGACGAAGGAAGGAAGCAAGCGGCTTCGGGGAAGGCGTCGATCACGTGAGGGCAAGGTGGAATAAGCTTGAATCTATGGAAGTGGCTGGTGGATGTATGACGACTGGAGGGAGGGAAGCCCCTTTCCTCTAGTGGTGGTGGAGATGACTCAAGGGTCGGGTGTGAGGAGAAAAAGATGAAGTCCCTGATCGGGCCGAAGGAAGAACAATCTATTGTGCTTCGTCCAATATGCTTCTCATTGAATTTGAATGGACGGCTGAGGTTCTTCCAGATCTGATCGAATGACTGGATCAGTTTATAATCGGATTAAAGACCTCATATCTTAATCAATGGCTGTTATCTATTATCCCTTGATTTGATGGACCAAATCTTTGATGAATGAATGAATTAGATTGCTCTTGATCTTGGATGAACCATCCAAATTACTCGTGAGTTTGGTATTCTAATTTTAATCCAAATTTGAACTCAATATATGAGAATGTCAAAAAGTATAAAAATAGAAGCCTAAATTCAATGATAAAATGATGATTATTAAGAAGTCGGAGTGGAAGACCGCTCGAGGAGAAGGTCAGAGTTGGGTTCGGGTGAATTAAACTCTAGAAGGTCGGAGAATCACCCAAACGATCGGAGAAGGTGTCGGACGAGTTAGCACTTGGCTGATTGGTCCCGACACCCAGACCATCTAGTCCAGATGCCTAGACTGCCAAGGTGTCGAACAGGCACCTCGTCGAAGTCTCATCGCTGTCGATCACTTTCGGATCCACGCCAATAACAGTCCGAATGCCCAGATAAGTCCAGGCGCCCTAACATGAATAAAACTTTATCCCAGCATCGTTGCGAAGCCATTGTAGAGAGATAGAATTTGTCATACTAGAGGCACCCGGATCACCATCCAAGTACCCGAAGTCCACTACGTCAGCAACAAATGGACTTGACTTGAAATGCCCCTAGTTTTTTTTATTCATGTACGTGTCCAAGCATGCAGACATTGCAAATCATAATTATACTACCATTATACATATTCTCAATTTAACTGAATTATCTGAAATAATAACTACTAGTAGCATTTGATACTGGTCATATGGTCCCAAAACTTATTCCACGAAAGGAAACATTTAGCTATACGAAAATTAAATTGGAAGATCTTCGGGTTGTACTACCATTGTCCTGAGTTGGCTCACTGGTCATTGCCTCCTGCCTCATTCGTCTTATTTCCTGAAAAAAAAAAGTTATAATATGTGAGTCGACATATTCATAATTGTGTTATGCAATAGTTAGTGCCTATAATATAGTGTATTAAGGGATACCCAAGTTAGGTAACTAAGGATTTACCTACTGGCATATTATGGACATGAGCATAGGCGTCGACATAGGCATACGAGCATAAACATGTAAATAAATTAAACATGAAATAGACATAATTATAAGCATATACATAAGCATAGACATAAGCATATATGTATGACATAAACATACACACCAAGGATGAACATAAAGATAATCATCAACATGTAAATAAGCTAAACATGGAAATAAACATGAGCATGTATACATATAGTCATAAACATAACCATGTAGGGTTGGTAAGCTCCAGGGCTAAGGTCACCGGTCACACTCATTCACCTAGGGTTTGGTGAGCTTCCGGACTAAGGACACCGGTCACACTCAACCACATAAAATTTGGTGAGATCCCGGGCTAAGGACACCGGTCACACTTGACCACGTAGACTTGGTGAGCTTCCGGGCTAAGGACACTGGTCACACTCGACCATGTAGATTTTGTGAGCTTCCAGGCTAAGGACACCGGGCACACTTGACTACGTAGATTTGGTGAGCTCTCAAGCTAAGGACACTGGTCACACTCGACTACGTAGATTTGGTGAGCTCCCGAGCTAAGGACACCGGTCACACTCGACCACATAGATTTGGTGAGCTCCTGGGTTAAGGACACCGATCACACTCAGCTACATTCATTATATAAACATGGTCATAAGCATAATCATGCACTTAACATAAACTTAATCACTACTTAAATATGGACATAATCGTAAATCTTAACATAAGCATGCAAATTCATATCATAAGCTTAAGCATAGACTTATGCATCATCATAGCATGATCATGTATAGTAACTTAGACATGACATTATCGTAAACGTAAACATAAGCATGCAATTCATAACATAATCTTAAGCATAAACTTATGCATCAACATAACATGAGCATACATAACAAACTAATATGATGGTAAGGGAATAACATGATCAAGCTCCCTAATACTATGAATAAAACTAACTTTATTAAATCTGAAACATAGGAATTATACAATCCATCTAGAACAACAAGGAAAGTGCCACTTCTAATGGAAAGCAAGTATAAAGATCTAAACATGCTTGTAAGGGAAAGACATGATTTATAAGTTAACTTGTTGAACCCTAAAGATCCAAAACTTGCATCCCATTAATGATTTAATAAGGTTTTAATTTCATAGCATTTGAAATGATGTAAACCGAAATTTAATTGGTACATATCAAACGAACTAACTTATCAACAACATTATACAATGAAAGGTCATCAAGGACATGTTTTATGACCTAACTTGTTAAGTCCTAAGGATCCAAAACTATTATCACTTTGATGAGTTGTTAAGGTTACTGATTTCCTAACATTTATTATGATCCAAACCAAAACCAAACTATAACATGTGATATCAAACAAACTAACACATCAACAACATCATTTTCAATGGTCCTACTACATGAAGTGTGAAGATCTCTAATTATTCTCACAGTATTTAGAGGGCCTTAAATTCTGATAAAACATCTTAAAATGTTCTCAATACATTAACCATGAGTTCCCTAATTTTAAGGGTCATCGTATGCATAAAAAAAATGAAGAAACTACATAAAATATTAAAACTACAAACAAGGATCCGATTTCATGAAGTATAGAGAATCCTAAACATTTTCACCAGTAATTAAATGACATTAAATTCAAATTAATTCACCAAAATATTCTCCATATATTAACCATAAGTTTCCTAATTTTAAGGGGCATTGTATGCATCAAAAGAATAAAGAAACTACATGAAATATTAAAACTACAAATAAGGATTCGATTTCATGAATTATAGAGAATCCTAAAAGTTTTCACCAGTAATTAAATGACATTAAATTTAGATTAATTCACCTAAAAGGTTCTCTATACATTAACCATGAGTTCTCTAATTTTAAGGGTCATTGTATACATCAAAAGAATGAATAAACTATATGAAATATTAAAACTGCAAACAAGGATCTTATTTCATAAAGTATAGAGAATCCTAAACGTTTTCACTTGTAATTAAATGATATTATATTCAGATTAATTCACCTAAAATGTTCTCCATACATGTCCCTTAATTTTACATATTATAAGAAGGATTTAAAGCAACTAGAAGGTAAAGAACAAGCACAACTTGTAAAGCAAGAACATGATGGACAACCTTTAAAATTTAGTGAGGAAACTATCCTTTCAAGAAAACCGAAATCCTTCATCTATATGAACCCTTTGAAGCTTAGGAAAAAAATTTAAAGCGAGAGTCTCATGCTCCCCAAAATAGCCAAAAATATCAAACTATGGTACCCGAAATTCACAAACTATAGAAACTAACTAGAGCATTAACAAGGTAGGGAACACGCCTTCAATCCTTGGCTACTAACTCCCTCTTCTTGTCTTCTCTTGGAGCTCTAGAACCGGTGGAGAACAATGGGGAGGGGTGTTAGGATCAATTTGTGCTAGAGGGGGGGGGAATAATTGTCGCTCCGATTGGTTGATTCTTGGTGATGATATGCAGTGGAATGAACAAGAAACAAGACTCACAACGCTAATACTAGGATCTACTTGGTATCCACCTCAAGAAGAGGTGACTAATCCAAGGATTCACACGTAACACACACTCCACTATAAAAAACACTCATTTTGGGTAACTATCGAAGGCGGAGAAGCCTTATACAAACTCTCAATACAAGAAGAAAGAAAAGGAAAGCAAATACAAGTGAAATCTTACAAGATTTACAACATGAAACCCTAACCCTAGCTTCTTCTTCTTGTGGAACACCTCTTGACCTTGGAAGTGTAGCAACACTTTGCTCCAAGAAAGCTTCTAGAACTGACGTGAACTACTGAGAGTGATCATAAGAAGTGGAGAGGAAGATCTGCGGAGGAAGACTCTCGCTAAAGCTTTAACCTATACAACGGTCGTCTCCCAATCGATCGGATGATCGATTGGGGAGGCTGAATCAATCGGCTAATCGATTCAACTCTCTTCTGTGCTCTCTAGAATGTGCCTGAATCGATCGACTGATCGATTCAGGCTTTCTCACGATCGCGCGAGAAAACCAGTCCCCAATAGATTGGGGAGCCCAATCGATCGACCGATCGATTGGGGAGCATTTTGTGCTCACGATTTCACTTCCCAATCGATCAATCGATAGATTGGGCCAGCCTTCTTCGCAACATACCTTCAATCGATCAGTTGATCGATTGAACTGTGGTTCAATCGATCGGTTGATCGATTGACTTCCCTTTGACTTGCTTAACTCAAGTTTAGGGTCCTCAATTCCAACACCCGGTCAACCGTGACATGTTGGAACTCCTCATGCCTAGCATTCGATCAACCTTGACCTGTCAGCACTTCTTCGCCAAGTGTTCGGTCAACCCTTTGACCCACTTGGACTTTTCTTCTTGTACCAAGTGTCCGGCCAACCTTGACCCACTTGGACTTACCGTCTCGTGCCAAATGTTCGGTCCCCCACGACCCATTTAGACTTCCACCAGATGTCTGGTCACCCTTGACCCATCTAGATTTCCTCGTGCTAAGTATCTGATCAATCCTTTGACCTACTTGGGCATCCCAACACCAAGTGTCCGATCAACCTTGATCCACCTGGATTTCAACGTACCTGGCTTCACTCACCAGGTCTTTCCTGTTGGTTAGTCCTACGAAAACGTACCGGTTCCACTATACAAAAATTTTGTACAAGTGTCGAACCTTTCCTTAAATAACCTATTGTATTCTTTAGAAGTTAAATTAGGAATTGCAGACGAAACTTAACATCATTGATTCCAAATTTAACTTATCTGTTCTTAATGATTTAGATTTGAATCGCAAGCGGAACTTAACACTATTGATTCAAATCCACCTACGTTATAAATTCCATTAAATATTAATTTCCAAAATTAGCTTCCAGGACTGCATGGTGAGGCACATGGCCTTCTTGGATATGGGAGCAACCACCACCGCCTAGACAAAGCCTTTTAAGGAAAGCTAATATTTAATTTCCTTAAATAACTCTAGGTTAACCAAAAAGAACAATCGAATCACAAATTCAAAAAACAAAGAAAACACAAACTCAAAAAATTAGATCTAATGCCTCTTGTGTTTGGAATTCTTACAAAAAGAAATAACTAGCATGATGCGGAAAACAATTACTAATTATACCTTCTCTTTGTATGCTAATGACCTCGAGATCTTCTGCCGTATTCCTTGCCTCGCCTTGGACGTCGTGTGGGCGACGATCTTCCAAGATGAACACCACCCAAAAGCTTTCTTCCTCTTCCTCTAAAATCCGGCCACCAACACCACCAAGGAGAAGTGAGCAAAAGGGAAAAGAAGAGGGGAGAGGGAGGGTCGGCCACCTAGAGAGACTCCACTAAGAGAATAAGAATTGATCTCATGAGTCCTCCTCATCCCTTCTTTTATATTACTTGCCCAAGGCAAATAAGGAAAGACTTTTTACAAAAATTAAAATCTTCCTCTTCTTTTTCCTTTTCCCTTTTATTTTTCCTTTTCTTTCCTCTTGATTGAATCAATCACCAAACATTAATTGGATGATGATTTTTTATTTTGTTTTGGCCGGCCCCTTGCTTGGGCACCAAGCAAGGTGGCCAGCCACCTCATCAAGGAAAGCAATAAAAATTTTTTTATAAAATTTTATAAGTCCTTATAAAATTTTACAAGCTCTCTTCTAATTTCCTAAAGTAGGAGTTAAAAAAGGAAAGTTTTAAAAATTAAAACCATGTTTTAAAATTTAAAACTTCTCTTATAAAATTTTCTTTTTAAAGATGGTGATAGAAAATTTAAATTTTAAAACTTCTCTTCCTTTTTTTTCTTAAACCATGAGGATGGTTAAAAAAGGAAAGTTTTAAAACTTTTAAACTTTCTTTTAAAACATGTGGCCTAATTCAAATAAGGAAAGTTTTAAATTTAAAATCTCTCTTTTAAAACTTGTAGTTTTCTACAAAGAAAAGATTTAAAAAAATTCAAAACACCCCTCCTTGTTTGAATTATTTTGGCCGACCCCCTCTTGCTTGGGCACCAAGCAAGGGGCCGCCCCCTTAAGAGGATATGGTGGCCGGCCATTGCTTGGTCACCAAGCAATGGACCGGCCCCCTTCTTGGACACAAAGATGTGCCTTTATTTGGATGGACTTGAGGCTTTAATGAAGCTACGACAGGGACCTAGAGGAGAAATTGGTTTTGACCTTCCGATGAGCTTGAGTATCCCATGTTCGCCCCGAACACACAACTCAAGTTCATCGATAATAACTCATTCCACTAGAGAGTTATTATTGCACTACCGCACCAATCCCAAATTATATTATGGGCTCCTTCTTATCATGAGTGTGTTAGTCTCCCTGTGTTTAAGATAACGAATGCCCACTAATTAAGTAAGTTACTGACAACTCACTTAATTAATATCTAGCTCCAAGAGTAGTACCACTCAACATCATTGTCATGTCGGACTAAGTCTACCTGCAGGGTTTAACATGACAATCTTTATGAGCTCCTCTTAGGGACATTCTCAACCTAGATAACTAGGACACAATTTCCTTCTATAATCAACAACACACACTATAAGTAATATCATTTCCCAACTTATCGGACATATTGATTTATCGAGCTAAACCTCACCCTTTGATATGTCAAAAAAATAAATATTAAATATATGTGCTTGTTATTATATTAGGATTAAGAGCACACACTTCCATAATAACTAAGGTCTAGTTCTTTTATTAAGTCAGTACAAAAGGAACTTATCTAAAATGGTCATACTCAATACACTTAGAGTGTACCAGTGTAATTTATTAATCAAGATAAACTAATACTTAATTACACTACGACTATTCCGATGGTTTGTTCATTTCCATCTTAGTCGTGAGCAACTGTTTATAATTTATAAAGAACCGACAATATGATCTTCTGTGTGTGACACCACACACCATATTGTCTACTATATAAATTAATTGAATAATTACATTTAACAAATAAATGTTGATATTGACCAATGTAATTCTTTTATTTCAAAAATAAATGTTTACAAAAGCTAGGCTTTTAGTATACACTCTAACATTTCCATCTGCCTAGCTTCACTCACCAGGACTTTCTATTTGCCTGGCTTCACTCACCAGGACTTTCATCTAGCTTCACTCACTAGAATTTTCACCTGACTTCACTCATCAGGATTTCCCACTGCCCGACTTCACTCACCGGGACTTTCACCTGCCTAGCTTCACTCACTAGGTCTTTCACCTAGCTTCACTCATTAGGATTTCCCAACTGTCTAGATTCACTCACTAGATCTTTCACCTGGCTTCACTCACCAGGATTTTTCCTTGCCTAACATCCAGTTAGGACTTTCTCAGTTAAGTATCCGGTCAACCTTGACCTACTTGACTCTTCTTCACATCAAACCGGTCAGTCCTTGACCAAAGGGGAATTGTATCAACAATCTTCTCAATCGGACGATTACATCTGCAATCTCCATGTATTGTCAAACATCAAAACCCAAAATCAAGACTCAAGCTTGAGCCAACTTAAGCTTAGTCAACCTGGTTAACCTTGACCCAGGGGATATTGTACCAACAATCTCCCCCTTTTTGATGTTTGACAATACCTTTAAGTTAGTCTAATCCCTTAGCCTCAACTTCTTCTTCATGCCAAAGTATGAATAAGGATTTCTTTCATTCTCTCTCTTTCCTAGAGGGTAAACTCCCCATTTGGATAATTAGGGCATAGTTTAGACCCTGCATTCTCCCCCTAACTTTCCAAGAGGGGCAAAGGTCTAACTTAAACCCTATATTCTCCCCCTATTGGGACACATCAAAAAGTCTCCCCCCTGAAGAGTTGCTCAACGTTGTTCACAACCATCATATTGTTCACAACACCACAATGAACGTCCCATACCCTTCATTGTATCCAGTGCTCACTCTTGAACATTAACCATTTCACCATGCTCATCCAAGAGCATTCATCATTCCAACAGTGAGGTCCCATACCCTTCACTGTTTCAAATGCCCATCCTTGAACATTAATCCACTTCAACATACTCATCCTAGAGCATCCACAACTCAACAATGAAGATATCCACTCCATTATTTTTCAATGCTCAACCTTCAGCATTTACTCTAAAGAAGGTTAACCACCTTCCAAGGTGCATGAAAAATTAGTTTTCATGTCTTTAAAGAGTAACTCCCCCTAAAGACATGCTCCAAACTTCTGTCATTGCACCAATAATGACTTAGAATCCCTAAACCTTTAGGAAATCCAAAATTTGAAGTTTTGAGAATATCAATATTTAAAGGCAAATCTCAATCTAACTTCAATCTAATGGTCCTTAACCAATCCATTATTATTTTCATCATGAAAACTTCCCCTAAATGTATGCACAATGTATTTTAAGGAGTTAGGAATGATTACCTAGACTAAAAATAGTTTAAAGTACTGAAATCAGACATTTACAATCGAAAATAGACTTCTCAATCGATTGAAGTTGGGTCTCAATCGATTGAAACCATGTCAATCAATCCACTGATCGATTCCACAAGCTTCTGCTCGTAGAAAATCTGCGTGAATCGATCCACTGATCGATCCAGGCTTGGATCAATCAATCGGTTGATCGATTTCACGACACTCTGTTCGTGAAAAATGCCTTCTCAATTGATCGACTGATTGATTAAGGCTTCCCAATCGATCGACTAATCGATTGGGTTTTTGAAATTCTGAAATCCAATTTCAGCAGAATTTTAGAAATGCCCAAAAAATTCTACAAAATTTTAAAAATCATGAAAATTACTGTAGACATTATATAGGGTATATACTATCATAGAAAAATAGTTTTCTAAGAAAATACACCTTATTTTCAAAGATTGACACAAAATTTAAAATTTATAAAAACTTCAATGTTTCTTCCAAGTTTGTGTCTAACTTTTCAATGATGAATGCTATCAAAAGATAGTCTTCACCAAGGTTTTCCAAAGTATATTTAAAATATTTTTCAAAACTAATTTCCAACCATATTCTTTAGGCTCAATGCACATGACTTGTACATTAGCTTTCCCAATAATTGGAGTACACATAACTATGTGTTTCGATGAAATCAAAACTCAAATAGATGCTCTAAATTAACATCTTGAGTCTTGTTCATCATCCTAACATCTCACTTGTATCTAATGTGTACTAAAACATATACAAGTCACCTTATAGTATTTGTGAGATGTAGATTTTGGTTTGCTCTAAACTAGGGATCATGCATATCTATCTAGGCATTTTGAATTATGAACATCCACCTAATATGTTGCTTGTTAGTAAATGGAATTATCCTTAATTCCAATTAAAAAGTAATGCATGATGATTTATGACATATATCAACATATAAATAATTTATAAAAGAAAATATACTATAGCTATATGATGTATGTATGACATGCCGTGGTATTTTTGTGTTTTTCATAATGAAAATGAATGCACACATGATGTCATGGCATATGATGGGAAAACAAAGCAATTTAGCATAAGTAAAATACCTAGATTATCTATCTAAGTATCCTTAAACCTTAGCTAACTTAAAATTAAAACCTAGATTGCCCACTTTTCTTCAAGAAAATGTCAAACTCCCAATTTGACATTTCTTTTGTTTTTCTTAGTTTATGCCAATTTAAATTAAGCATAATTCCTCAAGGTTTGACACACTTTACTCTTTCAAAGAGTAATCATTTTAAATTAAGGCCTAAATTGCTCTTACCTCCCTAAGAAAATACCAAAATCTCAACTTGACATTTCTTACCCTTTTTCAATTTATGCCAATTTAATTAAGTCCAATTCCTCAAATTTTGGCACATTTTACTCTTCCAAAGAGTAAACAATTAATCTATTTCATTTTCAAAGGTCAACAAAAATCTTGAAAATGCCTCCAAGTGTCAACTTCATCAAAGTTGGGTTAACTACCCTTCCAATTAGAGTTGACACTCTCTAACCCATCTAGGGGGTAGAGAAGATGCTCCTAGGAACCCAAAACCTATTGGTGCTCCTTGGATGTTCAAGGTATTCACTAGGGATAACCTTTCTTGATACCTTCCTAATGACTTTGTTAGGTTTCTTAGAAGCCTTTGTCACTTTCTCTAGGTCAACTTTAGGGATAACTCCCCTTGTGACATTCTTTGTGACTTTCTTAGACTTCTTAGAAGTCTTAGTCACATTTGTCGTTGTAAACTACTCCTAGGGATAACTTTTCTTGTATCTTTGACTTTGTTGGTGCAATATTCTATAGGTCAAGGTTGACCTGGTTGACTGAGCTTGAATTGGTTCAAGCTCGAGTCTTGATGTTTGAGTTTCGATGTTTGACAATACATGTAGACAATACATGGAGATTGCAGGTGCAATTGTTCATGTGGGGAGATTGCGAATAAGAGTCAAGTAGGTCAAGGTTGATTGGATAATTGACTGGAAAATCCTGGTGAGTGAAGCCAGGTGAAAGTCCTAACTGGGAGGTTAGGCAGAAGAAAGTCCTGGTGAGTGAAGCCAGGTGAAAGTCCTGGTGAGTGAAGCCAGGCAGTTGTGGAAAGTCCTAGTGAGTGAAGCTAGGCAGAAGAAAATCTTGGTGAGTGAAGCCAGGTGAAAGACCTAGTGAGTGAAGCTAGGCAGTATGGAAAATCCTGGTGAGTGAAGCCAGGTGAAAGACCTAGTGAGTAAAGCTAGGCAGTATGGAAAATCCTGGTGAGTGAAGCTAGGTGAAAGACCTAGTGAGTGAAGCTAGGCAAGTGAAAGTCCTGGTGAGTGAAGCTAGGCAAGGGAAAGCCTCGGTGAGTGAAGTCAGACACTAGGAAATCCAGATGGGTCAAGGTTGACCAGACATCTGGTGAAAGTCCAAGTAGGTCAAAGGGATTGACCGGATACTTGGCACGAGGAGAAAAGTCCAAGTGGGTCAAAGGGATTGACCGGACACTTGGTGAGGGAGTCCTAGCAGGTCAAGGGTGATCGGATGCTAGGCATGATGTACCAACAGGTCATGGTTGACCGGATGTTGGTTTAGGGGACTTTAGACTTGGTTTTGGGCAAAAACCATGAGCTAGATCGATCAGCCGATCGATTGGCTCATGCCCAATCGATCGGCTGATCGATTGGGTGAGTCTCTACGACAAGCATCCTCCCAATCGATCAATGAATCGATTGGGAGAAGCTCACGATCGCACAGAATAGCTCTGGATCGATCGGCCGATCAATTCAGAGCCTCCAATCGATCAGCCGATCGATTGGGAGCTGCGATTTCACGTGATAAGCCTTGGATCGATCGGCCGATCGATCCGGGCAATTCCCGAGAGCACAAAGGTGCTCTAGATCGATCGGCCGATCGATCCAAAGCCTCTCCAATCAATTGGGAGCAATTTAATTGATTGGGATTCAACCATTGGCGCTGGATAAAGACGTTGGGGTGCGATTTCATCGGCAGAACTCTCGGCTTTCTTCTCCAACGACACCAACGATTCCACAGCTTCTCCACAGAGTTATCACTGCCAGTTCTTGAAGATTCTTGGAGGCTTGTGCTGGTGCACGTCCAAGTCAAGAGGCGAGGAAGAAGTTAGGGTTAGGGTTTCTTGTGCAAACTTGTAAGATCTTATTGTATTTTGTTTCCCTTTCCTTTCTTCTTGTACTGAGAGATTATAAGGCTTCTCCGCCTTTGGTAGTTACCGAAAAGGAGTGTTTACATAGTGGAGGGTGCGTGAGTGTATGGATCCTTGGACTAGTCATCTCTTCTCGAGGTGGACACCAAGTAAATCCTTAGAATTAGCGTTGTTGTGTTGTCTCTTGTATTTTCCGTTGCTATCATCTTAAAGAAACAAGAAACGACGAGCATGAGATCGCGCCGAGCTATTCACCCTCCCTCAAGCTATATTTTCGGTCCCAACAAGTGGTATCAGAGCAAGGCCGCTCTTCATCGGAATCATCGCCGGAAGGGGCAACAAAGCTAGAGGGTGAAGAAGTTGGAGCATAACTCTTCAAGTCAAAGATTTCATCAAGCTCAACTTCAAATGGAATTCCAAGATGGACTTGGATTCGATACAAGGGTGCCTCCACCGTTCACAATGACAAGCTTCGATTCTTAGAAATCAAGAATCGAGAATTTTCTTATGATGGAGATAGAGCAATGGTTTGTTCTCATGGAAGGTTTCAAGGCTCCAAGAAATTTAAAGTGCAAAATCCTCAAAAAGAGCAAATGGAGCCAAGAACAAACGCAAAGGTGCGAGGCGAATGACAAGGTAACCAAATTATTGGTTAATTTATTGCCAAACACCATTCTTTGCAAAATTGGAGAATTTGAAGATGCAAAGGAATTGTGGAGCAAGTTGGCTAAACTTCATGAAGAACCCTCCACTGTACTGAATCAAGATAAATCTAAAGAGGGCAACTCATTGGAGTGAGACCAAGAGCAAGAGGACTCCGAAGTTGAGAGATGCTCAACTTCTGAAGAAGAAGAAGTCTAATAAGCCTCATCTTCAAAGGAATACAATGAAAAGGGCAAAGACGGAGCATACTCTTTGTTCCATATATAAGATAAAGATGAAGAAGCCTCCATCTCTAGGATTGAGGGGGAGCGACTTTCGGTGACATCGGATCAAGAAGAAGGAGAAGTCTCCATATCCGGGTCAAGAGAATAAGAGGATGAAGAAGCTTCCACCTCCACAAGTCAGGTCAAATATGTTGGAGGAGTATCGATGTCGAATCAAGAGGAAGCCTCTACCTCCGGATCTAAAGGAGAAGATGCCAACCTTACATGTGAAGGTATAAATATTTCAATTAAAAATAAAAATCATATCATATGTTTTGAATGTAGGGAAAATGGGCACTACAAAAGCAAGTGCCCTAAATTGGCCAAGAAAAAGGGTCAAGTGGCACCTAAGGGCAAGGAGAAGCCCAAGGAGACCGCCCCCACTATAAAGAAGAACAAGGAGCACATTGTGTGCTTCTCTTGCAATCAAAAGGGACACTATCATAGTCAATGTCCCAAGGGGAAGAAAGCGGTCAAGGTTCAAGGAGGAAGCACAACTCAAGGGGGAGCCTCCAAGGTAAAACACAAGGTATCATTTGTTGAGCCTACCCCTTTAAATAATGGTAAAAAGCATGCTAATTCAAGTTTTTATCATTTTAATGCTATTTACCATAAGAATAGAAAGCATGATAGCATTAAGGAAAAATATGTAGCTCTTCATGCTAAAACTACCACACCTAGGTCTAGGAAGGTAGATAAAAATTTAGACAAGAATTCTAAGGATTATAGTTATAAGACTAGAAATAAAAATGCTCAAGGATTCATTGAAAAACCTAATACTAAGGATTTAATAATGGAAAATCAAGTCTTGAGGTCAAGACTTGATAAATTAGAAAAGACCCTAAATAGGGTGAAAAATATCCTAAAAGGGAAAAATGAGCATAACTTAGGTTTAGTAAAACAAGGGTCATCCAAGAGCCATAGGGGTTTGGGATACAAACCTAAAACTAAAAAGGATGTGCCGTCTTACCATAGAGTTCCATATAGCTATGGAACTAACCCTAGGCCTAGTAGTCAAGTCAAAAATACAAGGGAAGTTATCCCTAGAAGTATTTTTGCAACAACAAACGTGACTAAGACTTCTAAGAAGTCTAAGAAAGTCACTAGGAAGGTCACAAGGGAAGCAATCCCTAGAGTTGACCTAGAAAAAGTGACCAAGGCTTCTAAGAAGCCTAAAAAGGTGACTAAGAAGCTATCTAGGGAAGCTATCCCTAGTAAGTACCTAGAGCATCCAAGGAGCACAAATAGGTTTTGGGTTCCTAGGAGCATTTTCTCTACCCCTTAGATGGGTAGAGAGTGTTAACTCTAATTGAAAGGGTAGTTAACCCAATCATGATAAAGTTTGCACTCTAAGAGCATTTTCAAGGTTATTGTTAACCTTTGAAAATGATAAGGATTATTGGTTTACTCTTGGAAAGAGTAAGATGTGCCATAATGTGAGAAACTTGATTTTAAAATAAAATTGGCACATTTGGGAAAATCATAAGAACTACCAAGTTGGGATTGTGGTATGCTCTTAGGAAGTTAAAGGCAAATCTAAGCCTTATTTTTTGGTTACTCTTGAAAGAATAAATTGTGCCAAAATTTGAGGAATATGCTTAATTTAAATTGGCACAAAATTTATAAAAGCAAAAGAAATGTCAAATTGGGTTTTGGCATCTTCTTGGGAAATCATGGGCAATCTAGGATTTAAGTTAAGTTAGCTAAGGTTTTAGGATACTTAGATAGATAATCTAGTTATATTTTATTTATGATATTTTACCATGCTTTATTTGCCCATCATATGCCATGACATCAAATTTTGCATTCATGTTTTAAATATGAAAAATACAAAAATATCATGTCATGTCATATATACATCATGTAGTTCTAGGAAATTTTTCCTTTGAAAGGTATCTTTGATGTATGCCATAACATCATCATGCATTCGTTTAATTTCCTTGTAACTAAGGACTAATGACATTCATTAGCAAGTAAAATCCTTGGTGGATGTTCATAACCTCAAAATTCCTAGATAGATATGCATTAGGGCAAAACCAAAGTTTACATCTCACTAAAGAACTATAAGGTGACTTGTATGTGGTTTTGTACACATTAAATACAAGTGAGATGTTAGGATGATGAACAAAACTCAAGATGTTGATTTAGTACATTTTTATGAGTTTTAGGTTCATCAAAACACATAGTTATATGTTTTTCAATCATTGGAAAAGCTAATGTACAAGTCATGTGCATTGAGCCCAAAGAATATGGTTGGATATTGATTTTGAAAATGATTTTAAATATGCTTTAGAAAACCTTGATGAAGACTATCTTTTGATAGTAATCATCATTGAATAGTTGAGCACAAACTTGGAAGAAAATACTAAACTTTTTAGAAGTTTCCAAGTTTGTGTCAATCTTTGAAAATAAAAAGTATTTTCATAGAAAACTATTTTTCCTTGATAGTATATGCCCTAAGAAATGTCTACATAAATTTTCATGATTTTTCAATTTTTGTAGAATTTTAGGGGAGTTTCTGAAATTCAATGAAATAAATATTCAATTTTTCAGAGCTCCAATCGATCATCCGATCGATTGGAGTGCCTCAATCGATCGGGCGATCGATTGAGAGCAGTTTTCCCACGAGTAAAAGCTCGCTGGATCAATCATCCGATCGATCCATGCAGTCTGAATTAATCAGTGGATCGATTCAGCTGGTTTCAATCGATTGGAACCCAACTCCAATCGATTGAGAATGCTGATTTTGGTTGGGAAAGCCTGATTTCAGCATTTTGAACCACCTTTAGTCTAGGTAACCATTCCTTACCCCTCAAAAACATTTGTATACCTTTAGGGAGAGTTTTCATGGTGAAAATAAGGATGGATTGGTTAAGGAAGACTAAGTAGAGGTTTGGTTTCATTATTGAATTTTTGAACCTCAAACACTTCTAAATTTGGGTTTCCTATATGTTTAGGGATTCCAAGTCATTGTTGGTGCAATGAAAGAAGTTACGTGAATGTCTTTAGAGGGAGTTACTCTTTAAGGACATGAAAATCTATTTTTCATACACCTTGGGAGGTGGTTAACTTTCCTTAGCGTAAATGCTCAAGGTTGGGCATTTGCTTACAATGGAGAGTAGATATCTTCATTGTTCACTTGGTATATGCTCACGTATGAGCATTTGATGAAAGTGAAGGGTATGGGACCTTCATTTGAATCGTGTATGAATATACCAAGGGGTATATACTCAAGGATGAGCATGTTAAGAATAATGACGGGTATAGGACCTTCGTTATATGTTGTGAACAATAAGTGAAGTTGTAAACAATGTTGGGTAACTCTTCAGGGGGAGAGTTTTTGATGTGTGCCAATAGGGGGAGAATGTAGAATTAAGTTAGGCCTTCATTACCTAAGAGGGAGTTTGCCCTCTAGGAAAGGAGGAGAATGAAGGGAATCCTCATTCATATATTGGCATGAAGGAGTTTGAGACTTTAGCCTAACTTAAAGGAGGTATTGTCAAACATCAAAAAGGAGGAGATTATTGGTGCAATATTCCCTTGGTCAAGGTTGACCTGGTTGACTGAGCTTGAATTGGTTCAAGCTCGAGTCTTGATGTTTGGATTTTGATATTTGACAATACATGGAGATTGCAGGTGCAATTGTTCATGTGGGAAGATTACGAATGAGAGTCAAGTAGGTCAAGGTTGACTGGATACTTGACTGGAAAATCTTGGTGAGTGAAGCCAGGTGAAAGTCCTAACTAGGAGGTTAGGTAGAAGAAAGTCCTGGTGAGTGAAGCCAGGTGAAAGTCTTGGTGAGTGAAGCCAGACAGTTGTGGAAAGTCCTAGTGAGTGAAGCTAGGCAGAAGAAAATTCTGGTGAGTGAAGCCAGGTGAAAGATCTAGTGAATGAAGCTAGGCAAGTGAAAGTCCTGGTGAGTGAAGCCAGGCGGGGGAAAGTCCCGGTGAGTGAAGCCAGGCACGAGGAAATCCAGATGGGTTAAGGTTAACCAAACATCTGATGAAAGTTCAAGTAGGTCAAAGGGATTGACCGGATACTTGGCATCAGGAGAAAAGTCCAAGTGGGTCAAAGGGATTGATCGGACACTTGGTGAGAGAGTCCTAGCAGGTCAAGGGTGATCAGATGCTAGGCATGATGTACCAACAGGTCATGGTTGACCGGATGTTGGTTTAGGGGACTTTGGACTTGGTTTTGGGCAAAACCATGAGTTGGATCGATCAACCGATTGATTGGCTGATCAATTGGGTGAGTCTCCGCGACAAGCCTCCTCCCAATTGATCAGTGGATCGATTGGGAGAAGTTCACGATCGCACAGAATAGCTCTGGATCGATCGATCGATCGATTCAGAGCCTCCAATCGATCAGCCAATCAATTGGGAGCTGTGATTTCACGCGATAAGCCCTGGATCGATCGATCGATCGATCCAGGCAATTCCCGAGAGCACAGAGGCGCTCTGGATCGATCGACCGATCGATCCAAAGCCTCCCCAATCGATTGGGAGCTATCCAATAGATTGAGATTCGACCATTGGTGCTGGATAAAGACGTTGGCGTGTGATTTCATCGGCAGAACTCTCGGCTTTCTTCTCCAGCGACACCAACGATTCCACAGCTTCTCCATAGAGTTCTCACCGCCAGTTCTTGAAGATTCTTGGAGGCTTGTGCTGGTGCACGTCCAAGTTAAGAGGCGAGGAAGAAGTTAGGGTTAGGGTTTCTTGTGCAAACTTATAAGATCTTATTTTATTTTGTTTCCCTTTCCTTTCTTCTTGTACTGAGAACTTGTAAGACTTCTCCACCTTCGGTAGTTACCAAAAAGGAGTGCTTACATAGTGGAGGGTGCGTGAGTGTGTGGATCCTTGGACTAGTCACCTCTTCTTGAGGTGGATACCAAGTAAATCCCTAGAGTTAGCGTTGTTGTGTTGTCTCTTGTATTTTCCGCTGCTATCATCTTAAAGAAACAAGCAACGACGAGCACGAGATTACGCTGAGCTATTCAACCCCCCCCCTCTAGCTACATTTTCGGTCCCAACAGACTTGACTCCTAGACCTAGGTTTGGTTCCATAGCTATATGAAACCCTATGTTATGAAGGAACATCCTTCATAGCCTTAGGTTTGTATCCCTAACCTTTATGGTCATTGGATGACTTTTGGTTTCCTATGCCTAGGTTTTTGTTCTTGGACCATTATTTTTCATTCGTTATTTTTCTAAGGGTCCTCTCTATTTTATTAAGACTTGATTTTCTTTCCATAATTCCTCAACCTTAGATTTTTCCTTTTCTTAGGCACATATCTAAAATCCTTAGAGTTATTGCCTAATTTGTTATCTATCTTTCTAGCCTTAGGTTGAGTGGTTTTGGCATGAAGAGGTACATGTTTTTCCTTAATGCTATCATGTTTCCTATTTTTATGGTAAATAACATTAAAATGATATAAACTAGAATTAGCATGCTCTTTACCATTTTTACGAGGAATTACATCAATAAATGTTACCTTGGGTTTGCTCTTAAGAGCTCCCCCTTGACTTGTACTTCCTCTTTTGGGGTTGACCGACTTCTTTCCCTTTGGACATTGACTTCGATAATGCCCACTTTGCTTGCACAAGAAACATACAATGTGTTCTTTGCTCTTCTTTGTTATGGGGGTGGTCTCCTTGGGCTTCTCCTTGTCCTTTGGTGTCATTTGGCCCTTTTTCTTGGCCAATTAAGGACACTTACTCTTGTAGTGCCCATGTTCCCTACACTTAAAATATATAATATGATTTTTATTTTTAATTGAACTACTTATACCTTCACGTGTAGGGATGACACTCGATCCTCCATTTGATATCTCTTGATTTTTGGAGGATGCCCCATCTTCTTCTTCTTCGCTTGACCCGGAAGTAGAAACTTCTCCTTCTTCTTGGTCCAGAGTTACCGAATGTCACTCCCCCTCAATCTTAGAGGTGGAGACTTCTTCATCTTCATCTTGTACATAGAACAAAGAGTATGCTCCCTCTTTACCTTTTTCATTGCGCTCCCTTGAAGATGAAGCTTCTTGGACTTCTTCTTTGGATGTTGAGCATCTCTCAACTTCCGAGTCTTCTTCTTCCTCCTCTTTTTCCAATGAATCACCCTCTTTGGATTCCTCTTGTATTAGTGCAGTGGAGGGTTCTTCATAGAGTTTAGCCAATTTGCTCCATAGCTTCTTGTCATTTTCAAATTCTCCTATTTTGCATAGAATTGTGCTTGGCAATAAACTAACCAATAATTTGGTTATCTTGTCATTTGCCTCACACCTTTGGATTTGCTCTTGACTCCATTTGCTCTTCTTGAGGATCTTGCCTTTTGAATTCTTTGGAGTTTTGAAGCCTTCCATTAGAGCAAACCATTGCTCTATGTAAAATACCGAAATATGGCGAATAATGATAAGGGATTTTTTTGAAATTTTTGGAAATTTTCTGAGAATTTTTCGGAGCTCGTATGGACGAGTTTACGGGGATAAAAATGGGGTCCGGGAAAGTATGTTTAGGCTACCCATTTAAGTGAGGAAAAGTTGATTTTTATTTATTTACTTTTCCTTTCTTATTTCTTTTCTCCCTCATTTTTATTCCCCGCGTGCCATTCCTCTTCTCCTCCGGCGAACTCACCCGTGCCCTAACCTCCTGGCGCCGGCGGTTACCTCTTCCTCTCCGATTGAACGCCGGCCAAGCTTCTTCTTCCCCTCTCTTCCTCCTCGCCAGCATTTGAGCAGGAGCCAGCCGACTCCCTCTCCTCCCGGAGCACGCGACACGCTGACCCTTTTTCCCCTTTTCTTCACTCTGCGGTGCCCTGGATCTGCAGCGTGCCACCGTTGCACAAAACGCCAGCACGGCGCCGACCATCGCGGGAGTGCTCGAGTCTTTCCTCTCTTATGGTAGAGCATCGCCAACCTCCGTGGCTGATCGTTGGACGTCGCCACTGGCCACTGCCACCGGTTGATTCGGTTGTGCCCTAGATCGCTGGAATCCAGAAGCTTGCGTTGGTCTTCGATTTGGAGCAGCAACCCAAGCATTGGTGTCCCCTTTGTTAGGGTGTATACTAAAAGCCTAGCTTTTGGTATAAAGATTTATCTAGTAATAAGAATCACATTGGTCAAATGTCTACATTTATGATAAATGTAGTTGTTCAATTAATTTATATTGTAGATAACATGGTGTGTGGTGTCACACACAGAGGATCATGTTATCAGTACCTTATAAATTATAAACAGTAGCTCACGACCAAAATGGAAAGGAACAAACCATTAGAAGGTCGTAGTGTAATTAGGTATCAGTTTATCTTGACTGTATAATTACACTAGTACACTTAGAGTGTATTGAGTAGGACCATTTGAGGTCGTTTCTTTTATACTGACTTTATAAAGAAACAAAGACCTCGGTTATTATGGAAGTATGTGCTCTTAATCCTAATATAATAACAAGCACATATATTTGATATTTATTTCTTTAATTTATCAATGGGTGAGATTTAGTTCGATAAATCAATAAGTCCGATAAGTTAGGAAATGGTATCATTTATAGTGTGTGTTGTTGATTATAAAAGGAAACTGTGTCCTAGAGATACTAGGTTGATAATGTCCTCAAGAGGAGCTCATAAGGATTGTCATGTTAAACCCTGCAGGTGGACTTAGTCCGACATGATAATAAGGTTGAGTGGTACTACTCTTGGACTAAGATATTAATTAAATGAGTTGTCAGTAACTCACTTAATTAGTGGACATTCGATATCTTAAACACAGGGAGACTAACACACTCATAATAAGAAGGAGCCCAAAAATGTAATTTGGGATTGGTGCGGTAGTTCAATAATAGTTCTCTAGTGGAATGAATTATTATTGATAAAATTAAGTTGTGTGTTCAGGCGAACACGGATGCTAATTTTATCCGGAGACCAAAACCAATTCCTCCTCTCGGTCCCTATCGTAGCCTCTTATTTATAGAGTTCTATACCCACCTATACCCACCTTCTATACCCACCAATAAGGGGCCGCCAAGCTAGCTTGGGAACCAAGCTAGGGCCGGCCTAATTGGGTGGCGGCCCTAGCTTGAACCCAAGCTAGTGGGGGCCGGCCAAATTAAATTAAAAAAGAAATTTAATTTTAATTTTTATTATTATGTGGAAGATATAATTTAAAGAGAATTAAAAATAAAATATCCCTCTTGTAAAAGATCTACAAAAGATTAAAGAAAGAGATTAGATCTCTTTCCTTATTTGTAGATTGGAGAGATGTTTTATTTTCTCTTTAAAAATTATTCACATGTTGATAAAATTAAAATTATAGAAATTTCCTTTTATCAATCATGAAGAGATTTTAAAGAGAAATTTTATTTTTTAAAATTTCTGGAAACAAATTAGGAAGTTTTAATTGTTGATTAAAACTTGTCCAATTTGCTCTCCAATGATGTGGCCGGCCATTGAAGTTTAATTTGGAAAATTTGTTTTATTTTTCTAAATTAAATAATGTCAAGGAAATTGAGGAAATTTTATTGTAATTAAATTTCCTAATTTGCCTAGGCCAAGGAATATAAAAGAAGGGGTGAGGGTGCCTTCATGAGTGACAACCTCTATTGTTTTCTCTCCCTCTTTTCCTTGGTGTTGTGGCCGGCCATCATCTCTTCTCTTCTTCCTCTTTGTGGTGGCCGAAACTCTCTATTGCTTGGAGGTCTTGTGGAGGCCGGATACTACTTGGAGAAGAAGAAGAAGAAGGAGAGGAAGCTTGCATCTCTTAGAGCTTGGTTGGTGTTTTTCTTCTTCCTTGGTGGAGCTTTCTTGTTTTGGCCGAACCTAGCTAGGAGGAGAAGAAGGTGCTTGGTGGTTTCTCATCTCGGAAGATCGTTGCCCACACAACGTCTGAGGTTAGAAGAGGAATACGGTAGAAGATCAAGAGGTTTTTCTACAAGGTATAACTAGTAATTTTTCTTTCCGCTTCATGCTAGTTATTTATGGAAATAATACGAAATACAAGAGGCTTACGATTCTAGAATTTCGAATATGTTTTTCGATGTTGTGTTCTTTTGTTTTTTTTCTTTTCCTTGTGATTTGATTGTTCTTTTCGGTTAACCTAAAGTTATTTTAGGAAATTAAATATTAGCTTTCTATAAAAGGTTTTGTCTAGTCGGTGGTGGTTGCTCCCATATCCAAGAAGGCCATGTGCCTCGCCACGTCAGTACTGGGAACCGATTATGGAAATTAATATTTAATGGAGTTAATAACTTAAGGTGATTTGGGTCGAACGTGTTAAGTTCCGCAGGAGACCCAAGTCAAAACCTAAAAGAACGAATAGATTAAGTTTTGGATCATACGTGTTAAGTTCCGCAGGCGATCCAAAATTTAATTTAAAAGAACACATGGTAGCTAGGAAAAGGTTCAGACCTTTGTACAAAATTTTTGTACAGTGGAACCTCTAGGCTTTCCGAGTAGCAACCAACACCCTTCCGTGCCCTAATTCCACTGTTGGATCTACTTCAGCCATGTTGTGCTCTAGTTTCTCTCTGCCGGTGCCACTCTCTTCTTTACAGCAGGTTCGTGATCTTAGAGGTAAGGGAGTTGCCCTAATTAGTGAATCAGGTACTTGATCCTTGTGTTGTGACCGCTTAATCCTCTTTCTGTTTCGAGTAGTGCAGTTTCCAGCAAGTATAGTGTGCTGTGGTTTGTTGATTTTCGGCAGCAACCCCCTCCAGCAGCCCTTGCTCCAGCAGCGATCACGACTATGAATTGAGGTAAGGAGTAGAGGAATTGTTTCCTTTGTGGTAGCGTACACATATGCGAGACTAGGAAGGTTGGGGTTTATGACTTAGGGTTTTTCCCTAAATTATTTTTAAGGATTTTATTTAGCTGTACATTTGGATTTTTAGCTAAATAAAAGTATATCATTTGACACAGGATTTTAACGCGAGACGAGTATCTCGACGTCGGATTGAGACCGATTGGACCTTTTTGATTGGAGGCGGGTACTTTTGGCTTTATGTCGTTTGATATACATAGTAGTGAATTTAACAAATTGCATTAATTATGTTCCTCATTCTGTTTCAGTTAATCACTACCCAAAACTTGTTACATGCTTGATTGATTGCTTGGTTTGCATCTCATGTATACTTTACCTGTTTATACATGCTTGTAGGGGTAGTGATATACCATGCTTCACCATGTTCAGGACCTAGATTGTATACCTTATCTGATCTGTGTACCATTGTTTTGATTCATTGACTTATGATGCACTTTCTATATATATACATGGTTTAGTTCAGGATATTTTGTGGTTAGTAGTGCCATGCACCATTTGCATGATTGCATGCTGTGCGATAGTTCGCTCCATTATTGTTGAGCACATCGCCAGTTACATGGATCTGCACACACCACCACTCATGGGTTAGTGGTCGATTCAGGCAGTGTATGTTGCAGCAGGGACTTTGTTTGGCTCCATTGGTCCGCTCATGGGTAGTGTGATGCAACGTGTTAGCCGGCAGGGATTCCTCCCCGTCATCGTGTACCGGGAGTTGAGAGCATTGCGCTCCCCCATTTATGATTTGGGGTAGGAGGATAGGTGTACTCCGACAGCATCCTGTCTACTTGGTCACTCATCAGGAGCAGTGACGACAGAGTGCACGGTTGTCACAGCCCTACCCACTCGACCTCACTATTGTGTGTGAGATGATTGACTGGCATCAGGGGTGACCAGGACGCATCATTGGCATCATATGCATGATGCATTTATTGCTTGTGTTTGTGTTTGCTGCATTTATATGCTGCATATTGTTTGGATACCTATGCTTGACATGCATACAGGATTTCTATACCACTCGGACTGTTTGTCCTTATACCCAGGTTCTGGTTAGTACAGTTCCTCTCCTGTTTATTTCAGATGCATTTTTATCTTTCTTATATCAGGAGACTGTACGCATGATTAGTGCTAGGTGTTATTTCCCTACTTTGTATATCAGTTGTACCTGCTGAGTGTTGGACTCACCCCGCCTCCATTGTTGTTATTTTTCAGGTTGATGCTGTCAGGAGAGAGTTCTAGTTGCTAGTCCCTGCAGACCTCGAGGATATTATTAGTCTTTTGGTTTTCTTACATAGACTATGCTAAATTTGTTTTGTTTGATGGTATGGATATGGTATGGATTTTGTGATGTCGATGGATTTGGTTTGATTTTGCTTTTACTACATGCCTGCCTAGACGGCAGAAGAGGTAAATTGATCTTATCGTCGGATTTGTGTTTTATAAGTGTAGTTGAGTAGGGTGGATTTTAAGTCTTCTTATCATTGCTTATTAAATTGCGTGGAATGTTTGTGGGTTGTATTTTATTTCTATTATTATTCCAGCCGCATGTGGCTGAGGTATATGGAGATGTAGAAAGTTTCAGATTGTTCGCCGTACAGGGGAGATGCTGCCGAAATTTCGTCGGACAGGGACTCCTCTGGGGCGTGACACTCTATCTCCATCATAAGAAAATTTTCAATTCTTGATTTCCAAGAATCGAAGCTTGTGGATACGAATGGTGGAGGCACCCTTGTGTCAAATCTGAGTCCATGTCGGAATTCCATCTTGAAGTTGAGCCTTTAATAAAGTCTTCGACTTGATGAAATTGCTTCAACTTCTTCACCCTCTAGCTTCTTGCCTCTTCCGGCGATGATTTTGGTGAAGAGCGACCTCGCTTTGATACCACTTGTTAGGATCGATTTGTGCTAGAGGGGAGGAGGAGTGAATAGCTCGTCACGCTCCAGTTGCTTGCTTCTTGGTGATGATATGCAGCGGAAAGAACAAGAAACAAGACTCACAACGCTAATACTAAGATTTACTTGGTATCCACCTCAAGAAGAGGTGACTAATCCAAGGATCCACATGCTGTTGGATCGAGACCGCGCTAGAGGGGGGGTGAATAGCGCTCGTGGCTAAATTGTACGTTTATCGGAATCGTGAAACTATCGGAGTTAAAACACGCAGCGGAAAGTAAACAAACACACAGAAAGACAAGCTATTTACTTCGTTCGGAGCCTAAGACGACTCCTACTCGAAGGCCCGCGATCCTTGATCGCTTCCGATGGGCAACAAATATAAGCTCGATAAGAATTACAAATTACAACGAAAGTATTAAAATAACTTTGTACCGACAACTTAAGAAAGAAGAAAATGGAGCTCCGGGTCATCGGAATGTTGCAGCAGCACTTCAGAATGACTTTGTTAGCAGCACGTTGAAGACAGAAAGACTGGAACTTGATCCATTGAAGTGCTGGTCGAAACCCCCTTATAAAGGGTGTTCAAGGCGCCTTGAAGGCTGTTCAAGGCGCCTTGAAGGCTGTTCAAGGCGCCTCCATGCTGCCGAGTCTTCCGCGTGGATCAAACTTGATCTGGTCGAACTTCATCCCTTTAAGGCGCCTTATACTCTGCTCAAGGCGCCTTCCAAGGCGCCTTATACTCCCATGAAGGCGCCTCCATTGAAGCTTTGCAGCCAGGTCAGCTTTTGCACCCGAGGCGCCTCCAAGCTCCATGGAGGCGCCTCGGACACTGTTCATCCGAGACTTTAGGTTGCTCCTTTGCACCTGCAAGATACGTTAGTCCCAAACACTATCCTGCAACACAAAGTTAGCAAAATAAATATGATAAATGAAGTATAGACAGTCTCCGGACTATCCGAGTCTGACTTCGGGTTTCCAACCGGAAACCCTAGGTCGACCCGACGCCTACTGTTCCCTCTACGGGGAACGCGTCCTCACCTACTCCCCTCAGGAGAGATTACCTGATGCCAGTTTGATCCTCCAGATCGACTGGACTTTTGCTCGGCACTCGAGGCTCCCGGACTTTCTGCTGGACTTCCGCTTCTCGGCTGATCCAGTCTTTCACCTGGTTCGCAACACCAGGACTTTCCACCTAGGGTTACCACCCCCTAGGACTTTTGCCTGAAGCCATCGACCTACCAAGACTTTCCGCATAGGGTTACCACCCCCTATGACCTAGGGTTACCGCCCCCTAAGGTTTTCCCTTTGCCTAACCGCAGCTATGACTTTTCTCTACCTAGGGTTACCGCCCCTAGGACCTAGGGTTACCACCCCCTAGGGTTTTCACCTGCCTAACCGCAGTTAGGACTTTCCTAAAACACTCATTCAACATGTTAGATAACAACAAGACTTAACTTTGAACCCTTTGCCATTATCAAAACTTGGGTTCGATCGTCGGATGCTTCCCGCACCAACAATCTCCCCCTTTTTGATTATGGCAACCCAAATTCAAAGTTAAGTAAAAACAAATGCATAAGTATGTTAAAAAGTTTTAAGTGAGCAAGCTTAAGTACATAAATTCAAATGAACGCCTAACTTAAGCTAACACTTAAACTTTTGTGAAGCTCCCCCTTAATACAGGGTTTCCTTTTTGAATTTAAATAAAGTTTTACTTTTGAATTACCTACTCTCCCCCTTAATAAAACACTTTTTACTTTTGATTTTTACTTTTGATTTTGAATGATTTTGAATTAATGATTTTGAATTTCCTACTCTCCCCCTTTGCCATATATCAAAAAATAAGCCAGTTGGAAAGCATGTTTTAAGTTTTTAGAAAAAAATAGTTTTAGTCTTTGGAAAAATGCTTGTGAAACACTTAGCTAGTAACTGAAAAAGTTGTTAGTTATTTTTCTCCTAAGTTAAAAAGGCTAATTTATGGATGACTTGAAGGATGGCTTTAGCCTCTTTATAAACTTAGTTGGTTTTAGAGGAAAAGAGAAAAAAAATATGTAACTAAGTTTAGAAAAACTTAGCTAGATTTTAAAGAATTTTGGAGGCAAATTATTTTGAAGGCTCTTTTTACTTAGCAAAAAAATTTTTTGAAAGTCATGAGTTAAATTTTGCAAGTAAAGGAATTTGCTTTTAATACTTTTAGCTAAGTATAGAATGAATCTAATAGGTAACTCAGCAAAAATTCATAAAGATGGCTAAGTTTAAAAGTTGCTATATGAGTCACTTAGCTGAGCCTTTTGTAAACATTAAATTTTGAAAATATAGCTTAAGTGAAAAAGGGACTTAGCTTAATTTTGAATAAAATAATACTTATTTTTGAAAAAGAACTTGTTAATTTTTAGGTTGAAGAGAGAGAGTAGCTAAAATTTTAGGTTATTTATTCAGTTGGTCTTTAAGTCCAAGCATGAGTTAAGTTTAAATAACAATCAAATTATCTAATTGGTGTTGATCAGGTATCAGAGCCCTAAAGTTTAAAGATTTTTAAAATGATTTTGAAGGATTTTTGAAATGATTTTGAAATTAAGTTTTAAAAGATTTTTGAAATGATTTTTGACATTAAGTTTTAAAATTATTTTTGAAATTATTTTGAAATGAAGTTTAAAAAGATTTTTGAAATGATTTTTGACATTAAGTTTTAAAATGATTTTTGAAATGATTTTGAAATGAAGTTTAAAAAGATTTTTAAAATGATTTTTAAAGATTTTTGAAATAATTTTGAAATGAAGTTTAAAAGATTTTTGAAGTATTTTTGAAAATAATTTTGAAAAGATTTTTAAATGATTTTGAAATTAATTTTGAAAAGATTTTTAAATAATTTAGAAAGTAATTTTGAAAAGATTTTTAAATAATTTTAAAATTAATTTTGAAAAGATTTTTAAATGGTTTTGAAAGTAATTTTGAAAAGATTTTTAAATACTTTTGAAAGTAATTTTGAAAAGAGTTTAAAAGATTTTTAAAGTAATTTTGAAAATAATTTTGAAATTGAGTTTAAAAGATTTTTGAAGTAATTTTGAAAATAATTTTGAAAAGATTTTTAAATGGTTTTGAAAGTAATTTTGAAAAGATTTTTAAATAATTTTGAAAGTAATTTTGAAAAGATTTTTAAATAATTTTGAAAGTAATTTTGAAATTGAGTTTAAAAGATTTTTGAAGTAATTTTGAAAATAATTTTGAAATTGAGTTTAAAAGATTTTTGAAGTAATTTTGAAAATAATTTTGAAAAGATTTTAAAAATATTTTGAAGTAATTTTGAAAATAATTTTGAAATTGAGTTTAAAAGATTTTTGAAGTAATTTTGAAAATAATTTTGAAAAGATTTTTAAATAATTTTGAAAGTAATTTTGAAAAGATTTTTAAATAATTTTGAAAGTGATTTTGAAATTGAGTTTAAAAGATTTTTGAAGTAATTTTGAAAATAATTTTGAAATTGAGTTTAAAAGATTTTTGAAGTATTTTTTAAAATAATTTTGAAATTGAGTTTAAAATAATTTTGAAGTAATTTTGAAAATAATTTTGAAATTGAGTTTAAAATATTTTTGAAGTATTTTTGAAAATAATTTTGAAATTGAGTTTAAAAGATTTTTGAAGTAATTTTGAAAATAATTTTGATATTGAGTTTAAAAGATTTTTGAAGTAATTTTGAAATTAATTTTGAAATTGAGTTTAAAAGATTTTTGAAAATAATTTTGAAATTGAGTTTAAAAGATTTTTGAAGTATGAAAATTTCTTTTTTTAAAAAAAAAAGAATAATATTAATTAAGAATTTAATTATAGAATTATAGTAACGAATTTAATTTTGAAATTTTAAGTTTCTTAGTCATCTCACCCGATCTAAGTTTTCAATCAGGTAATCCTATAATTGTTGTGAGATGAATTGAGGTTCAATTTAAGGGTTTGGTTTAACTTTATGTTAGATTCAGGTTTAGTTTTGGGTTCAACAAGTAGGCATTCTTTGGATAAACTTCTGGGCTATGGTGAGTTACAAGGTACTCATTAAAGTAACCATGCCTTCGAGGTTTCCCAAATAGTCCTACCCATTGAGCTTAATACTAAACCTTGGTCTAACTAGTGAGGATCCATTTAAGAGTAGCTTCGGTCAGTTCCACTTGGCCAAATGCACCAGGTCGAAGTCATATCTTCCTAGACATGCGATGCCCAAGCTTCCCTAACGTACTATCATCCAAAAACTTTACCAGTACTGTGGGTCAAGTTAAACCTAGCCCGTTTTGATCTAACCTTAATTACCCTGCCGAGTAATCTACTCTTGTTTTACTCATTTCGGGTAGATTAGGTTCAGTTACCCTGTCGGGTAGTTCAGTTAGGGGTGTCAGCGAGTCTGGATCCTCCATCTATTTTTATTTAACTTAAGTTGAAATTTTAATTTTGAATTAATTTCGAATTGAATTTCGAATTTAATTTAATTTCAAATTTTTAATTGAATTTTGAATTTTGAATTTAATTTTGAATTTTGAATTTAGTTTTTAATTTCAAATTTTTAATTTAATTTCAAATTTTTAATTGAATTTTGAATTTTGAATTTAATTTTGAATTTTGAATTTAATTTGAATTATGCTCTTAATATTGTTTTTCTATTAGCTCCCCCTGGATCATAGCCTCGTTATGGTCTATCAAGGTAATAGACTTGATCCTTGGGGACCCAATAGTGACCAGTTCCAACTTGATTAACCAAGTTGGATTTTGGCACCCATGCTTGGAGAATTTTTCTATTATTTCTATTAACTAGCGATAAATATGATTTGTATTTTATTTTAGTTTTAAATCCAAGTCCAGTTTTGTAGTAAACGGCTCGCTATTTTCTAAGAATCAGATCCAGATTCTTGGAGCCCAAGGTGAACTGTTCCAACGTGTCCTTAAGTTCTTTAATTTGAGCTTTCAAATTGGAATTTTTTTCCTCAAGTTGTTGGACTTGAGTTGAACTTCCAATTTGAACTGACTCAGTTAAAGAGCTCGAGTCAGTCGCTTCCTTAAGGGTTGTTATCTCTGTAACGTCCACCCTTCTTACTACTACTACACTCTAAGGATGACCGTTACTTGACTACTAACTCTACTTAACCGGTATGATAAAAATATCACATGGAAACCCTACCGAAAAATTTCGGCAGAGTCTCCCCTGTACCGGTGACCATACCCGTAAATACATACAGAGTATACTCAGCCACAGGCGGCTAGAACATATATTTTCACAACCACGCAGTTTAATAAATCAAATCATGTAAGTAATGAAAAGCGGAAACATAACTTCCTACTACAAAATTTTCTTATCAACTTAATAAGAAATTAAGCTAAACAAATTCTTAAACTAAGTGAGTTCTTTAGCTAAGTCTCAAGGATCTCCATAGTCCACACATCACACACCGTCACAGCATCTCCTTGTCGCCTTCTTCCTTATACTTTAGCTTTTCCTTTATCTGCAGTAGGAGGAAAATAGTATCTATAAGCTAAAAGCTTAGTGAGCGCTATCCTACTCACAAAAACTCGATATGCATGTATATAAATAAAAACATGCTAAAACTGAATGCTAACATGTAAAGCTACTCATGCTCATAAATAGCAAAGAAACTAACTGAAAAGCTAACATGTAAAGATAATCATGCTCATAAATAGCAAAGAAACTAACTGAAAAGCTAACATGTAAAGATAATCATGCTCATAAATAGCAAAGAAATCTGACTAACTGAAATACTAAACATGTATAGCTAATCATGCTCATAAACCAATAAAGGAATCATACTAACTGAAATACTAAACATGTATAGCTAATCATAGAACTATCATGTGTATCAATAAGAAACTGAATTGATATCTAGCTAAACTAATTAATGCTAAACTGAGTCTAACTTGTATTCACATAACTAATTTGTGAAGTTTTGAAAACTATTTACATAATAGATTAAAATAATAATCATGCTGCTGATGGGCCCGGCAACTGTACTTGCTGTGCGCGCATCCCTAACTAAACCCGGGATTGCAAGTTCCGAGTCTAGTAGGGTTTGCTAGGTTATCTAAACCTAGGGACGACTGTGGGAGCCCAACCCAATGGATATCTAATCCAGTACAGTGCCACTGCTGAAAATAAAATACTGATTTCATAGCTAATTTTCTTACCTTGCTTTAACTAGGTTATCTGAACCTAGAACTAGGTTATCTGAACCTAGAGGCGACTGTGGGAGCCCACCCATTGGACCGTAGTCCCATATAAGCTGAAGCAAGACTAAATAAGTTATTTTAAATGCTTCTACTGCATTTACTGAGCTATTAAAATGCCTACTGTAGCATTATATTGAGCTAAGCATTTTATCAAGCACTTGGGGTGCACTAGAACACACTCTACGTACTGAAAATCTGTATACAAAGCTTAACATAAATCTGCATGTAAAGCTTAACAAAAATCTGCATACTTTACTTATAAAAATCTGCATGCTATAAAAATGGAACTGCTCATGTTATTCCAATAGCAAATAGGGAACTAGAACAACTTAAGCATGCTGTGAAAGTAAAACAAATTCAACTACTAGGCATGCAATAGAATCTAGAAAATCTGCTCATGTTATTCTAATAACAAAGGAATCTTAGAAAATAAAGGAATCATTGCTGCATGGAATTAACAGAATATCATGCTTACTAAATCAACACAAAAGGATCTAAACCACTATGAATTGGTGGCTGTTCTTGCCCATGAATATGCACAAAAGATCTATCCAAACATACTAGCGTTCCAAATTGTGCATGCTCATAAATAAAACTGCTCATACTCATTGGATAGTATGGGAGAAAAATAAATTCTGCAGCAAATAAAATCTGCACTTAATGGAACCTAACATTACGAATTGTTTCCAGCAAAACAAGACCTAAGGAACAGCAAATAAAATCTGCAAATAAAAGCTACTGGTGCTTAACTAATAGCAATGAGAACTTTGCATGCCCAATTAATAGCAAATAAATCTAGGAATTAAGTCTGCTCATGCATATTCAATAGCTAAGAAATAGAAATAAGAATCAATACATGGCAATTAACATCAACTAATTCCTACTGATATGAACTACGAATCAAAGGTGAACTCGGACAAATCATGGCAATTAATCATCAACTAAAGACCTACTGTAATGAACTACAAAACAAAGGTGAAAGTTGACAAGTTATGGTAATTAGCAAGGGACTCAAACTGAAGCTAAAGAACCTAAGGTACTTAATGTTAGGGCTGATCTTGTCCCATGATTAGCAAAAGAAAGATCTAAGCCGAATCTCTGGGGGTGTTCTAAAACCAAAACTTGCTGAAACTAAACTTCTAGGATTTCATGCGTGCTCCGGAAATAAAGAAGGAAACAAGAATCCGAAAGCAAAGCAAAGAAGAAAGACAAAATCGCGGAACTACTCCTACTGCAGGTGAGTAGCAACTCACATGTGTTCCTTGGACTTACAGTCGAAGAGAAGAACTTCTAATTCTTCTAGGGCTTGCAGCGAGCTTGAAATCTCGGTCTTCTTCGTGCCTTCGAGTTCTCCTTTACGAGAGGAGCTTGGATCGGTGAAGAACTCACGGAAGAAGACGCTCGGCGTCTTGGTTGCTACTCGGAAAACCTAGAGGCCACTGTCACGAGTGCGAGAAGAGAAATTTTTGAGGGAAAAGAAAATAATTAATCCCTCTCCTAACTTATCCTTTTATAACCTAGGGTATTCTGTTATGGCTTAAGATTATTTCGCTCCTTACCTTTTCATGAAATACTCGTGGAAGAGTTGGTTGGTTGCGGTTTTGACCAAGTCAAGGGTTGCGGTTTCGAATCCTCCGCTGCACACTTTTATTTCCAATTTATTTTACTGTTCCTAACTACTACCTATATATATATCGCTCCATATATAATTAACAAAACATCTGTAGACCAGATGGTTGGCTGAGTCCGTTAAAATCTGGTTTGGGTCCGAGCTCTTGGGTTCAAAACCCAGCTTTAACACTTTTATATATATATATTTTTTTAAACTTCTTTCTCTTGGTAAAAATACCAAACAAACTCCAAAAATTACGTAAAAATACTCTAAAAATTCCTAAAAATCTCTAGAATTTTTCTATAGCATTTCTAGATTTTTATAAGGACTTTTAGAACTCGAAATAGGGAAAATTGGGTCGTTACAACCTCCTTTTGGAGCGACTTAACCTGGACGTTGGATTTAGCCAACTTTTTTACTAAGTAAAGTAATAATTCATGCAAGTTATCTAATTGAAATTCTGCGAGTAGTGAACTTACTTTAACGACCCGACCCTTTGGCCTCTTGGGCGGCCCTTGTGGCGGCCCAACTAGTGGCCCTTATGTCGTCGGCCCATTTGGCGACCTCTCTTGTCGTCGACCGACGACCCTTTGGCCGTGCCGTTACTCACTAGGACTTTCCACCCCTGGCAGTGGATTTTTGCCTCCCCCAGGATTCGAACTCTAAACCTCCAGACTTAAGTATTAGAGTTTATGAATCCTGGTAACCAAATGAGATCATCTCATTTGGTTACCAGGATTCATAAACTCTAATACTTAAGCCTAGAGGTTTAGAGTTCGAATCCTGGGGGAGGCAAAAATTCACTGCCAGGGGTGGAAAGTCCTAGTGAGTAACGACACGGCCAAATAGTACTTAAGCCTGGAGGTTTAGAGTTCGAATCCTGGGGGAGGCAAAAATCCACTGGCCAGGGGTGGAAAGTCCTAGTGAGTAACGGCACGGCCAAAGGGTCGTCGGTCGATGACATGAGAGGTCGCCAAATGGGTCGACGACATAAGGGGCCGCCAGTTGGGCCGCCACAAGGGTCGCCCAAGAGGCCAAAGGGTCGGGTCGTTACAATAAAAAGGCGCCTTTTATTGTAACGACCCGGGCCTTTGGCCTCTTGGGCGGCCCTTGCGGTGGCCCGCTGGCGGCCCTTATGTCGTCGGCCCATTTGGCGACCTCTATGTCGTCGACCGACGACTCTTGGCCGTGCCGTTACTCACTAGGACTTTCCACCCTTGGCCAGTGGATTTTTTGCCTCCCCCAGGATTCGAACTCTAAACCTCCAGGCTTAAGTATTAGAGTTTATGAATCCTGGTAACTAAGTGAGATCATCTCACTTGGTTATCAAGATTCATAAACTCTAATACTTAAGCCTGGAGGTTTAGAGTTCGAATCCTGGGGGAGGCAAAAAATCCACTGGCCAAGGGTGGAAAGTCCTAGTGAGTAACGGCACGGCCAAGAGTCGTCGGTCGACGACATAGAGGTCGCCAAATGGGCCGACGACATAAGGGCCGCCAGCGGGCCACCGCAAGGGCCGCCCAAGAGGCCAAAGGGTCGGGTCGTTACACTTACAGTGGGTTTTCGTCCTTCGGAAACGAATGCGGATTCATGGCTTCGATCAGACTCAGTCTCGGATTCGCCCTCGGTTTCTGACTCATACTCGAACTCAGTTTCTGCCACGGTTGCTAGTACTGGTAGAGCGAGGAAGCTCGTCGGTTCTTCTTCGTCGGACCCGGATTCATCTGAAGACTCGGACCATATCTTTTCCTCTGTCTTACTTGTACCTGCAACCATCGTAATACCTTCCTCGGCCAAAGTAGTATTATTCTGCTCATCTAATTCAAATAAATCATTTATTAAATTATGCTTACTTACTTGTGTAACGACCACCCTTCTTACTACTACTACTACCTAAGAGTGACCGTTACTTAACCACTAACTCTACTTAACCGGTGTGATTAAAAACCACATGGAAACTCTACCAAAAAATTTCGGCAAAATCTCCCCTGTACCGGTGACCTTAAACTGATATACAAACACTGTATACATCAGCCACAGGCGGCTGGAACATATATTAGACAACCACGTAGTTTATATATATGAAAAAGAATCAAAATACTGAAAGAAATAACTCTATCAATGCATGATAAAAACACTCCAATGAAAATAGCATATACAAGTTCTAAATTCTTTTAACAATTCGACGGAAGCAATCTTAATAATTTTTTTTTAAGCTAAGTCCCAAGATCTCTCCATAGTCCTGGCATCACACATCGTCACAGCATCTCGTTGTCGCCTTCCTTCTTATCCTTTTCCTTTATCTTTTATCTGCAGTAGGAGGAATGCAAACTATAAGCGAAATGCTTAGTGAGCGCTACCTAACTCACAAAATCTTGATATGCATGTATATAAATAAAAACATACTAAAACTGAATGCTAACATGTAAAGCTACTCATGCTCATACATAGCAAAAGAATCCTACTAACTAAAATACTAAACATGTATAGCTAATCAGGCTTATAAATAGCAAATAACAGTAAACTAACTCATGCTCTTCTATAAATAAAGAAACATACTGAAAGGCTAAACATGTAAGGCAAGTCTATACTATCATGCTTGCATAAAGAACTTAACTTACTGGATTCTAAACACCTTCTGTATCTCATTTCAATTGCTTAAAGACTTATTCTTTAATACTTATGTGAAACTTATTTTTTTAATACTTTTATACTGATGTGAAACTTATTTTACTTGTTCAAAAGCTTATACTTTTAATACTTCAAAATAGTAATCAACTTCTCTTGGGCCCAGGCATAGTACCATTTTATGCGCGTTCCCTAATAGGTTGGGGTAGCGAGCCACCAATCCTAAAAGAGCAGACCTTGGTCTACCAGGGCCAAGACATTGGAATTGGACACCTGGATTTGTTTAACGACAACCTTGGAAGTCGGGTACTAGCCTCTTCTTAAAAGTAAATATTTATTATCTTAATTACTTCTTCTTTAAATGCCTTGGCATTTTAATAGCATCTTGTGTGCCTAAATCCCTAAAGTCTTGACTTTAGGATTTACTTAAGGCCTTGGCCTTTTCTTTCTTTTCTTTTTCTTTCTTTTTACTTGTTAATGCTTCTAAAAGAATTTGATAGAGCTCTTATTTTCCCACTAGAATACATGGTTGTTCATGCTTATTAAAATAGCAAATGAAATCTAAAGAAACTGCTCATGTGTATCTAGTAATAAAGAAAACTGATCACGTTTAATATATATCAAGAAAACTCACACTATGTACTTGGATTAAGGGTTGTTCGTGCCCAACTAATAACAAGTGACAGCTAGAAAATCTGCTTATGCATATCTAATAGCAAATGGAAGCTACTGTGTTCAGCTAATAGAAACCAAACCTAAGGTTGTTCATGTTATTCAAGAAAACCAAGAAACTAACACTATACTGAGAAGGAATTTAAATCTGTGTCAAAGAATTAATAACACAAAGTCTAGCAACATGATAAGGATTAATAACACCAAGTCTAGCAGCATGTTAAGGATTTATAACACTAAGTCTAGCAGCATGTTAAGGATTAGTAACACTAAGTCTAGCAACATGTTAAGGATTAATAACACCACCGAACCTACACAGCAAGCTCCAACTCAAGCTAAAACCTGCTGGGATAGGGTCATATGGAAGGGTGTACTTTGCAATTCTAGACAATGAAAAGCATGTTTCTGTGAAGAAGTTTGATGTTTCTGAAGATGGCTCCAATGATATCCAGATTGAAACATGAAAATTTTATTGAGATTCCAGGATACTGTGTAGAAGAAAATATGCGTCCGTTGGCCTATGAGTTTGCAATTATAGGCTCTTACATGATGTTTTGCATGGTATGGCTATGGCATTTATCTGCTACTTCGTGAACAGCAACAGAAATACATATAACATAACCCAATTCCATCTAACATCCAATCCTAATTCATGAATGACTAACTAACCAATTTCCCACAACAATTCAATAGGAGAGCAAAACCTCTTCATAGATTAGATGAATGTTAACTATAAGGCTGTAGAATCTAAAACACAACTTATACGTTCATCTAACATCTCGGCTAGGCATTTATGCAAACAGAGAACGTTCAGAGAGCTCGCAAAGAAACCTTGAGGAGAATCAAAAATCCACCGAGCATAAAACCAATTCAAAACCAAAACCAAGTCGCGGAACGACTCCTACTGCAGGTGAGAAGCTACTCACCTCGCTGTTCTTGGACTTACAACCGGAGAGGAGCAAATTCTAGGGTTTCAGGTGAAGCTTGAAGATCTCGGCGGCTCCCTTGAGTTCCCGAGCTCCCTTCATCGCGGTGACCACGCACAGGTGAAGGCCGGCCGGAAGAAGTCTTCATCGGCGCCGGAGAAAAGACCTAACGTCGTCGCCCCTTTTCGCCCGAGAAGAATCGCTCGAAGAACAGCGCCGTCGCGGAGGAGAAGGGAAAGAACAGATAGGGTTTCGAGGAAAATTTCGATCCTTTTTAAAAAAAAACGATTCCCATTATAACTACACTATAAGTATCTATCTCTACATATCTGGTTAACAAAACGAGCGCAGCTCAGTTGGTTGGCCGCGTCTGGTTAGGTCGGGTCCGACCCGAGGTCATGGGTTCGAGTCTCACCTTCAACAATTTTTTGTCAAAACTTCTTTTTTTTTTGTAAACACACTAAACGACCTCCAAAAATTACGTAAAAATACTCTAAAAATTCTTAAAAATCTCTAGAATATTTTAAAAGCATTTCCAAATATTTTTATGGACTTTTAAAACTTGAAATAGGGAAAATTGGATCGTTACAATCCCCCATACCTTATAAAAAGTTCATCCTCGAACTTAGAATAGCTCTGGATACTTCTGTCTCATACTGTCCTCCCGCTCCCAAGTGATTTCCTCGTGCTTTTGATTCTGCTAGACGACCTTCACTAGTGGTACTTCTTTGTTTCTCAATCTCTTGACTGCTCTGTCCACTATCTGTGTAGGTCTACTCTCGTAGCTAAGATCCTCTTGGATCTGCACTGTTTGAGGCTGAATCACTTGGCTGGGGTCGTGAAGACACTTCTTTAGCATGGAGACATGAAATACATTATGTATTGCTGACATGTCTTGTGGTAAGTCCAGCTTGTAAGCCACTTTCCCAATCCTTTCTGTGATCAGGTAAGGTCCTACATAATGAGGACTTAATTTGCCCTTCTTGCCAAATCTCATCACTCCCTTTATAGGAGTGACCTTGAGAAAGACTGAATCCCCTACTTGGAATTCAAGTGGCTACGGCGTGTGTCAGCATAACTCTTCTGTCTACTCTGGGCAGTTTCAATCCTCTGTCTGATCTTTTGGATAGCCTGAGTAGTCTCATCTATCAGTTCTTTCTGAATGTCCAGCTCTACTTCCATTTCTTTTCTCTCTCCTGCTTCTTGCCAGCATATGGGTGATCTGCACTTCCTGCCATACAGTGCCTCATAAGGTGCCATCTTGATGGTGGCCTGATAGCTATTGTTGTAGGCAAATTCAGCTAAGCATAGATACTTGCACCAACTTCCTTTGAAATCTAGTGCACAAGCTCTGAGCATATCTTCTAGAATCTGATTTACTCGCTCTGTCTGTCCATCCGTCTGAGGATGGAAGGCTGTGCTGAACTTGAGTTTGGTGCCTAGTGCAGTCTGAACACACTCCCAAAAGTGAGAGGTGAAGCGCCCATCTCTATCAGAAACAATAGATTTAGGAACTCCGTGAAGTCTGATCACCTCTTTAACATACAGCTGTGCCAACTGCTCTATAGTGTGGGACACCTTGATGGCTAGAAAATGAGCAGACTTGGTCAATCTGTCCACTATCACCCATATCGCATCATATCCATTTGTGGTTCTTGGGAGACCTGTTATGAAGTCCATGGATATGTCTTCCCACTTCCACTCTGGTATAGGAAGAGGCTGTAGAACTCCTCCTGGTCTCTGGTGTTCTGCTTTGACCCTCTGACATGTCAGGCAGGTACTGAAATATTTAGTTACATCTCTTTTGAGTCCAGACCACCAGAATCTCTGTTTCACGTCTTGATACATCTTGGTAGAACCAGGATGCATGGAGTAAGGTGTACTATGAGCTTCTTCTAAAATTTTCTTTCTCAGCTCTTCATCATTGGGGACACACAGGCGGCTCCCCTGATAAAGAATTCCACTGTCTGATACTCGAAACTCCAAATTTTCTTCTTTCTGTATCCCTTGCTTGATCTTCTGGATATCTGGATCTTCACTTTGCTTTCTTTGTATATCCTCAAGCAAGGTAGACTCTAAGGTCAATGTAGAGAGTTGCCCATAAATAATTTCCATTCCAAAATCTGACAACTCCTTCTGCAGTGGTAGGGCTAATAATGACAAAGACATCAGGGATGCACTGGATTTTCTACTTAGTGCATCTGCCACTTTATTAGCTTTGCCTGGGTGGTAGAGGATTTCACAGTCATAATCTTTGACCAACTCTAGCCACCTACGTTGTCTCATGTTTAAGTCCTTCTGAGTGAAAAAGTACTTAAGACTCTGATGGTCCGTAAAAATTCTACACTGAACGTCATACAAATAATGTCGCCAGAGTTTTAGTGCAAAGACCACAGCTGCCAGCTCAAGATCATGAGTGGGGTAATTCTTCTCATAGTCTTTAAGTTGTCTGGAAGCATAAGCTATCACTTTTCCTTCCTGCATGAGTACAGCTCCTAAGCCCATCTTGGAAGCATCACTGTAGATGTCAAAACTCCTGTCACTTTCTGGAACAGTCAGAATAGGAGCACTGGTCAGTCTCTTCTTGAGCTCTTGGAAACTCTGCTCATATTTATCTGACCATTCAAACTTCTTGTTCTTTCTAGTGAGGGCTGTTAGTGGAGAAGCTATCCTGGAAAAGTCCTCCACAAATTTCCTGTAGTACCCAGCTAAACCAAGGAAGCTTCTGATCTCCTTGGCGTTCTTGGGTCTGCTCCAGTTGTTGACTGCTTCTATTTTGGCTGGATCCACTTGAATGCCTTCTTTAGAAATTATGTGACCTAGAAATGCCACCTGATCTAACCAGAACTCGCACTTTGAGAATTTAGCGTAAAGCTGCTTTTGCTGAAGAGTCTGCATTACTATCCTCAAGTGCGTGTCATGCTCCTCTGGGGTTCTGGAATAGATTAGGATGTCGTCGATAAACACAATGACAAATTTGTCAAGGTATTCTCTGAACACTCTGTTCATCAAGTCCATGAAAACTACAGGTGCATCAGTCACACCAAAAGGCATGACTACGAACTCGTAGTGTCCGTATCTGGTCCTGAAAGCCGTTCTGGGTATGTCTCTTTCTTTCACTTTTAGCTGATGGTACCCAGAGCGCAAGTCTATCTTTGAGAATATTGTCACCCCTCTCAACTGATCAAATAGGTCGTCGATTCTAGGGAGGGGGTACTTGTTCTTGATGGTCACTTGATTCAGAGCTCTATAATCTATGCACATCCGTATAGATCCGTCCTTCTTCTTGACGAACAACACAGGAGCTCCCCATGGTGAATGACTAGGGCGGATGAAGCCTTTGTCAAGTAGCTCCTGAAGTTGTTCCTGTAGTTCTTTCAGCTCTGCTGGAGACATGCGGTATGGAGCTTTTGAAATTGGACCGGTACCAGGAACCCGTTCAATCTCAAACTCCACTTCTCTGTTGGGAGGTAGTCCAGGTAGCTCTTCTGGGAATACCTTTGGATACTCATAGACTATCCGAACTTCCTCCTTCTTGGGTCTTTCTTGTTCTTCTATACTCACAATGTGCGCAAGAAAACCAGCACACCCTTTAGCTAACATTTGGTGAGCTGTGAGAGAAGAAAGAAACTTCTGGGTCTTCCTCTTCGGCACCCCTGTGAACTTAAAGGATAGTTCACCTTCTGGACTAAAGATCACTTTCCTTCTGCGGCAGTCCACTGAAGCACTGTACTTGCTGAGGAAATTCATACCCAAAATGATATCAAAATCCTGCATTACGAGGACTACCAGATCTACACATAGCTCACGGTCTGAAATTCTGACTGGTACAGCCCGAAGCCACTGGTTGGATTCCATGACTTCCCCAGAAGGTAGGGTCGTCAGGAACTTGGAGTTCATGTTTTCTGTAGGTACCTGTAATTCTTTGGCAAAGGGTACTGATACAAAAGAATGGGTCGCTCCAGTATCAAATAGTGCAGTAGCTAAATGCTGAAAAATAACTACTTGACATGTTACGACCGTCGAGGCAGTAGCAGCTTCTTCTTTGGTGAGGGAGAATACTCTGGCACTGGCTGGAACTGGTGGAGATTCCAACCTTCCTTGACTGATCTGAGGTCCTTCCAGAGTTGCAGGCATATAATGTAGCTGAGATTTGCCTCCATATTGTATTGGCTGTGGCTGAGGTGCTTTGAGCTTGTTAGGACATTCTTTAGCCATGTGTCCTTCTTACCCACATGCATAGCATCCAGTCTTACCCAAAAGACAAGCTCCTAGATGTGTTCTCCCACATTTAGGATAGAGAGGGATCTTGGTCTGCTTATTTGCTGGTCCTCCTTTCTGGTTACCTCCTGAGTTCCACTGCTTTCTTTTGTTACCCTTGCCTTTCCAGTTCTGCTTATTTGCCTGAGGTTTCTGACTCCCAGCTATCTTATCTTCGATCTTGACTGGCTTATGCTGCGCTCGTTGTGCTTTGATGCTGTCCAGATAGTGCTCAGCAACTAATGCTCTGTTGACCAACTCTTCGGCTGTCAGAGGCTGATGAGCTCCACTACTCACATTAAGTGCTATCACTGGCCTCAGCATCCTGAGCATCAGTCTGACTCGTTCCTTCTCCGTGCTTACTAGCTCTGGGCAAAGACGAGCTAGCCTATTGAATTTCTTTATTACTTCTTCCACTGACAGGTCACCTTGTCTGAATTCTATGAACTCCTCATAATGCTTATTGGTGATCCGCTGACGGAAGAATTCTTCATAAAACTCTGCTTCAAAGTCAGCCCAGCTCATCTGATTAACTGCTCTCTTGCTTTTAACTCTCTCCCATCACATACGAGCATCTCCAGATAGGCAGAATGAGGCACACTTGACCTTCTCGACTTCTGGCCAGTCAAGAAGCTCCATGGTGCTTTTCAGTGTCTTAAACCAAGCCTGAGCATCCCAGGGCTCAGTCGTGCCTGAGAAACTCTCTGGGTTTAGTTTCAGCCACTGTATCAGATATGCTTCTTGTCTTCTAGGTGCTGTGGGGACTTCCAGGGCAGCTGGTGGAACCTCAATCACCACTGGAGTCTCCACATTAATAGTTGGAGGAGTGGGAGGGACTGGTTGCTGATTCGCCATCAGATTGACGATCACTTGCTGCTGCTTTGCTACTTGTCTCTGGAGTTGAGCAACAACTTTAGAGAGATTTGGTTCAGCTGCTCTGGGATCTTCGTTCTCCTGAGCTCGGCCCTTAGTACAAGCGGTACGGGGACGTCCTCTTCTTGACATCTAATTATGCAAAGAAAAGAAAGACTTGATATATTCTTTATCCTTTCTAACCAAACTTAGGTATATGAATAAAAGAGAAACAAACTTCTATCTTACTAAAGCGCATACAAGCAAATACTCTATACTGCAAATAATAAAGAAAGCATAAGAAAGAAAACTTAAATACTTTCTTACTTGAAGACGACAAAGCTGGTGTTGATGTGTGATGCTGGAGAATGGGACCGGCTCTGATACCAACTGTAACGACCACCCTTCTTACTACTACTACTACCTAAGAGTGACCGTTACTTAACCACTAACTCTACTTAACCGGTGTGATTAAAAACCACATGGAAACCCTACCGAAAAATTTTGGCAAAATCTCCCCTGTACCGGTGACCTTAAACTGATATACAAACACTTTATACATCAGCCACAGGTGGCTGGAACATATATTAGACAACCACGCAGTTTATATATATGAAAAAGAATCAAAATACTGAAAGAAATAACTCTATCAATGCATGATAAAAACACTCCAATGAAAATAGCATATACAAGTTCTAAATTATTTTAACAATTCGACGGAAGCAATCTTAATAATTTTTTTTAAGCTAAGTCCCAAAATCTCTCCATAGTCCTGGCATCACACATCGTCACAGCATCTCGTTGTCGCCTTCCTTCTTATCCTTTTCCTTTATCTTTTATCTGCAGTAGGAGGAATGCAAACTATAAGTGAAATGCTTAGTGAGCGCTACCTAACTCACAAAATCTCGATATGTATGTATATAAATAAAAACATACTAAAACTGAATGCTAACATGTAAAGCTACTCATGCTCATACATAGCAAAAGAATCCTACTAACTGAAATACTAAACATGTATAGCTAATCAGGCTCATAAATAGCAAATAACAGTAAACTAACTCATGCTCTTATATTAATAAAGAAACATACTGAAAGGCTAAACATGTAAGGCAAGTCTATACTATCATGCTTGCATAAAGAACTTAACTTACTGGATTCTAAACACCTTCTGTATCTCATTTCACTTTCTTAAAGACTTATTCTTTAATACTTATGTGAAACTTATTTTTTTAATACTTTTATACTGATGTGAAACTTATTTTACTTGTTCAAAAGCTTATACTTTTAATACTTCAAAATAGTAATCAACTTCTCTTGGGCCCAGGCATAGTACCATTTTATGCGCATTCCCTAATAGGTTGGGGTAGCGAGCCACCAATCCTAAAAGAGCAGACCTTGGTCTATCAGGGCCAAGACCTTGGAATTAGACACCTGGATTTGTTTAACGACAACCTTGGAAGTCGGGTACTAGCCTCTTCTTAAAAGTAAAATACTTATTATCTTAATTACTTCTTCTTTAAATGCTTTGGCATTTTAATAGCATCTTGTGTGTCAAAATCCTTAAAGTCTTGACTTTGGGATTTACTTAAGGCCTTGGCCTTTTCTTTCTTTTCTTTTTCTTTCTTTTTACGTGTTAATGCTTCTAAAAGAATTTGATAGAACTCTTATTTTCCCACTAGAATATATGGTTGTTCATGCTTATTAAAATAGCAAATGAAAACTAAAGAAACTGCTCATGTGTATCTAGTAATAAAGAAAACTGATCACGTTTAATATATATCAAGAAAACTCACACTATGTACTTGGATTAAGGGTTGTTCGTGCCCAACTAATAACAAGTGACAGCTAGAAAATCTGCTTATGCATATCTAATAGAAAATGGAAGCTACTGTATTCAGCTAATAGAAACCGAACCTAAGGTTGTTCATGTTATTCAAGAAACCCGAGAAACTAACACTACACTAAGAAGGAATTTAAATCTGTGTCAAAGAATTAATAACACAAAGTCTAGCAACATGATAAGGATTAATAACACCAAGTCTAGCAGTATGTTAAGGATTTATAACACTAAGTCTAGCAGCATGTTAAGAATTAGTAACACTAAGTCTAGCAGCATGTTAAGGATTAATAACACCACCGAACCTGCACAGCAAGCTCCAACTCAAGCTAAAACCTGCTGGGATAGGGTCATATGGAAGGGTGTACTTTGCAATTCTAGACAATGAAAAGCATGTTTCTGTGAAGAAGTTTGATGTTTCTGAAGATGGCTCCAATGATATCCAGATTGAAACATGAAAATTTTATTGAGATTCCAGGATACTGTGTAGAAGAAAATATGCGTCCGTTGGCCTATGAGTTTGCAACTATAGGCTCTTACATGATGTTTTGCATGGTATGGCTATGGCATTTATCTGCTACTTCGTGAACAGCAACAAAAATACATATAACATAACCCAATTCCATCTAACATCCAATCCTAATTCATGAATGACTAACTAACCAATTTCCCACAACAATTCAACAGGAGAGAAAAACCTCTTCATAGATTAGATGAATGTTAACTATAAGGCTGTAGAATCTAAAACACAACTTATACGTTCATCTAACATCTCGGCTAGGCATTTATGCAAACAGAGAACGTTCAGAGAGCTCGCAAAGAAACCTTGAGGAGAATCAAAAATCCACCGAGCATAAACCCAATTCAAAACCAAAACCAAGTCGTGGAACGACTCCTACTGCAGGTGAGAAGCAACTCACCTCGCTGTTCTTGGACTTACAACCAGAGAGGAGCAAATTCTAGGGTTTCGGGTGAAGCTTGAGGATCTCGGCGGCTCCCTTGAGTTCCCGAGCTCCCTTCGTCGCGGTGACCACGTACGGGTGAAGGCCGGCCGAAAGAAGTCTTCGTCGGCGCCAGAGAAAAGACCTAACACCATCGCCCCTTTCCACCCGAGAAGAATCGCTCGAAGAACAGCGCCGTCGCGGAGGAGAAGGGAAAGAACAGATAGGGTTTCGGGGAAAATTTCGATCCTTTTTAAAAAAAACGATTCCCATTATAACTACACTATAAGTATCTATCTCTACATATTTGGTTAACAAAACGAGTGCAGCTCAGTTGGTTGGCCGCGTCTGGTTAGGTCGGGTCCGACCCGAGGTCATGGGTTCGAGTCTCACCTTCAACGATTTTTTGTCAAAACTTCTTTTTTTTTTTGTAAACACACTAAACAACCTCCAAAAATTACGTAAAAATACTCTAAAAATTCCTAAAAATCTCTAGAATATTTTAAAAGCATTTCCAAATATTTTTATGGACTTTTAAAACTTGAAATAGGGAAAATTGGGTCGTTACAACTTGAGCGTCGGAAGTGCCCTCGTGTAGTTCTATGAACTTTTGCCACAACTCTTTTGTACTTGCGAAGGGGCCAATGCGGTTCAGTTCTTCAATGGTTAGACCACATTGTAGCATGCAGGTTGCTTTGGCATTGGCTTCAACTTTTTTCATTGTGCTAGAATCCCAGTTGATGCATGAGATAAGTTCTCCGGTGTCGTCACGTGGAAGTTCGAGTCCGGTCTGGATGATGATCCACATCTCGACTTGCGTCTTGAGGTGGTATTCCATCCGGTTCTTCCTGTATCCAAAGTCCTCGCCAGAAAAGAGCGGCGGTCGGACGGTGCAGAATCCTTCTTGGAATGCCATTTTAAAAGAACCTTGCACACAAAAAAATAGCAAAAAATGTACCAGGACTTGATCCTGGATTAGCAGTGCGGTATGGAAGGATAGAAATAGAAGTTCACCAGTTTTGAGAAAAAATAAAAAAATATTAATAAAATATTATTAAAAAATATTATTTCAAGTATTGCCAAATTCAATATTTTATCCTTCTGTCATTGCACCAACAATGACTTGGAATCCCTAAACCTTTAGGAAACCCAAATTTGGAAGTTTTGAGGTTCAAACACTTAATATTGAAACCAAACCTCAACCTAAACTTCAATTTAATCTTCCCCAACCAATCCATCTTTGTTTTCAACATGAAAACACCCTTTTTATGTATACAAATGTATTTTGATAGGTTTGGAATGGTTACCTCAACTAAACCTGGTTTGGAATGCTGAAATCCGGCTTTCCCAGCCAAAATCAGCTTCCTCAATCGATTGGAGTTCGGTCCCAATCAATTGAACTGCTTTGAATCGATCCACTGATCGATTCAGCCAATCTGGATCGATCGACTGATCGATCCAGCGAGCTTCTACTCGTGAGAATAGCCTTCTCAATCGATCGGTCGATCGATTGAGACACTCCAATCAATTGGGTGATCGATTGGAGTTCTGATAGTTGCTGAAATTCCATTTCAGTCAACTTCAGAAACCCCTAAAAAAATCTACAAAAATCCAAAAATTATGAAAATTTGTGTAGAGATTATTTAGGGCATATATTATCATGGAAAAATAATTTTATAAGAAAATACTTCATATTTTCCAAGATTGACACAAACTAGAGAACTTGCAAAAGCTTTAGTGTATTCTTTTAGTTTGTGCTCAACTATTCAATGATGATTACTATCAAAAGATAATCTTCATCAAAGTTTGCCAAAAGCATTTTAAAATGATTTTCAAAACCAATATCCCACCATGTTCCTTGGGCTTAATGCATATGCACATGACTTGTACATTAGCTTTCCCAATGATGGGAAAACACATACCTATGTGTTTTGATGAACTTAGAACTCAAAAGAATGCACTAAATCAACATCTTGAGTTTTGTTCATCATCCTAACATCTCACTTGTATCTAATGTGCACTACACCACATACAAGTCACCTTATGGGTCTTTGTGAGATGTAAAGTTTGGTTTTTCCCTAATCTAGGGATCGTGCATATCTATCTAGGCATTTTTGAATACTAAACATCCATCAAGGATGTTACTTGTTAATTAATGTCATTAGTCCTTAATAATCAAGGAATTCAAATGATGCATGATGATGTTATGACATACATCAAAAAGAAATAATTTTCAAAAGAATTTTTTTTTTAAACTATATGAAGTATGGATGACATGACATGTTATTTTTGTGTTTTTCATAATAAGGCATGAGTGCAAACACAAATAAATAAATATGATGTCATGGCATTTGATGGGCAAACAAAGCATGGCAAGTTAGCATAGATAAAATACCTAGATTACCTACCTAAGTATTCTTAACCCCATAGCTAATTTTAAATCTAACCTAGATTGCCCAAAGTGCTTCAAGACAATGCCAAAGTCTAAATTGGCATTTCTAATTCTCTTGATTAATTTATGCCAATTGAAATTAATCATATTCCTCAAGTGTTGGCATATTTCATTTTTCCACAAGAGTAACACTTTAAATTAAGGCCCGGATTGCCTTTAATCTCTTAAGAACATACCAAACTCTCAACTTGGTAGTTCTTATGATTTTCCTAAATTGTGTCAATTAAGATTAAAATCACTATTTTCAAAATTTGGCACATTTTACTCTTCCAAGGAGTAAATGATATATCTATTTCATTTTCTGTAACGACCCGACTCCTGGGTACTAAGCTGTGAGCCGGATCGCTACCTTAACTACTGAAACTACTGTGTACTGTGCGGAAGCTGGGTAAAATAAAATTTTACTAAACTATTGTAGTTGCCTCTGTTAACTCTGTGAGAGTGAGATTTCATATCCAACTACCTTCTGGATATTCATAGCTATATTGGGGAGGTGAAACTGGAGCTTTGGATCGGTCCGTGGAACGATCCACTGGTGCCCACGCGAACACTGGCTGGATCGGTCTGTCGACCGATCCAGCTGCTCACTGATCGGTCGGTGAGACCGATCAGTGGCTCACTGATCAGTCGGCCGACCGATCAGTGACTGCTGAATGCGTCCCGAACTCTCTGTTCGCGGAGGGATCGATCGGCTGACCGATCCTGGGGGATACGATCGGCTGACCGATCCAGGAGAAGGAATGGCACTGGATCGGTCTGCTGACCGATCCAGGTTCTGATAATCTGAAACGAAATCAGAATTCCTGATTTCCAGCACTGATTCGTGCCAAAACCTCACACTACCACTATCTAATGCATAATAAACATTCTAGCAACATGTAGTAACAATTCTAAACTTAAGCTAAAGCAAGGTTTACTGGTTCATGGCATTTTAACAACTTAAAGTGCATGAAGGTATGAATTTCTAAAAGTTCTAATTGCTTAAAACATGAAACTAAACCAAATACTGAAAAGTACTAAGGTAAATGCTAAATCCCCAGAGGGTCTTTTATTCCAGTTCCTTCCACACACATCCTCATCTGCATTGACCTCCAGCCTCCACTGCTAATCCATTTTCCTTTTTCCTATATCTGCAGTATAAGAAAAATAGTATCTGTAAGCTTTAAGCTTAGTAAGAAACCATCTACCTCACAAAAACATGCAACGATGCATTTCATGACTTTTAAAACATGCTATTTGAAAACTGAACTGAGCATGGCAACATGGCATGGCATACAAAAGCATAAACTGGAACTGAAACATGGCATAGCATATAGATTGAACATGCTTTAAATTGAACATGGCATACTTATAAACTAAGCATGAAACTGAACTAGTCATGCATATATCTAAATCTGTACATGAACTCAAATCATATAAACGGAACCTGAACTGAACTGAAAGCTAAATTAGTGTTCTCATCACTGGTTTCAAATTTGAAAACTATACATATAATAGATGAAAATACTAAACATGCTGTTGGGGCCCTGGCAACTGTACTTACTGTGCGCGCATCCCTACGAGACCCGGGGTTGCAAGTTCCGAATCTAGCAGGGTTACTAGGTTATCTGAACCTAGGGACGACTGTGGGAGTCCAGCCCATGGATATCTGATCCAAATACAGTGCCAACTGAATAAAAGTAAAATACTGAATACTGTTTTATTTTACTTTGCTGTTCTAGGTTATCTGAACCTAGAGCTAGGTTATCTGAACCTAGAGCTAGGTTATCTGAACCTAGAGGCTACTGTGGGAGCCTACCCAATGGATATCTGATCCATATAGCTGTAATAACTGATAATAAACTGAGAAAAATGTTTCTAATACGTTTTACATGCTGTTAGGATGCCTACTGGTGCATCCTTCTGAACTAGGCATTCTACCGAATGCTTGGTGTGCACTGAGAGCACACCCTATAACTGAAAACTATAAAACTACTAAACTAACGCCAAAACTAACAAGCGAGAGCAATTATACTGCAGGTGAGGGGTTTCTTACCTCCTGTTCATAATTTCTTACGATTCTATTCGCTAGGATTCCGGTGGAGATGATCTTCTCGACGATCCGCTCGCGTCTTCGCGTTCCTCTCGCGGAGAAGAACCTTTTTCGTGTTGGAGTCGTCGCCGGAAGATGTTCCCTTGCCCCTTGGCTTGGTGTGCCGTGCGTGAGGAAGGGGAGAAGAAGAGAGGTGCGGCGGGTTTAGGTTTCGGGTGAGGAAAAACTACGGTGAGATATAATCTAAAACTTCTCACTTAAATCCTTATTTATATTTACTAATTAATTCATCCAAAAATCAACTATAAATATAATTGATTCCCTCTTCTTTCAGCACGGCCCTACTGGGTTCAACTGGTTACTAGCATTATCCCTTACACCATAGGTCTCGGGTTCGATTCCCGCCTAAGCTATTTTGCGGTTCTAATTATTTTTGCTACTTCCGCTACTCGGAAAATTACGGAAAAATATCTAAAAATTCCAGAAAAATCATAGAATAATTCTAATGCAAGTTTGAGAATTTTCGGGCGTTACAATCCCCCATACCTTATAAAAAGTTCATCCCAAACTTAAAACAATTCTGGGTACTTCTGTCTCATGCTGGCCTCTGTCTCCCAAGTCGCCTCTACTGCTGTGTGATTTTGCCAGCTGACTTTGACTAATGGTACTTCCTTGTTCCGTAATTTCTTTACTGCTCGGTCTATTATCTGAATAGGCCGACTGTCATAGCTGAGATCATCACGGACCGGTACCAACTGGGGCTCAATTACCTGGGTGGCGTCTGGAATATGCTTCTTCAGCATGGAGACATGAAATACGTTGTGGACAGCTGACATCTCCTGAGGTAGCTCTAGCTCATATGCTACCTTGCCCACTCTCTTCGTGATAAGGTATGGTCCCACATATCTGGGAGCCAGCTTGCCCTTCTTCCCAAAATGCATGACTCCCTTCATGGGAGCTACCCTGAGGAAAACTGTATCCCCAACTGAAAACTCTTGGGGTCTGCGTCGTGTATCAGCATAGCTCTTTTGACGGCTCTGTGCTGTCTCTATCCTCTGGCGAATCTGCTGTATGGCTGCTGTGGTATCTACTACTAGATCTGTCTGAAGCTCTAGTTCCTTCTGTTCACCACTCTCATACCAGCAGATTGGTGATCTGCACCTCCGCCCATAGAGTGCCTCATAAGGTGCCATGCCGATAGTGGCCTGATAACTGTTGTTGTATGCAAATTCTGCTAGACTCAGATATTTGCACCAACTTCCCTTGAAATCTAGGGCACAAGCCCGGAGCATATCTTCAAGTACCTGATTTACTCGCTCCGTCTGACCATCTGTTTGGGGATGGAAGGCTGTGCTGAATTTCAACTAGGTGCCCATAGCTGACTGTACACACTTCCAGAAGTGTGAAGTAAATCTGCTGTCTCTGTCTGATATAATGGTTCGTGGGACTCCATGCAGCCTGACAATCTCCTTGAGATACAACTGAGCTAGCTGCTCCATGGAATAGGATATTCTGATAGCTAAGAAGTGGGCTGATTTAGTCAACCTGTCGACTATTACCCAGATGGCATCAAAACCATTCGTGGTTCTGGGGAATCCCACTATGAAGTCCATAGAGATATCCTCCCACTTCCATTCTGGAATCTGGATCTGCGAGAACTCCTCCTGGTCGTGATGTTACGCCTTAACCCTCGGCGAGTTAGGCGAATCTTGGCGTGTCTGGCGATATCTCGCTTCATCCGTGCCACCAAAATCGTTTCTTTAGATCCTGATACATTTTGGTGGAACCAGATGCATCGATAAGGAGTCCTGTGAGCCTCGTCTAGAATCTGATTTCGTAGTTCCTCCCGATCCGGAACACAAAGTCTGTCACCACAACACTACCCCACTGGCGGACACTCGAACTCTCCACTTTCCTGCCTCTGCTAACCCTTGCTTGATTTTTTGGATTTCGGGATCCTCTGAGCTGTCTGGATATCATCAAGCAAGGTAGATGCTAAGGACATAGTGGAAAGCTGCCCGACTATAAGCTCGAGACTAAAAGCTGTAATCTCCTTCCTTAGGGGTGGTGACATAGTTGCTAAAGATAATAAGGTAGCACTGGACTTGCTGAGTTCGTCTGCTACCTTATTAGCTTTCCGGATGGTAGAGGATATCTATGTCATAATCCTTGACCAGCTCTAACCATCTTGCTGTCGCATATTCAGATCCTTCCGAGTAAAGAAATACTTGAGACTTTGATGATCAGATACACTCTGCCGAGCTCCGTATAAATAATGCCTCCAAATCTTGAGGGTAACACTGCTGCAAGCTCAAGGTCGTGAGTAGGATAGTTCCTCTCATAATCCTTGAGTTGTGCGGAGGCATGGCGATCACCTGCCCTCTTGCATCGATCGCCTAATCCCAATTTAGAGGCGTCACTGTAGATGTCGAAGCTGTCTGTGTTTTCTGGTATAGCTAAAATAGGAGCACTGGTCAATCTCTGTTTTAGTTCGCTGAAGCTGTTCTCGCAGTCCTCTGTCCACTGAAATTTCTTGTTCTTCCTGGTGAGAGCTGTCAGTGGGGAGGCTATCCTGGAGAAGTCCTCTACGAATTTCCTGTAGTAGCCTGCTAATCCCAGAAAGCTTCTGATTTCACTGGCGTTCCTAGGTCTCTTCCAGTTACTTACTGCTTCTATCTTGCTGGGATCTACCATAACACCATCCTTGGAGATGATGTGACCGAGAAAGGCTACCTGGTCTAGCCAAAATTCACATTTCATGAATTTGGCATACAGCTGGTTCTGCTGAAGGATTTGCAAAACTATCTTCAGATGCCCTGCATGGTCCTCCTGAGTGCCTGAATAGATAAGAATGTCATCGATGAACACGATGACAAACTTGTCTAAGTATTCTCTGAATACTCTGTTCATGAGGTCCATGAAAGTAGCTGGAGCATTTGTCACGCCGAAAGGCATGACTACGAACTCATAATGTCCGTATCTGGTCCTGAAAGCTGTTTTAGGTATATCGCCTTTCTTGACTCTAACCTGGTGATATCCTGATCTGAGGTCAATTTTAGAGAACACTGTGGCTCCCTTTAGCTGGTCAAACAGGTCATCTATCCTGGGGAGAGGGTACCTGTTTTTAATTGTGACCTGGTTCAAGGCACGGTAGTCTATGCATAGGCGCATGCTTCCATCCTTCTTCTTCACGAACAACACAGGTGCTCCCCATGGTGAGTGACTAGGGCGTATGAAACCCTTGTCAAGAAGCTCCTGTAATTGTTCCTGAAGTTCCTTCAGTTCTGCTGGAGCCATGCGGTACGGTGCCTTGGAAATTGGATTTGTGCCGGAAATGAGCTCTATCTCAAATTTAATCTCCCTGTCTGGTGCTAAGCCTGGTAGCTCTTCAGGGAAGACTGCTGGGTAGTCACAACGACTCGAACCTCTGATAGCTGTTGGTTCTTGTCCTGGCTGGTGTTGACTACATTTGATAAAAATCCCATGCATCCTGAATCCAATAGCTGCTGTGCTTTCAATGCTGAGAGAAACTTCTTGGCTTTTCTCTTTGGTTTTCCTATGTACTCAAACTGTACTCCTTCTTCAGGTTGGAATATGACCTTTTGTTTACGGCACTCTATAGAAGCGCCGTATCTGATCAGAAAATCCATTCCAAAGATGACATCGTAGTCAGTCATTTCTAGCACTATCAGATCACCAAAAAGTTCTCTGTCTGCTATAATGACTGGCACTGCTCTGAGCCAGTGCGTAGATGCCATAATGTCTCCTGAGGGTAGTGTTGTCAGAAACTGACTATTGAGTAACTCTGGAGGTGTTGCTAATTTCTCGGCAAACGCCCTGGATACATAAGAGTGGGTTGCCCCAGTATCGAATAAGACAGTTGCATTATGCTGTAAAATACTGATCTGACCTGTGACAACTGTCGAGGCATTTGCTACGTCCTCTCTGGTCAGTGAGAAAATCCTGGCATTTGTGTTAGCTGTGGGGGCTTCTAATCTGCCCTGACTGATCTGTGGACCATCTAAGGCAACATACATCTGATGTAGCTGCGCTGGCTGAGCTCCATACTGTATCGGCTGAGGCTGAGGAAGGTTGTTCTTGTTCGGGCACTGTTTAGCCATGTGCCCTTCCTGTCCACATTCAAAACAACCTCGCGTACCCTTGCGGCAAACTCCTGGATGATGTTTCCCACAAGTAGCACACTTGGGATGTCTGGAATGTTTTCCAGCTGGTCCTCCTTTTGGGTCACTGCTTGCCTTACGTTTCCCCTTCCAGTGGGAGCTATGTCCCTGTTGTTTCTGCTGAGTACCTGAGCCAGCTTGTCCCTTGGGCTCTGTGAAAACCTGCTTCTGCTGGGTGATGCTGTGCTGATAGTGCTCGGTGATCAGAGCACTACTCACTAGCTCCTCTGTGGTTTGTGGCCTATGAACGCCACCAGCCACATTCATTGCGATCTCTGGTCTGAGCATCTTCAGCATCAACCGTACTCGCTCCTTCTCTGAGCTGACTAGTTCTGGACACAGACGGGCCAACCTGTTGAATTTCTTCACGGCCTCCTTAACTGATAGGTTGCCCTGACGAAACTCTATAAACTCGTCATAGTGTCGGTTCGTGACTTGCATGTGAAAGAATTCCTCGAAGAATTCTTTCTCGAAGTTGGCCCATGTCATCTGATTTACTGGCCACTTCGATTTAATCCGCTCCCACCACATGCGTGTGTCTCCTGTTAAACAGAAGGAGGCACACTTCACCTTTTCGTACTCTGGCCAGTCTAAAAGCTCCATCGTGCTTTCCAGTGTTTTAAACCATGCCTGAGCATTCCATGGTTCGCTGGTGCCTGAGAAGTTCTCGGGCTTAATTCTCTGCCACTGGATAAGGTAAGCTTCTCTCTTAGCCCCTGCTACTGGGGCTACTGGGACTGATACTGCAGGCTGAGCTAGTACAACCTCTGTGATTACTGGAGTCGTGAGGTTCGGTTCTGGAGTGACTGGGGGAGTAGTCTGCTGGTTAGCCTTTAAGGAGGCTATCTCCTGCTGCTGTTCAGCTAACTGCTGCTGTAGCTGAGCCACTAGTGCTGTAAGGTCTGGGGGAGGCACTGAACTGCCTGCCTCATGCTGGGGCTCAGCCGCTGATGCTTTCTTAGCTGGACGTCCTCGTACCATTTTCTAAATAGCAGAGAACACATATATATAACTAGGCTATCATGTTATAGTTAACTACTGGTAACATGTTAAATACTATTACTGTAAACATGAATTAATTAACTACCAACATGAGAGCAAACATGAAGCACATATAACTGATATGAAAGCTGAAAACAAAACTGAGTGAGAGATGTTCTTACTTGGAAGCTGTAGGCACAATGCTGATGTGTGTGTAGGAAGTAAGGAATTTGCTCTGATACCACTCTGTAACGACCCGACTCCTGGGTACTAAGCTGTGAGCCGGATCGCTACCTTAACTACTGAAACTACTGTGTACTGTGCGGAAGCTGGGTAAAATAAAATTTTACTAAACTATTGTAGTTGCCTCTGTTAACTCTGTGAGAGTGAGAATTCATATCCAACTACCTTCTGGATATTCATAGCTATACTGGGGAGGTGAAACTGGAGCTTTGGATCGGTCCGTGGAACGATCCACTGGCGCCCACGCGAACATTGGCTGGATCGGTCCAGCTGCTCATCGATCGGTCGGTGAGACCGATCATGGCTCACCGATCGGCGACCGATCGGTGGCTCACCGATCGATCGGCCGACCGATCGGCTGAATCGTCCGAACTCTGTTGGCGGAGGATCGATCGGTGGCGATCACGGGGATCTGATGGCTCTATCAGATTCATCTGGATCGGTCGGTGACCGATCCAGGAGAAGAATAACCTGGATCGGTCTGGCCGATCCGAGTTCTGAAGCGAAATCAGAATTCCTGATTTCCAGCACTGATTCGTGCCAAAACCTCACACTACCACTATCTAATGCATAATAAACATTCTAGCAACATGTAGTAACAATTCTAAACTTAAGCTAAAGCAAGGTTTACTGGTTCACGGCATTTTAACAACTTAAAGTGCATAAAGGTATGAATTTCTAAAAGTTCTAATTGCTTAAAACATGAAACTAAACCAAATACTGAAAAGTACTAAGGTAAATGCTAAATCCCCAGAGGGTCTTTAATTCCAGTTCCTTCCACACACATCCTCATCTGCATTGACCTCCAGCCTCCACTGCTAATCCATTTTCCTTTTTCCTATATCTGCAGTATAAGAAAAATAGTATCTGTAAGCTTTAAGCTTAGTAAGAAACCATCTACCTCACAAAAACATGCAACGATGCATTTCATGACTTTTAAAACATGCTATTTGAAAACTGAACTGAGCATGGCAACATGGCATGGCATACAAAAGCATAAACTGGAACTGAAACATGGCATAGCATATAGATTGAACATGCTTTAAATTGAACATGGCATACTTATAAACTAAGCATGAAACTGAACTAGTCATGCATATATCTAAATCTGTACATGAACTCAAATCATATAAACGGAACCTGAACTGAACTGAAAGCTAAATTAGTGTTCTCATCACTGGTTTCAAATTTGAAAACTATACATATAATAGATGAAAATACTAAACATGTTCTTTGGGGCCCGCAACTGTACTTCGCACATCCCTACGAGACCCGGGGTTACAAGTTCCGAATCTAGCAGGGTTACTAGGTTATCTGAACCTAGGGACGACTGTGGGAGTCCAGCCCATGGATATCTGATCCAAATACAGTGCCAACTGAATAAAAGTAAAATACTGAATACTGTTTTATTTTACTTTGCTGTTCTAGGTTATCTGAACCTAGAGCTAGGTTATCTGAACCTAGAGGCTACTGTGGGAGCCCACCCAATGGATATCTGATCCATATAGCTGTAATAACTGATAATAAACTGAGAAAAATGTTTCTAATACGTTTTACATGCTGTTAGGACGCCTACTGGTGCATCCTTCTGAACTAGGCATTCTACCGAATGCTTGGTGTGCACTGAGAGCACACCCTATAACTGAAAACTATAAAACTACTAAACTAACGCCAAAACTAACAAGCGAGAGCAATTATACTACAGGTGAGGGGTTTCTTACCTCCTGTTCGTAATTTCTTACGATTCTATTCGCTAGGATTCCGGTGGAGATGATCTTCTCGACGATCCGCTCGCGTCTTCGCGTTCCTCTCGCAGAGAAGAACCTTTTTCGTGTTGGAGTCGTCGCCGAAAGATGTTCCCTTGCCCCTTAGCTTGGTGTGCCGTGCGTGAGGAAGGGGAGAAGAAGAGAGGTGCGGCGGTTTTAGGTTTCGGGTGAGGAAAAACTACGGTGAGAAATAATCTAAAACTTCTCACTTAAATCCTTATTTATATTTACTAATTAATTCATCCAAAAATCAATTATAAATATAATTGATTCCCTCTTCTTTCAGCACGGCCCTGCTGGGTTCAACTGGTTACTAGCATTATCCCTTACACCATAGGTCTCGGGTTCGATTCCTGCCTAAGTTAATTTGCGGTTCTAATTATTTTTGCTACTTCCGCTACTCGAAAAATTCTGAAAAAATATCTAAAAATTCCAGAAAAATCATAAAATAATTCTAATGCAAGTTTGAGAATTTTCGGGCGTTACATTTTCAAAGGTTAATAATAACCTTGAAAATGCTCCTTGAGTGTCAACTTCAACATGATTAGGTTAACTACCCTTTCACTTAGAGTTGACACTCTCTAACCCATCTATGGGGTAGAGAAGATGCTCCTACGAACCCAAAACCTATTGGTGCTCCTTGGATGCTCTAGGTACTCACTAGGAATAACCTCCCTAGATACCTTCCTAGTGACCTTGTTTGGCTTCTTAGAAGCCTTTGTCACATTTTCTAAGTCAACCCTAGGAATTGCTTCCCTTGTGACATTCTTTATGACTTTCTTGGACTTCTTAGAAGTCTTAGTCACATTTGTTGCAAAAATACTCTTAGGGATGACCTCCCTTGTATTCTTTACTTGACCACTAGACCTAGGGTTTGTTCCATAACTATATGGAACTCTATGATAAGTAGGTACATCCTTTTTGGTTTTAGGTTTGTATCCTAAACCTCTATGACCCTTGAATGACCCTTGTTGTCCTAAACCTAGATTTTGACTCTTGGACCCTTGTGTCATATTTGTTATTTTTCGAAGAGTCCTCTCTAATTTTTCAAGTCTTGACCTCAAGACTTGATTTTCCTTCCATAATTCTTCACCCTTAGGTTTTTCACTAAAACCTTGATTTTTCTTCTTCTTAGGCAAATACCTAGAATCCTTAAGGTTCTTGCCTAAATTCCTATCTACCTTTCTAGGCCTAGGTTGAGAGGTTTTAGCATGATAAGCTACATGATTTTCCTTAATCTTATCATGCCTTTTATTTTCATGATAAATAACATTAAAATGATATAGATTAGAACTATCATGCTTTTTACCATTATTAAAGGGGGTAGGTTCAATGAACGATACCTTCCTTTTTACCTTGAAGGCTCCCCCTTGAATTCTGCTTCCTCCTTGAGCCTTGACCACTTTCTTCCCCTTAGGCATTGACTTCGGTAATGCCCCTTTTGATTGCAAGAGAAGCACACAATGTGCTCCTTGCTCTTCTTTGTTCTGGGAGTGGTCTCCTTAGGCTTCTCCTTGCCCTTTTGTGCCACTTGGCCCTTCTTCTTGACCAATTTAGGGCATTTGCTCTTGTAATGCCCATGTTCCCTACATTCAAAGCATATGATATGATTTTTATTATTAAATGAACTATTTATACCTTCTTGCATAGGGGTGGCTTCTTCTCCTTTGGATCCGGATGCGGAGGCTTCCTCTTGATCCGATGATGATTCCCCTCCAATAGATATGTCTTAATTTGTGGAGGTGGAAGCTTCTTCATCCTCTTCTCTTCTTGACCCGGATGTGGAGACTTCTCCTTCTACTTGATCCGGTGTCACCAAAAGTTGCTCCCCCTCAATCCTAGAGGTGGAGATTTCTTCATCTTCATCTTGTACATGGAACAAGGAGTATGCTCCCTCCTTGCCCTCTTCATTGCATCCCTTTGAAGATGAAGCTTCTTCTTGGACTTCTTCTTCGGAAGTTGAGCATCTCTCAACTTCGGAGTCCTCCTCTTGGTCTTGATCCAATGAGTCGCCCTCTTTGGATTCCTCTTGATTCGGTACAGTGGAGGGGATCTCATGGATTGATGCTAATTTGCTCCAAAGCTCCTTGGCATCCTTGAACTCTCCAATTTTTCCAAGAATGTGGCTAGGCAATCGATTGACCAAAAGCTTGGTCACTTTATCATTGGCCTCACATCTTTGGATTTGCTCTTGGCTCCAATTGCTTTTCTTGAGGACTTTGCCCTTTGAATTTCTTGGAGCCTCGAAGCCTTCCATTAGAGCAAACCATTGCTCTATCTCCACCATTAAGAAGTTTTCGATCCTTGATTTCCAAAGATCGAAGCTAGTAGATGTGTACGGTGGAGCCACCCTTGTGTCAAATCCAAGTCCATCTTGGAATTGCATCTTGAAGTTGAGATTCTTGAATTCTTTGACTTTGATGAATTTGCTCCAACTTCTTCACCCTCTAGCCTTGCTTGTTTTGTTTGCCCCTTCCGGTGATGATTCCGGTGAAGAGCGGCCTTGCTCTGATACCACTTGTTAGGACCGAAAAGTAGCTAGAGGGGGGGGGGGGGGGGGGGAATAGCTCGTCGCGTGCTTCGTGGTTGGCGCTGCTTGTTTCTTCAAAGATGTGCAGCGGAAATGTACAAGAAACAAAATACAACGCTAACAAATGGATTTTACTTGGTATCCACCTCATAAGAGGTGACTAATCCAAGGATCCACACACTCACGCACCGTCTACGGTAACTACCGAAGGCGGAGAAGCCTTTACAAACTCTCAATACAAGAAGAAAGGAAAGGATATGAAATACAAGCAAAAGCTTACAATAAACCATAACCCTAACTTCTCTTCTTGCTTTTGATCCGCCTCTTGACTTGGAAGAACCTCCAAGAATCTTCAAGAACTGGCGATCTGAACTTAAGAGAGAGCTGTGGAGTCGCTGGTGAAGATCTGAGATGAATCGTGTAAGCATTGCTGAAGGAAACGCTCGCCTACAGCTAAATACGACGTCAACGGTCGGATCCCGATCGATTGGATTGCTCCCAATCGATCGGGGAGGCTTTGGATCGATCAAACGATCGATCTAGAGTGCCTCTATGCTCTCTGGAATAGCCTGGATCGATCGGTTGATCGATCCAGGGCTTATCGTGCATAAACAGCAGCTCCCAATCAATCCACTGATCGATTGGGACCTCTGGATCGATCCACGGATCGATCCAAAGGGGTTCTATTCGTGAGGACTCACCCGATTGATCAGCTAATCGATTGGGCATGACCCAATCGATCAGCTAATCGATCCAGATCTGCTAGATCAATCGAATGATCAATCCAGATCTTAGTTTTTGCCCAAAAGTAAGTCCAAAGCCCCCTAAACCAACATCCAGTCAACCATGACTTGTTGGTACATAAAACCTAGCATCCGGTCACCCTTGACCAACTAGGACTCTCTCACCAAGTGTTTGGTCAATCCCTTTGACCCACTTGGACTTTTCTCCTCTTGCCGAGTATCCGGTCAATCCCTTTGACCTACTTGGACTTTCACCAGATGTTTGGTCCACCTTGACCCATCTGGATTTCCTCGTGCCTGGCTTCACTCACCAGGACTTCCCTTCTACCTAGCTTCACTCACTAGGATTTCTCTTCTGCCTGGCTTCACTCACCAGGACTTTCACCTAGCTTCACTTACTAGGATATCCTTCTATCTGGCTTCACTCACCAGGACTTTCACCTAGCTTCACTCACTAGGATATCCTTCTGCCTGGCTTCACTCACCAGGACTTTCACCTAGCTTCACTCACTAGGATATCCTTCTGCCTGGCTTCACTCACCAGGACTTTCACCTAGCTTCACTCACTAGGATTTCTCTTCTGCCTGGCTTCACTCACCAGGACTTTCACCTAGCTTCACTCACCAGGACTTTCACCTAGCTTCACTCACTAGGATTTTCAGTCAAGTATCCAGTCAACCTTAACCTACTTGACTCTACTTCACAATCTCCCCACATAAACAATTGCACCTGCCATGTTCATGTGTTGTCTACAAGTATTGTCAAACATCGAAACCAAATCATCAAGACTCGAGCTTGACTCACTTCAAGCCCAGTCAAACAAGTCAACCTTGACCTAGGGAATATTGCACCAACAGGTTGTTCAACAGTGTTAAACAACTCTAGAAAAAAATAATTGAACTACATGAAGATTCAGCTGACTCAGCTAAAAAGGATCTATTGCTCAGCCATCTTTAAATCATCCAAAAGAAAGAGGGAGAAACAGTAAGTCAGCTACACAACCGCTCTAAAGAGTTATTAAATCATATCCATGCAATCAGGAAATAGGTAGACAACCATGACTTGATCATCTTTGCACTTAAGGCATTTTCAAGGACTACCTTGTGGGCCTCTATGTTTGATACATACAAAATATCTAAGTATTTGTCTATTATCAAATTTGATGAATTCTTTTGTGATTTTGAACTTTATGAATAGACTAATCTTGATAAGAAAGAGAAGGGTATACCTTTAATTGCAGGAAAATCCAAACCAAGATCCAAATCTAAAGAAGAAACTGAGTTAGGATTTAAGCTCGAATCTGTTAGAACCCCGGGATAGTTTTGATGTGGTCAACCAAGTTCAGTTAGGTCATGTTGTGTTTGATCCTTGTATCTAAGTGTGAAGGAGCTTAGGAACACAATAAGTCGAGTGAAAGACATAGCTAGTGAAAAGGATGACACAGGAGAGAGTCAATGAACTCGGTGCTTCTGAGGGACTAGGTACTGCAGAAGAGTACACTGGTAGATGAGGAGGATGTGCTCGATACTCGAGGGATGAGAAGCCGGGGAGGAAGCCTGCTTGAGGAGAAGGCTGGAAGATGGGTTCGGATGAGCCCAATTCTGGATGGACGAAATCACCAAGATGATTGGAGCAGCGGAAAAACCAATGGGGAGCTGCGAAGCTGCAAGAGTTAGCCCAACTCCATGCAAGAATCAAAGACCTGATCACCCAACTCAACAACGTCGGAGAAAAGGTAACAAACTGTGACTCCTTAAGGTATGCACTTAATGCTTTTCTAAGAACTCAAGAATGGTAAACCTTAGTAGATGTTTACCACATCTCTAAGAACCTAGAGGTATGTACTCTTGAAAATCTTTTTTCAACTTTCGAACTTCATGAGTCTCATTGTGTAGATAATCAAGAATTAGAAAAATCTAACAACATTACTTTAAAAGTCAAGAAGGATGAATTAGACGCCGACACTTCCTTGGACGATGATGAAACAACTTATATAGTAAGAAAATTTAAGAAAATGTTTAGAACTAATAAGTTTAATCAAGTGCAGTTAAAGAAAAGAAAAACAAGGAAGATAAGATGCTACAAATGTAATGAAGGGAACGCATCAAGGAGGACTGCCTAAAGATGAAGAAGAAGAACAACAAAAAGGGACCAAATACAACAAAACATAAAACCCTGAAGGCGATTTTGGGCGAGTTGTCATCAGAATCTGATCTGGAGGAGTGCGTTGGACTTGCACTAATGGCAAGTCACCAAGAGAAGGAGAGCATAGATGAAGGGGGAGACTCCTCAGAAGAAAACTGCAATGAGGAGAAAGAAACATACTTCAGAGTGGATCTGGTAAGTGAGGTATGTTTATTACCCCTGACCAGTTATACTCAGGTATTAAATCTATGACTAGATCATTATGTAAGCTAAAATTGGAAAATAATAACTTAAAAAGAGAAGTTCTTGAATTAAAAATAATCTTAGCAAAAACCTGCCTTTTAGAGATGTATGATAAGTTAAAGGAAGAAAATAAAGAATTGAAGGACCAAATTAAAAAATTTAGAAATTCTGCATGTCTTAATTAAAATGTTTGAAAAAATTATAGAAGTCTAAATTAGTATCTTAAATACCATAAAGGACTAATTGGAAAAATATCACAAAAATATGTTCTAAAAAAATTTCTTATTAACGCAGTAGGTAAAAATTTATTTTGGGTCCCAAAATCTTTCTTAAAATAAATAAATGATTATGTATGTTTAGAAGTATTTGCAAAATTAAGTTGGTATGCTTATTGTTAATAATTATTTCTGAAAGTTTCTTTTTCTCTGTTACTAGAATAGAAAATCTCTCAGTATTAAAATTTTCTAATTTTTTTAAAAATCATTATTCTTTAGATAAGTATTTTGAAAAAACTGACTTTTTTTTAGAAAATTATAGCTATGTTTTGAATACATAGAAAAATCAACTTGATTTTTAGACTAATAAAACTATTTTAAAATATTTTTGAAAAGAATTGTAACAGGTCAAAATATTTTTTTTTGTATAATCCTTCTATTAGAAATTCGTATCAAAATTTCTTCTACTGATAAAATCATTGAATTTCTATTTGAAAATATATTTTTTTTATAAATTTTTGATAAATAATAAATTTTCTATGGATTATTTATCGAAAACTTCACTTCTAAATCTAAAACTGAAAAATCTTGAAACTTTATTTTTGAAAAATTTTAATTTTTCTTTAAATGTACATTCTTTTATCATTACTTGCAAAATATTTAAGGATTTATTTTTTAACTTTACAAAACCTATTTTTGTGCCAAAATGACTTGTTTGTGCTAAAAAAATTTTTTGTGAACATTTTCTGTTGAACCTTAAGAAAAATTTTCAAAACTTAAACTCATCTTTTTGCAAATGTGATTATTAAATCTGTTTCCTTACCCCTAGAAAAGTTTTTTCTAATAGTTTACTTTATGTTTTTAGTTTTTTTCCCCAATTTCTTTTTATGTAATCAAAGGGAAGAAATAAGTAGAAGTTAATTAAGGGGATTAAGGGGGAGTTAGGATTTTTATCCTTGTATCTTTTTTTTTTACAATTCGCTTGTTTAAATTCATTGCTTTACTATTTCATTGCATTTTTAACCCTAAACTTGAACTTGCGTTGATGCACATCAAAAAGGGGAAGATTGTTAGAACTCTGAGCTAGTTTTGATGTGGTCAACAAAGTTCAGTTAGGTCCTATTATGTTTGATCCTTGTGTTTAAGTGTACAAAAGCTTAGGAACATAAGAAGTTGAGCAGAAGATGCCGCTAGCGAGAAGGACGAAATGGGAGAGAACCGACGAGCTCGGTGCGTCCAAGGGACGAGGTGCTACTGAAGAGTACACCGGTGGACGAGAAGGACATGCATTATGTTCGAGGGATGAGAAGCCGGGGAGGAAGTCTACTCAGGAGAAGACCGGAAGATGGGTCTGGGTGAGTCCAATTCCGGATGGACGAAATCACCAAGGTGATTGGAGCAGCAAAAGAGCCAATGGGGAGCTGTGAAGCTGCTAGAGGCGCCCTCAATCTGGTTGGAGGTGCCTCCACACCTTTCTATGGGAAGGCACCTTAGACTGGGCAAAATTAACCAATAGCGAAGATAAAACCTTATCTTCGCTTGCCTCGCTAGAGCCGCCTTCCATTTTGTTAGAGGCGCCTTCCAGCCTCAGATAAGATTTTTTAGGGGCTATAAAAAGACCCCTGGACCAGGAAATAGACAACAACTAAGAGGCTTCTCTGCCTTCACCGAAGGAGATCGTTAAGTGTTTTCTTTTGCCTTAGATTAACAATCATTTAAGTTGTAACTAAGTAACTTTCTGTGCCTCTTTATTTTATTAGTTGTTAAATTACTTTAAGTTAATTGTGCTACGAATCTTGTTTGAAAGATCAGGAAAGGCTCATTTGTAATTTACAGGCAATTCACCCCCCCCCTCTTGTCGGCCGCACAAGTCCTAACAGAATCAACATCTGACAAATATGATCTTTCTTCAGAAGTTGCACACTTAGTAAAAAGGATGATCCAACAGAAGAAATTCACTTGAAAATTAGTAAAGAAGGAGATTTCAAACAAGGATCTGGCGAACGTTCGATGCATCGAATGCAAGAAGAAAGGATACTTCAAAGTTAGGTGCCCCTTATTAGAAGAGAAAGAAAATAAATCTGAAAAGAAAAAGAAGAAGAAGAAGAAGAAGACGAAGAAGAAGAAGAAAAAGGCATTGAAAGCAACTTGGAACGTCTCATCATTCAAATCTAAAATCAAATCATGCCAACATGTTAGCACGAATGACAATCCAAGAAGATTTAAGTTCAGAGTCAGAGTACAACTCAAGATCAAACTCAAGTCAATTCACTAACTCAAATGAAATTTGCTTATTGAAAAATTATATGTTGCTATTACTTATTTGACTAAAACTCTTGATAAATACAAGTCCAAAGTTAATACTTTATTTAAGGAGGTCAAAAACCTTAAGAAAAGGACTAACTTAAACTTATTGACTCATGCTAGTCAAGTTAGAACCTTAACTCAGGTGTTAAAACTTGAGAAAGAGAGTTATAATTTAAAAAACCAAGTTAGTGAGTTAATCTACTCTAAGCAAGTTTACGTCCTGATCAAAATATTTGAATATGATGATTGGAATCAGACATGCTGCTTACAACAAGACTGGGCTTGGATTTAGTTCAAATCAAAACAATGTTATTATCTTACCTTAGTCAAAAGAAATACTAGAACAAAGATTGCTTGAGCTCCAAAATCATGCTTAGTTAACCAAGTATAAAATAACTGCTATTGGGTACCCAAACAACATATTCATGTGATAAATGCTACCATGTCTTATGCTCACCCAATTGCAAAATCGAAATATGTTAGAGCTCCAACTTAGAGGAGTAAATCTTTGAACTATTAGGCTAGGATTTGATTCTAACCATATTTTCATATTTATTATTTTCAAAATATGATTTCAAAGTTAACTATTTTTTCAAAATATGATTCCAAAATCATAATATATTATTCTCTCGCATTCATGTCATACATAAATGACTTTCTTATGTTTGAAAAATATAAAATGGTGTGAGATATATAGGGTTATAACCTCTAAATTCTATATGCTTATATTAGTGCATCAGCATGAATTGGGGTTTAAAACTTTTAAATTAATTAAGTTAAAAAATTTTCACATGTTAACAACTTAGTTTTTATAAGATTGAGCTCGAAACTCTTATCTAACTTGATTAGTTGATTGTTAGCTCCTATTCTATAGATAGTCAAGCTCAACATCAAGTTAGACATTTTGAAAAAGGTTTTGAAAATTTTATTTTTGATAAAAATTTAGATATTTGTATATTTTCATCTTATTTTGAGTTGCTTGGTAACTTATTTTGAAATTTGACTCATGCTTGGACCTATAGTATTTGACTATTACTACTCTGTTTATTTTTGGATCTAGACTTATATTTCCCTTATTATGCTTTGACTTGTGCTTGACTCAACTTTGTTTTACTACTCTTGTTTTGGCTTGCATTTAGTACTTGGAGTTTGATATTGACTATGATTGAGTTATTGGTTTGACTTGAGTTGAATTCCTAACTTGGTTTGCATTTTGTTTAAATATTATTTGATCTGGTTAGCTTATTTTTATCTAATTTGAATCCATCTGTAGTTAAATCATAATTATTAATTCCTTCAATATTATACTTAATTATATGTCATGCTTTGTTTGTATTTTAACCCCTTTTTATATATGAAAAAGAGGGAGAGAAATAAAAGATAAATATCAAGTGATTTATTTTTTAAGTCATTTATTTAATTCCTATTTGATTAAGAGGAGCAATAATTAAGGGAGAGTTGTTTATCTAATTATTTTATTCATGTATGACTGCACTAACTCTATCTTCTGTCATATATTGAATCCAACTTATTTCCAATTTAATTTTTTATTTGAATACTAACTTTAACTTAATTTTCATATTATCAAAAAGAGAGAGATTGTTGGTGTTGAGTGCACAATATGTAACAAAAGGTTTTCATATATGACTAAAGTTAAAGTTATATTAGTTGTAATCTAACCAGCTGTTTAAAATTTGTAGGTGCAGGATACTTAACAGGAGTTAAAGTCCTAGTTGTGAATCAGACAGTGACTAAGTCCTAGTGGATTTAGGCATCTAAAGTCTTAGTTGTGAATCATGCATGAGCTAAGTTTTGGTTGAGACCAAGCAACAAATTCCTAGATGGAAGTTAGGTGAATCAAGTCCAAGTGATTAAGGCTTAGCAGTCAAATTTCTAACTGAAGACTAAGTGAATTAAGTTCAAGTGATTAAGACTTGACAGTCAAATTTCTAACCGGACGCTAGGTGAATCAAGTCTAAGTGATTAAAGTTTGACGGTCAAATTCCTAGCTGGAAGCTAAGTGAATCAAGTCTAATTGGTTAAGGCTTAATAGACAAATTCCTAGTTAGAGGCTAAGTGAATCAAGTCCAAGTGATTAAGGTGGAGTAGCCTCTTACAATCGTTGGAAGCACAGAAACAAAGAACAGAATTCGAATACAGTGTGCTGTTCTAAACTCCTAGCCTACTGGTCGAATTTGACTGGAGCAGGTCCGGGAGCCCCTAGCGATGCACCTTTTCTAATTCACAATAGCTCGATGATAAATTTTCTCGGTACTCAAGCACCTGGACGTGGTCTAGGCTCCTAGAGTGTTGCTGACATGGACTCTGAATGTTATCCTCACAACAACATTTGGTTGAGGTGCCCCTGCTGTACCAGGGTGATTCGAGCGCCTGTTGACTTGTCCGGTTGTTCCGGCACTAAGGCGATTCTCCGGTCATCCAGAGTTGAGTTCACCCGAACCTGACTCCGGTCTTTTCCTCAAGCAATCTTCCGCTCCGGCTTCTCATCCCTCAAAAGCGTCAAGCGCATTTTTCTCATCCACCGATGTACTCTTCCACATTACCTTGTCACTCAGATGCACCGAGCCCGTTGACTCACTTCTGGTGTCATCCTTCTCGCTAGCTGCATCATCCGCTCGATTTCTTGTGTTCCTAAGTTCATGCATACTTAGATATAAGGATCAAATACAACATGACTTAACTTAACCTGGTTGATTACATCAAAACTCACCTAGGGTACTTACAATATGTTCGACGATTTGGACAACCGGGTGGAGTCCGAGGGTGACTGACTAGTGTTAACTCTCAAGGAAGGGATTTCGGAGGGTTCAAGCGGTCATTTAGGTCCAGGTGACCGTACAGGTCCAGGCGATTGGAGAATATGGGTGACTGGAGCAGCTTCCAAGCGACTTTGAGATAACGTTATTAGCAATCCTAGCAAGGTAGTCAAAATAAAGCTAGGTGACCGGAGGGTGTACGGGCAACTGGAGCTTCGTTAATGTTATCTTATGGATAGAAGTTGTAGCCACGTCAATACCTACATAGGTGTTCAGGAAGGTTCCAAGTGACTGAGGGAGTCCTATATAAGCTGTTTCGAGACAGAGTTTGGATGCTATCTACAAACAATTCATTCTTTGTTCTCGTGCTCTGAGTGCTTTTTTGTCTTCTATGCTCGACACGTTGCAACTCGTGCTTCATTTCTGTTCAGCAACACCTAGAGTAACATTTACATTTGTTTTAGTGTTGCCTTATTTCTTTTATTGCGCTTAAACTTTTTAGATTCATTTTCTGTAAGGTTTCTCCATATAGCAGAAATTGGAAATAAGAATCATATTTTATAATTGCTGCATGTATATACTTCTAGTTTGATTGATTAACTTGCATGCTTAAACTATGCGTTAAATCTATTAATGCTATTATTGTCTTTGTCTTACTTGATTGAATTAGCCTAAGTTTAATTTATTTCCATTGTACTTATTTTGATTAATTCAACTACTTTTAATTGCTATTTGCTCATTTTTAAATTTACAATGCTATTATATAAATCACCCCCCTCCCTTTGTGTCTCATGTGCACACCAGAGGGGTATATATAGAGTCAAAAGTCGTTCTTTTTTATATAAAATAATGCTTTATCAAATTATTTATCCAAGAATATTTTGTAAAAAATAAAAAGGATGACTCTTTTTATTGGAGTCCTCAAAAGAACATCATTTTTCATTTTTTATCAAAAGGACATTGTATACCGCCTCTCTCTCTATATTTTTTTTGAAATTATCCTAACTACTACACAGTTATAATAGTTACAATCTCTTAGCTTCTACACAATTATAGTAGCTATAATTCCATATTTGCCACAATTAAACAATTGTCGCAGTTATGGAAGGAAAATGCTCTATCATGCATCGCAATTGGGAATTGAATCATAGGTGTTATAGTTGCTGCTACAATACAGTGTTATTACTGTTGATCAAAATAGAAGTGTTACTATAACATAATATTGAAATACTATATATATATATATATATATATATATATATATATATATATATATATATATATTTTAGGTACAATAATACAATTTATTAATATTGATTAGAGTTGAAGTGTCCGTGTTATAGTAGCTATGAACCCATAATTGTTATGACAACGCCAAAAATAAGGGTAGTTTTGAAAATAAAAATATACTGATGCAAAATGGGACGTCCTTTTGATAATAAATAAAAAAGGAGTACCCTTTTGACAATTCCAATAAAAAGGGGTGCCCTTTTAATTTTTGTGCAACAGTTACAATGTAACCTATTAAAATGTGTTAAAAAGTAAATCTTTTATTTTTTACTTCAATTTGCCAAATACTTTTATATACATTTTTTTTTCAATAGTTTTATAATGATGTTTAATCATATTAAAATAATTTTAATCAAGTTTAAATATTTTTAATCTAACTAATAAAGAATTTTTTATATAAATATACTTTAAGTATAGTGTTTTTACCAAATTAAATCAGTTTATTTTATAACTCAGTATAGAAGCTACTCTGTATTCGATACAATACTAATACTCTAAGTATAACAACACTGAAATAAGACTATTTTTAGAAAAGTGATAATTAAGGATGTTCTTTTAAATTTTACCACATATATACACAGAAACAATTAATAGCTGCTTAAAGTACATTAAATTGGAAGAATTTTGATTTAAGTCACATAACAATACTGTTAAAGGTTTAAGCTCTCCGGCACGGTTCAAGATTTTAAACCTAGCTATTCATCATCATCTTCAACATCTCGGTTTGATTTGTGATTAGCCCAACACAATACATTAAGATTATTTAGACGAGAATACGCTAAAAGGTATAAAACATTTCAACTCTTCTTGCTTGAGAAGGGCAACCATGTACAATCTAATCACACAAAACCTGATTCTCTAAGTATAAGTATCATGTTACATCTTCAATGATATATCTCTATGTAAATGCAGATACAGTTTAATTCTCCAATTTGACCGACAAATTGGAACAGAAACTGATATTAAGAAGACAAGAAACTTGCACTGACAACTTCTATACCAAACTCTGAAATACCAAGGTTTGCATTCCTCTTACCAACAAAAAGAAGAAAAAAATTGATCTTAACCAAGATGATCACCTAGCAACAAATGCCTGAGTTGATGATACCTGTCGCAGTAATGCTCTAGTGAGATGCAAAGCTGCCTTATTGCCTCCCTTTTTCGCTCCTCACCATCTAAAATTGTCAGCTTCTGCGTCGCTACCTCTTCCTCAAGCTCTTTTACTCTTGATTGCAAATCTGAAATAGTTTGATTGCTTGTTTGGATCTCCATGAACAGCTTTGCACGTTCCAAGTGCAACTGATGCAGTTGCTGCTTCATCTGCAGTAGCTGGTCATTGAGAAGGGAATGTATCTTGGAAGCGAGCTCTTGTTTCTCGGTTGTCAGAATGGCGACTTTCAGGTTTAGAGCATCTAGATTTCCATTTAATGTAGCAATTAACTTTTGTTTCTCATTGCATTCACAAATTTTGTCAGCTACAAGCTGCCTCATTTCGTTATATAACGCGGCAAGCCTAGCTCCAAGGAGTGAATTGGATGCTGACTTCTCCTGCAAAGTTCTGTCAACAGAATCAGTGTTTGAGTCTTTCAGCTCATGAATCATATGCTCCAGCTCAGAAATGCAGAGTTTGAGTAACAATTTTTCGTGTGACGCCTTTTCTACTTCTGTTTTTAATCCTTTGTTAACACCTTCCAAGTCTGCAATTGAAGCTTCAAGGCTGGACTTCTCATGGATAAACTTTACTTCAGCAAAATTTAGTTTACTTTTGAGTTCTTCAACAAAGGATTCATGATACAATAGCTCAGAGTTGAGTTGCCTAGCAGCAGACTTTGTTGCACCCTTTAGAATCACAGTTTCATGCGAAAGGCCAAAGATTTCTTCTTGCAGCTCCATAATATTTTCCTCCAAGTTGAAAACCTTCTCCTTTTCCAAATTTAATTCTGTGATCTTAATGTCTAAAGAAGCATTAGCGATCCCAAGCTTATTTTTGAGATTCCAGATATCAGTTTCTGCAGAGTGAAGTTTCTCATCTGCAGCAGATAGATCTTTCTCCAAGGATGCAATTTTAAGGCTGGAGTCATGATGCTGGCTGTTGTGTTCTTGGATTTTACGCTTCTCCCTTGCCTTCTGAAGCTTATATTTTAGATCGTGAATCCTCCGTTGCCGGCTAAAGGAAAAGTCATCTTCACTTTCTTCATTGATCTCTTCAAGCTCTGGCTCAGAATCAGATTCTGTGTATGTAAAGGAACCATAACTGTTCTTCCTAGAAAGACCATGACTGCATCTAGATGGAAGGAAGAAATCAAACCCAGCAGCCCTTGGAATGAGCTGGGGCTGTAGCACCTTTCGCTCGGGAGAAAGCTTTAACTGAGGAGTTAGCTCTGAAATGTGCATAGATGAAGGAGAAGATGGATCTGTAAGACAATCAGATCCATTCCATGAACGTTGAGATTTTAGATCTGATTCAATGCTCTTGCGGAGCTCACTGGTTACTTGGCTATAACGCTCAGCCAGAGCACGATACATGCGGTGGAACTCCTCGACATTGGATATCAGCTGGGGGCGCTTCTCGTAGTACATTTCAGCTTTCTTTGCAAATGAATCACCATCCTCTTCAGTCAATTTCAGCATCTTCTTGACACACCGGTCCATCTCTGCAGAGGTCGAGAAAAGTTAAACATGTAAGAAAATTTTATCAATCAGAGAATCTTGAACTGATCACATAAATGCTAGGCATTAGTTTTCACTAGCATCTATGCATGTGCAAGGAGGAATTGATAAACAGAAACTGCTTTGCGGAAAATTTTGGAGCATCCAAAGAAATGAAACAACTTCTAGTTGACTTTTAGGAATTGATAAACAGAAACTATTTTGTGGAAAATTTTGGAGCATCCAAAGAAATGCAAATAACTTCTAGCTTGCTTTTAGGAATTGATGAACAAAAACTACTTTGTGGAAGATTTTGGAGCATCTAAAGAAATGTAAACAACTTCTAGTTTGCTTTTAGAAACTACCTTGTGGAAGATTTTGGAGCATCCAAAGAAATGTAAACAATTTCTAGTTGCTTTTAGGAATTGATAAACAGAAACTACTGTGGAAGATTTTGGAGCATCCAAAGAAATGTAAACAGCTTCTAGTTTGCTTTTACGAATTGATAAACCGAAACAACTTTGTGGAAGATTTTGGAGCATCCAAAGAATGTGAACAGCTTCTAGTTTGCTTTCTTCCTTTCTTTTTCTAAGAGAAGTGGATTAGAGTTATGTTTTGTGTTCTTACTTTCAAGATTTTGCGCAAGCCATTTGGAGTTTTTTGGGCTAATATATCTGTCCCACCACAATGGTTGAGAATTTCGGGATAGCATCCGCTTCATCTTTTATCAACCGGTCATTGCACTTATTCAAATCATTTCAACAATCCTGTCATTAAGCACAAATAGACTAAGAGACTATAATGCATTTATGCATCATAACAAGCACAAAATACAAAATCTAGCATGTTGTGATTCTTCTTTCAAACAAATCAAGGGTGCCGGTTGATAGATGATTGGTCTACATGGTAGTGAAATTTATCAACCTTTGAATTGTTGCTACATTCAAATGTAAAGTGGTTTATGATCCAAGAGATCTAAAGGGATACTGAATTGACCGGAAAATACATTCTCATGATAGAAAGTTTAGAAACAGTTAACCAAGAGTCTGTAAATTCTGTAAAAGGACTAGGAAACCACTTGTGGCAATGAAAATAAGAACCATGCTAGTTCAAACCGATAAAAGATTACTTGAATTTAACACAAAATTTTATGTTTTTCACTATATGTAAAATCTTGCACAGCTCCTTACAGAAACAAGGTCTAAGCACGGGAGGTTTCAAAATAGCCAACCATACAATTAAACTTAGTCAATCAACAGTTATAAATTATATTCTAGATCATCAGAGCATGAAGCAAAATTATATATGTAGAAACAAACTCCACGGGATAGGTTACAGTAGTTCCACGAGAAAGCATTAATCTGCAGAATATTTAAAAAAAAAATAATTCCACGAAAAGTATGATACTTGCAAATTGAATAGTTGGCGAGGAAAAATTTGCTAATCTTTGAAAAAAAAAAAAGTAATTAAGTACGAACAACTGGGATTGAATAGAGCATTCAACTGAGGGTGATAAAGAAAGTATGTTTACAGCCATTAACATGAAGAAATAAGAAGGATGCCAAATACTGACACAAAAGGAAAAAAATGAAGAAAGGTAAACAAAGGAACCATGATGAATTGTTAAGTGCTAAGACACATGAGCAAATTGCATACTTCGACTCAAAAGAAACCAGATCTTGTGACTGCGCTTGCTATTGATTTTAGGGCAATGTGAGAATATCTAACGAGATTCTTCTCTAGGAAGGAAAGGATCCTACTATCCTCCTCTTCTTTCTGTGTACATTTCTCAATCAAAGAACAGGATGATTGGAAGTGACAACTTATGACAGTCAATATCTGTCAGCAACTAAGAAAGAAAAACATGTAAAATTTAAAATCATCTTGTAACCGAAAATCAAATAACACAACTAAAACCAAAAGGATTAGCTTAAAAACTAAAATCATGAAGAGTACACATGGTAATACAAATACAGATGTGGCTGATATTCTTTACAAAAGCAAGAAAATCCAACTCGATGCATGGCGGTGAAAGACAGTTAAGAAATGAAAACGTTTAGACATAAGTGAACAAAGTCAAATTTCGATACCATTTCAGTCCAATGGAAGGAATCATGAGAAGAAGAGTTAGTTACAAATAAACTGAAAAATCTATAAATTAATTGCAAGGAGATACAAAAGACCACTGATGGTAAGAAAAAGGAATAGTTGGTAAGCACAGAACATCTCTAATATGGATTTCAGTATTCGAAACAGGAGTGTAGAGGCAGAGGTAACTAGAAAGCACCAAGATAGGATCAGAAGTAGCAGCTTGTGGATTTCAGTACATCGAAAAACATAAACAGGATACTTATCCAAATGCATAGATAATATCTGGATATGAAGAAGTGAGCAAGACAACAGTCACAACATGGGGGTGCAAGGGCATAAAATTCTCTAGCTACTTGGAACCTGATAAAGTTAATATGATTCATGTCTGCTGGCCAGGTCTCCTATTGTACACAAGCTATTGCAACTTAGTGTTTTGTTGTTTTCATCATTATGATAGTTTGCACAATCTTCAAACCCCTTTTCGTGTCTAAACTTTAATAGAAGACTGAAGAAATTCGAAATAGCAAATCTACCAACAACCAATCAAGACTCTTATTGGCAATCATCCCTTGTCCTCTATGGTAGAACATCGCTCTTCGATGAATGCAATTGGCTATACTTTTCCACCATCAACGTCCATTATCAAACACAAACCCCACCTTTGGTCCCAAATGTTTGGAAAGACAAATCCAATTTTACTAAATGCCCCCAGAATTCCTCAAATCGCTTTCTTTAATGCAAAGATAACCCTTTTATTCCAATTAGAAGCGTTACGACCCAAAATATTTCAAACAAACAAGTATAATCCAGAGAATTCCAAGATTCGCGGATCACCTAATCGATCTTCCGAAAAGGAGATTCTTAAGGTATTGTTATTACAACCCCCAAAATCACTTGGAAAGAGAACGACAAAAGAATGCTTATGGAAGGCGAAGAACGAATAAATGGGAGAGGGTTACCTCAGATCGGTGCTTCCGCGAACGAAACGGCTCTTGATCTCGTCTCCGACGAGCCTACCACACGCAGGCCGATCAGTAACGGAGCGGAGAAAGGGATTCAGACGCAGGAGCGGGGCCTCGCAGCCCCATTCTCTCTTATCGGAACGCATGCGAAGGTGGGTGGCGTTCATCCAAAGAACATGAGTCGACGCATCATCACTTGAGTTGACTAAATTGCCCTTTTGAAATAGCCAAAGAAATTTCACTTACGCCCTCAATATTTATGAAAACTCGCGTTGGTGTCATTCATAACTGGAATGTTTCATGTTACACCCTGAAAGTTTCAAATCGTTCCGTCAATTTATAGATTCCATAAGAAAATTTAAAGCCAAAGTGAGATATTTAGTTTAAATATTATAATGTCAAATGCTTCCCATTTAAAATTTTTATTTAATTTAACAATAAAAAATCACATTTAAAAATTATTTTTTAAAAAAGGATTAATTGAATTTAGCAACTTTGGGTGGGAGGAATTTAGATTTTATTCCAAGGAAAGAATTATGATCTTTGATCTTTTGTGATAATTTACGATCTGAATAACAATTTGACTATGTCCGTGAGAAAAATATCAAATTTTTTTTTGTGATAATCCAAATATCTAACTTTTATGATTCAACTAATCTTAAAGTCGATCGATTTGATCCATAAAAATTTTCCATTAGTCTCCAAGGATAAATCATGAAAGTACTGTAACAAGTCGTCGATAGTCGATCCCAGAGGCAGAGTCATATTGATGATTGGTGGGGCAACTGCCCCACCTCAATATTTTGTAAATGTCCATAGATATTAGAAAATTACAATCTTGCCCCAGTAATAAATAAAAGTAGAGCTCACAAGTTGCAACCCTCGTCCTGAATTTCCCTCCTCGCTGCCCTCTCCTTGTGCGGCTGCGCGTTGCCTGCGCTCCCTAAGATGACCCCCTAATCCCTATCCATCTTCATCGACGACGACTCTGAGATTTTCTCCGCTCCAGTTCTCTAGTCTCTAGTTTTAAGATTTTCGGCTAAAAATATTTCTTCTCATTTTGATGTTTGTTTTTCGCTTATCATCAGTTCAGAATATCTTACTTGGTCCTTTTACATGCCCCAAAATTGTTGTAACTATGCCATAGGTGTTGATACTGAGATTTTATTTTACAGTGCTAATTCTATTCTTTCACTTGCCAATTTTTTCCTAACACTTGATGTTTAACGTAATCCTTATATCTTGTTTTGTTCCCATTTGCATGGCGAAGCCTTGATTTTTTTTAAGGAATCCTAGGTGGTTAAACCGTTAAAGATCTTTGAGTCACTGTCTTTTCTGATACTGCACAAATTTATCAAAATTTTCTTTGCTCATTAGTGTAACTTCTGTTTATATTTGTATCAGATCATTGATAATCAAAAGCTCACCAACTTCATAATCAACAATGATATTCATTGCCCCATCTGTTATAAGGGGCCTAGCTCTGCCCCTGGCCGATCCCCATAATTTTTGTCGTCCTTGTAAGACCAGCTACTGTTGAATCAGTACTTCACTCATAAAGACAAACTTATGAGTTCTTTTACCTATGGATACTTCTACCTACGATCATCCAACTTAAAATTTTCCACTATGTTTATCGTCAATACATGTCCCAGCAGATGATCGAACCACGACACTCCTATATCTTAATTGTAGCCTTTCTTCGGAACAAAAGATGATATCATTCACTCCAAATGATCAAATATCATTCGCTATACAGTAAGATACAAACAAGTAAATCACGAGGAGCATTTTATCTTATCATGACGATCTTTTGTATGATGAGATCAAGCATTGAACGAGATATTTTGTATCCGTTAAAATTGACTTAAAATCTATTAGAGTAAATATCTCTGTAATTGCGTCAATTTATGTCTAGCCTTTGAAGTATAAGGAGAGGGTTTGAAAAAAAAATTGGAAAGTTTAGGGCGTAGGCTGACATTTTATGCACGTGCGGTTGTAATCGTGAGGGGTATTTCTGGATATAAGTTGGTCGTCGTCGTCCCCTGTGGCGCGAGACGGGAGGATTTAATTTGGGGCGGGAGTATGACGTCATCGGCCACCACGACGAGTAAATTTTAGGCCTTTAATGGGCACCTTGATCCGCATTTAGCCGTAACCGAATAAATCCTTATTTTTTCATCTTTTTCTCCTTTTCTATTTTTTAAAAAATAAAAAGTTTAAATATGCCCTTTCGATTTTTTTTTTTTTTTAAATCTTCTTAATACATAAAGGTCAATATTTTTTGTTTAGTCACTTGAAATAATTTTGATTGAAACTATTACATTTTAATTAAAATTATTAAATAATAAAAACATATGTTAATATAAGATATTTATATAATAATGAAAATAAAGACTGTTCTTTTTAATTTCTATCATAGGACATATATAAAATAGCGTTTTTTTTAAATATTGGAAAATTGACTTAGTGACTAATAAATTAAGTATGGATAAGATAATTATTCCATAAGTACATCATTATAAATTAATTTTTTGAATAAATGAAAAATTAATATCTAATTAAGAGTTAATTTAATATGATAAAGTTTGACTAAGTTAGATTCATGGATGAGGATATGTGAATGTTAACTTGAAGATGTAAAACTATTGAGGGGTGTGAAATTATAATTAATTGTATTAATTGATTAAAAGATTAATCATAATTATGATATTAATTAATTGATTAATTAATATTTATAATAAATTAAGTAAATAATTAATCAAATTAATTATTTGAATTAATCAAATTAATAAGGTTTAAGTGAAAAGACACATTCCATGTCTTTTCACCTCATCCCCGTAAAAGAAATACCATTCCTTCCACTCAAATCATTCATTTTTCACTCAATTCTTAAGTTGCGCATTCTCTTCTTTAGTTCTCCTCTCTTTAGAGTTTCAAAGCTTCGAAAGTTCGACATGGATCGAAATTTAGAGCGTTCATATTTCGAGACGCAAGTCGTTATATCTTAGGAAATGATTGTCGATAAATCGGAAGCACCTGGGCGGAGCAATATCATCTTAAAAAAAGAAAGTCTAACATTCACCTCAACCTTAATACTCTTATCCTTATGGATAAGTTTACCCAAAGGGGGTGTGTCGATATCCGAAGGAATAACTCAACGACTGATAAGATTAGGTCGATAATGACGATACCAAGAAGGGTATGTCTCTTACTTGAAGGAGTACCTCAATAATCGAAAGAGGATGTGAAGAGTATAAATGGGACAGGGTTCACATCTCCATACCGAGCTCTACCTATTCGAGTCATCGACTCATCGTCGAGATGACTAACCGGGCCCAATTGTTGGAATGACGCCAAGTAGATCCATTTCCATTTAAAAACTTCCAACAATCTTAAAACTATATTGATAGTTATAGCGACCATGGGTACCACTCCTATTGGAAAGAAATCAAAGAAACTCTCCATAATCATCTTCAAAAGATAACAGTAAAAGACACTGTATTACTTGAAAAAAATATACCTATTAAGGTTACTATCAAAAGATGTTCTAGCGCATCTAAAAGTGAACCTTAAGTTATGAGAGAGTTATTTACAAGGAAGAATAAAAGTTTCCTATACAATAACCATGCCCTAAAGGGATAGAAGACAAAATTATACCTTGAGTATAATGTAACAATGATGGTCAAGGATTTGTGGGAGCCATTTGACTAAAATCATAAAGTTGAGGATAGTGAGTTTAAATTATCCAAAAGAGGGCTAATAAAAGTCTTCAAATATGAATCTAACACAATGAGATCTAAGTAGAGGCTGAAATAAATGAGTTAGAAGGATTGTATTACATGTGCTGTAATTGACTAAGAAATTGAGTTAAGTATCTCTCAAAGAATAAATGTAATCATGATCAACACTCTAATTAGATGACTATAGCTATGACTCAACAAGATTAGAAGACCAAGGGATATATACTTCTCGAGTTGAGTGTATCTCGAAGAGTAATATAATCCTAGTCAGCACTCAGATCAAATGACAATTTTGGCTCAATGAGATTGGAAGACCAAGGGATGTATACTTCTTGAGTTGAGTGTCTCTCAAAGAGTAATACAATCTTAGTCAGCACTCTAATTAAACGACCACAGTTTTGGCTCAATGAGATTGGAAGACCAAGGGATGTATATTTCTTGAATCGAGTATCTCTTGAAGAGTAATACAATCATGGTCAACACTCCAATTAGGCGATCATAACTTTGGCTCAACAAGATTGGAAGAGCAAGGGATGCATACTTCTTGAGTCAAATGTCTCTCGAAGGGTAATACAATCATGGTCAGCACTCTAATCAGATGACCACGACTATGACTTGATAAAATTAGAAGACCATAGGATGTATACTCCTTGAGTCGAGTGTTTCTCAAAGAGTAAATATAATCCTGGTCAGCACTCTGATCATGCGACCACAGTTTGGCTCTTTAAGATTGGAAGACCAAGGGATATCTCTTAAAGAGTAAATGTAATCCTAGTCAATACTCCAATTAGATGATCTAGCTCTAGCTCAGTAAATTGGAAGATTAAGTGATGCATACTTTCTAGATTGTTTTGAGAACAAGTGCAATCTTGGTTAACATCCTGATTATACAACCACAATTTTAATTTGGTGAAATTAGAAGATTGGAGTTATGGAGACTTGCTTTTAAGCAAGATTGAGACCCTTGAAGTGTTTTTAAAATACTGTAAATATGGTTGAAAAAATCAACTAAGCAAGATTATCTATGGTGATTGAGGGAGAGAATGTAAGATATTGCTCAAGGAATTTTTCTCGAGCAAGAGCAACATTCAATAATCAACTATATTACATTCACCTCAATTCAACAATGATGGTTAAACATTGAAAAGATAATAAAAGCTATGTTGATAAACTTTGGGTGTATCTTGGAAACTGTGGAGGAAGTTGTCCTCTCGGCAAACCACAAGCCCCAATGAGATTAAAAAAAAAATCTCTATAAGGCATTTAAAGGTCATGAACCTTCCAATAAAGCCTATAAATGTGGCGTTGAACTAATAAATGTGGGGTATTTGGGAAAGATACAAATATCCAAATTAAAGGTCCAAAGAATTAATTGCATACAATGCATCGATATGTGCCAATATATATGATACATTATGGTATCTAAGAAATTATGAGGACACTAGTGTAAAATGATAAGTCTTGAAATACCATTAAAGTAGTAGATCTCTAGTGGTGAAATTTTCATTAAATATGGAGAATTATGTGGAGCTGCTAATTTAAAAAGGCCAACCGAGAGATCAACTATACTGTATGTATAGGAGAATGAGTCTAAAATTCAATATTTAAATTAGTGGTAACTCTACCATGTTGACTGAAGATCCCAAGATCATGGTTTAAAACGGACTACTAAGCTATAATATTTGAGACACCTAGGAGTAATTACTCCAACTCATTCCTAGAAACAAAATGTGCAACCTGCAAAATGAATAAAGGATGAACAAAAGTTCTTAATAATTCCTATATTATACCACAAAGGTATAATAGGATATTACAGGATACTCTTAATAGGAGAACACCTATATAAGTGTGAAGGCGAGCTGCTTCAATGACACACTTATGAATCCCAAACTTTTCCATGGCCAAAACAGATACGATAGAGAACTAGTAAAAGCCTAGGAGGTATTGTGTGGATATGATTGTCTTGATTTACACCAACGGTTGAACAATTCAAGATATAGTTCATTAGGCAACCAAGTAAATCTGATTGTATTCTACTATGAAAGATTCAAAGACACAAGCTACCTCTCTTAATGCAATAGTTTTTTTTGATGAAACACTTGTTTATAATTTGAAACTTATCTATAATTTTCATTCATATGGGGGATTATTGGAAAATTGGTTTTGGTGATCAATAAATTAAATAAGGATAAGACTAGATCGTAAACTAATTTTTCGAGTAAATGAGAAATTAATGTCTAATAAAAGGTTAGTCAGATAGGATCAGATGAAAGTTTGACACACACATGAATTGAATTCATGGATGAGAATATATGAAAGCTAACTTGAGTATGCGAAACTATTGAGAGGTGTAAAATTATAATTAATTTCATTGATTAATAAAAGATTAATCATGATTGTGATATCAATTAATTGATTAATTAATATTTATAATAGATTAGGTAAATAATTAAGCAAATTAATCATTTAAATTAATGCAAATTGATAAGGTTTAAGTGAAAAGACATACCCCATGTCTTTTCACCTCTTGGAAGAAACCTTTCGCCTCTTGGGAATACTTCTTCATCCCTATAAAAGAAATATCATTTGTTCTACTCAAATCACTCATTTTCACCCAATTCTCAAGTTGTGAAATCTCCTCTTAAGTTCTCTTTTCTCTCTGCTCTCTTAAGAGTTTCAAGACTTCAAAAGTTCGATAGGGATCCAAATTAGAGTGCTCCTATTTCAAGACACAAGTTGTTATATTTTGGGAGACGATTGATGATAAACCATAATCACCTGGGCGGGGTAATATCTTCTTAAGAAAAGAAGACTTAGCCTTCATCTCAATCTTAATACTCTTATCCTTAGAGATAAATTTACCTAAAGAAGTTGTGTCAATATCCGAAGGAAAAACTTGATAACCGACAAGATTAGGTTAGTAATGACGATATCAAGATTGATATATCTCTTACCCAGAAAGGTATCTCGATAACTGAAAGGGGATATCAAGAGTATTGTTAGATATATATGAATGGAGAAGAGGTGGAAGAAGAAAGAAACTCTCCATTATGAATGAGACTTTAGTCTCACATTGGAAGTTTCAAGGCATATTAGTTGGTTTATATTTATTCACATGTATTGATGATGTGAATAAATGCATGGGGAGAGACTCTCTCACGCATGGGTGCACAGGGGGTATAAATCTAGGGTCCAGATTGCACTGAACCACGTTGACTTGTGTGCGAGCATGACTTGTGCGCACTAAATGCTGGACCGGTCGGGGCAAAGTTTGCCCAAGTTGAACAACCAAAATTTAAATGGCCAAGTGAAACATTGGTGTTTTACAGCTCGGCAAGTAATGATCATCAATTGATCATTGACATTGTCCATTGGTCTGGCTCCTATATAAGGAGGCTATGATCATTAGCAAAATAGGTTACATACACAGAAAAGAATCAGCATCTCTCCACCTCCGTTCCCCTCCTTCTCTGTCGTGCAACCCTTGCTCAGCGAAGTGCCCGTGATAGCAGTCAGGTACCACTCAATTAGCCGTGACCATTAGTGCTTGGTGGGAATCATGGTTAACCATTGTATCCTGGGAAACAAACGACCCGAGTAAATCTCAAAGCATAGTCGGAGGTGGGGCGAATCTATTTCAAGGAAACTGTGATCATCGTAGGCCTTGGTCCATTCAGCCTACCTGCCCGGCTGGCCTCATGCTCACTTGACCGCTCGCTCTGCAGCTCTGCTGCTTTGCTCGACCGACCACTTGCTTGCTTCTCTCGTCTTGCCGCACGCTCACCCCGCCACTCAATTTTTTTGCTTGGTTGGCCGCTCGCTAGCTCGGTCTCTTCACCTGTCACGCCCCCAGAGGAGTCCCTGTCCGAGAAAATTTCGGCAGCATCTCCCCTGTACGGTGGACAATCTGAAACTTTTCTACATCTCACAAATACCTCAGCCACAGGCGGCTGGAATAATAATAACAAAATAAAACATCACCACGCAGTTTATATATATATATACTCAGCCTCTGGCTGTCACAACCACGCAGTTAATAAAATAAACAACATAATAATACTCTGACTCGAAATCCACCCTACTCCACTACACTCGTAAAACTCAAATCCGACGAACTCACCTCTTCTGCCGTCCAGGCAGGCATGTAGTAGAATAAAAACCAAATCCAAACCCATCGATGTAATAAAATCTATACCATGTCCATAAGTAAATAATCCAGAACATAACAAGTCCAAATAGTCTAGAACAGAAAAGGGAATCAAACGAAAAACCAATCACATCCTCGAGGTCTGCAGGGACCAGCACTACGTGCAGTGGGGACTAGCGACTAGAACTCCCTCCGGACAGCATCAACCTGAAAATAACAACAATGGAGGCGGGGTGAGTCCAACACTCAGCAGGTACAGTTGATATGCAAAGTAAAGAAATAACACCTAGCACTAATCATGCGTACAGTCTCCTGATAAAGATAAAGGTAACTACAAACCGAAGAAGACAGGAGAGAATCTGTACTAACCAGGACCCGGTAAAAGGACAAACAGTCCGAAAGGTATAGAAGACCTGTATGCATGTCAATCAAGGTATCCAAGCAATGTGCAGCATATAAGTGCAACAAACACAAACACAAACAATAAATGCATCATGCATATGATGCCAATGTCATGGTCACCCCTAACGCCAGTCAGCCAACTCACAACAAAAGTGGGACCGAGTGGGTAGGGCTGTGACGACCGTGCACTCTGCATCACTACCCCTGATGAGTGACCGAGTGGACGGGATGCTGTCAGAGTACATACGTACTCCTACCCCAAATCATAAATGGGGGAGCGCAATGCTCTCATCTCCTGGTACGCTATGACAGGGAAGAATCTCTAACGTTCTACACGCTGCGTCACACTACCAATGAGCGGATCAACGGAGCACCGGAAGAGGCAAACTGACGTGCTACCACGCTGTGTCCCGCTACCCATGAGCGTCACAACGGAGCACCGAACAGTGATGAAACTGGCAAAGTGCTCGACAATAAAGGAGCAATCAATCACTCAGCATGCAATCATGCGAATGGTGCATGTCACTAAACATGGTAATATACTAAACCAATCTCTGGACATATCATAATGTGCACCAAAGCGAATGAATCATATCAAGGTATCTGATCATATAAGGTAACAAACCTAGGTCCTGACATGGTAAAATATGGTTATATCACTACCCATGAGCATGTGGAATCAGGTACATATCCATACAAGATGTAAACAACAATCAATCAAACAGGTAACATGTATTGGGCAGTGATTAACCGAAACAAATATGAAACACAGTTAATGCAACATATTATTTTCATTACTAAGCATATCAAAGACAATAAGTCAAAAGTACCCGCCTCCAATCGAAAATGTCCAAATTTGACTCCGAGATACTCGTCTCGCGTCAAAGTCCTGTGTCAAACAATAAATATTTTTATTTAGCTACACTTCTTATAAGAACAGCTAAATAAAACCCCTAGGACTAATTTAGGGTAAAACCCTAATCACATATCCTCAATTTACCTTCTTAAATCTAATAGTTAATTAGGGTTAGTGACTAAACCCCAATCCACCCATTAGATTAAATCCGAACCTAATTCCCTTAACACATAAACAGTTAACTACAAAACGTATCAAATTCCTACCCTTACCTCAATTTACAGCCGTGATTGATCCTCAATCAAGAAGTGTGTTTACTACTGGAACAAGGTGAGTGGCTGGAAATCCACTTGCACTAAACAATCAAGAAAGAAACTCACCGATCAACAAAACAATCCAATCCATAATACCAACCAGTTAGACATCTTAACCATAATTTTTCCTACATCCAGATTGCTATTGAAGTTAACCAAAAATCCTTACCTAACCTCCTCTTGTCCGGTGATGGCAGCACAACAAGGAATCAAATGCAGAGTGGGCCGGCAGTGATGAACTAGGGCACAGTGTTGGCGCAAGGGAGATCGGAGAGGGGCGGCAAAACACTCCCCTGTGACCTGTGAAGAAAGAGTTCATTGTTCCTTCATCATCTCAATACCAACATCCATAGTTAGCCAAATTATCCCTGAAATGCACTATTATCCGAATTTCGATTTACCTCAACCGTGACCTAAATGCACCTCAAGGAAGGGATAACCAAGAACAGAGAAGAATATCCAAGCTCTGATCTGGAAACACAATCAGAACTGATCTGAGATTCTCCTCTCGGTCCAAAACAGTAAGAAGATCACAAGGAAATCAATTACACGATTCCTAATTCCACAGCAAGTTAGATCGCCTACCTTAAGGATCACTGCTAGGGAAAAAGGTGGCGTCGCTGTGACACACAGAGGGTGCTAGGGCACCTGGTGCGCCGGCTGCCGGCACTAGGAAATAGCAAGGACAGCAACAAAAAATGATCGCCGGAGAGATCAAACCGTAGTCGTCGGCTTCAAGCTAGGGCACGGCGTCGGCAGGGCTCGGCTAGGGCACGGCGTGGCCGGCGCTAGGGCTGTGGGCACTAGGATCGGGGATCCACGTCGGCTGGCAGCAGTGGAGATGGGCAGTGAAGAGAGGCGCTCCACGCCGTGAGAGGGAGAGGGAAAAAAAAAACTCGGGAGAGGAGGGAACCGTCGGGTCGGCGCCGGTTAGGGCAAGGAGAGGGTGCGGCTCGGCGTCGGGGAGAAGAAATGAACGGCGTCGGGAGAGGAATAAAAGAGAAAAGAAAAACAAATAAAAAGGAAAAGAAAATAAATAACTTTTCCTCGCCTAAATGGGGTAGCCCAAACAGGCTTTCCCGGGCCCCGTTCTTGTCCCCGTTAACTCGTCCATACGAGCTCCGAAAAATTCCCGAAAAATGTCCTAAAATTCCAGAAAATTCCCTTATTAATATTCGCCTATTTTCTGGTATTTTACATTCTCCCCCACTAATAAAAATTTGGTCCCCAAATTTCGTTATCTACCATCAGCAAGTACTAACAACAGATATAGAGTATAAATGCTGAACGGTAAATAAATCACATACCTCAATTGAAAAGATGGGAATATCGAGCTCGGATCGTATCCTCGAGCTCCCAAATAGCCTCCTCGTCAGAATGATGCTGTCATCCGACTTAACCAGCCAAATAGTCTTGTTCCGCATCTGACGCTCTTTCCGGTCAAAAATCCAAACCGGAACCTTCTCATAGGTGACGTCAAACTAAAGGGAACTGAGATTATCTATCAACACATGTATCGGATTGGGTATGTATCTCCTCAGTATAGATACGTGGAATACGACGCGAACGCCTGCCAAGGACGGCGATAATGCCAACCAGTAAGCTACTGCTCCAATCCTTTCCGAGATCTGGAAAGGTCCAATGTATCACGGAGCTGGCTTACCTCTGAGATCAAATCTCTTCACCGTGGGTAAAACTCGCAGAAATACATGGTCGCAAATGAAGAACTCTAAGAGTCTCCGACTCCAGTCAGCATAACTCTTCTGGCAGTCTTGTGCCCCTGACATCCTCCGTCCGATAGTAAAGACCACTCTGCCTCGTTGAGCTCTATGAGGTCCCAACAACTGGCCTCTCGGATTCTCGTCCTGATCGACGACTGAGCAACTATGGTAACAAGAATACCCTACTTTGTCTGTCCCTGTTTCTCAATGTCTAACTTAGAGAAATCATGAATCAAATCTGTGACCACAACTCGGTGGCAAGCTAAAGTCCCTCTGGACCTCTAGCTAAGTGCATCGGTAACCACATTAGCTTTTCCCAGGTGATAGCTAATGATACAATCATAATACTTCAGGAACTCCATCTATCTCCTCGGTCGAAGATTATGTTCCTTCTGAGTGAACAGATATTTGAGTCTCCGATAGTCAGTGAGAATCTCAATGTAATATCATACAGGTACTGCCGCCAAATCTTCAGGGCAAAAATAACAGCGGCCAACTCCAGATCGTGAACTGAGTATTTTCTTCTCAGGCTCCCTCAACTATCGAGAAGCATATAAGAATACTCTACCGTGCTGCACCAGAACAACACTCATACCCTGTAGAGACGCGTCGGTGTAAAGGACAAATTCGTCCTCTTCCGAAGGTAAAAACCAAAAATCAAAGCCGACACTAGTCTCCGCTTCAGCTACTAGAAGCTGGTCTTGCAATCCTCAGTCCAAGTAAACTTCACGCCTTTCATGGTCACGCGTGAAAGTAGCATAGCTATGCGGAGAAACCCTTGACGAAAGGTCTGTAATATCCTGCGAGTCACAAAAGACTGCGGATCTCCTACACTGATTTCGGCTGCTCCCAACCGTAACAACCTCTATCTCCTGTGGAACCACGGTACACTCCTACTGGTGACCGTGTGTCCCAAACATCATAACAAAAGACAATCCAAATCAGCACTACTGACAATCACATATAGATGTTCTCATCGAAACATCTCTAGATCTATGCAAGGGTGATGTGCGTGACTCACCGCGGATCCGAATTAGATCACAACATCGTCCACAAAGACAATGGAAACCTATCCAAACATCCTCGACAAACCAGGATCATCAGGCACTAATTACATCTAAGGCACTGTAAACCTATATGGCAAAACCCAAGACACAAAATGTCCGTATCACAGATATTCCTATCCATAAGATCTCTGATAATAAGTCGAAAATCTGATCATCCATAACATAAATCACCAAAGAATAAATCCTCCAGTGTGAGAGCAACGCTCCATCACAGGAAACATCACATATGTGGGGGCAACGCTCTACCACAAGAAATCCTCAATATGTGGGAGCAACGCTCCACCACAAATAATCTGAAATAGGTATCTGCAATAAATATAGGAGCTATGCTCCGCTACCAGAAATCCGTAATATGTGGGAGCAACGCCCCACCACAAAACAATATATAAGTGCCCCAAGGCACCTAACTATCCAGCTAAAGACTGTACAAGATCTCTCTACCACAAATCACTGTGGTTATCCTAGGCTATAACAACCTAGTAAACTAATCAAATCCATCATCAACTCTATCAGCATCCTAGTGGGTCATCCACTGATAGGAGAATTAGTTGATGGGTAAGTCCAACAATGACATAATGCAGACACTCCACATCCTGCATTCAGCATAAGTAAAATCATCATACTGCTACCAATGTATAACCTAGCACACATGCTCACACAACATATGTATGATCAATAAAATCCTCCAATTCTTATACACCAAACACACTCACAACTCAGGTATATTCAGTATGATACATCCAACAATACATACCGAACACGTGTGCAAAATCAACATAGGTAAAATCAACAATACACCTCAAACAGCACTCACATAACATATCATATAACCGACATATGCTTCCAATAAAACCTACTAAACCCAGGTGCACTCACATATCAAACATAATCAAAAAGATACCTCATATACCACACCAAACACATATGTACATATCACAACTCAGATTAAATCGACAAAATGCCTCCATCCAAAACACCACCGATGTACTTATACTACATCTCGGATTTAATCAACAAGACATCTTCAATAATACCTCCCGATACATACACCGAACTACATAGCTATGATCCATAAGAAACCTACAAACCATATCAGAACATGGATACATATACTATTTGCAAATCGACAGTCTTCCACAAGACTCTTACAACACATAACAATCAAAATTACATGCAACATAGACATGTAAAATGAGCATACCAGCTCAATCAAAGAGACCAACCTTATGCTACCAACACTCATGGATTACGGGTACATCTAAACAAGATTCATGCATATGTATCAAGCATGAATACATCACTCAAAAGTAACCCAAAATAAAGTAGCCTAATCATCTAGTAACAACCCTGCTCTAGGTTCAAAGGAACTGGTATCGGACAAGAAAAATATACACACCGTGGTATAACATTGTCAGTCAATGTCATACATTACCAAGACTATATCTAATGGGGAAAATTTTATCATCATAAATCCAAATGTACTCTCCCAGTATACACTAGTAACTATTGTATCCTATAAGTGTTAAGCAATTAGCTCTACACTTCCTTACATCAGCGGGGTCACATATCCCAAAGCACCCTCTAAGTTATCCCACCAGATATATACAGTCCATGGTCAAAGTCTTCATGGAATAGGATACATCGATCCGCTATAAACTATCCAAGCCGACAATGATATACGGCTGAATCCGTCCTTTCCACGTCAGTACAAAGCATGTACTCAAATGTGCTCTAGATACATAACTAAGCACAAACAACCTAAAAGTTCAAACCTCTAAAAATAGAGTATGACAATCCTCTACTGATCAACCAACAAAACTAAATCATTCATCTACTAACTAATCAAGAATACCTTAATCCTCCACAAGCAACTAAGGTATATCAAACCACGATCAAATGGTATACTACATTATCAAATAACTAAATCAGTTCATGGGTCAATTCAACACTAATACATCATCTCAAACTAGAGAATGTCAATCCACATAATATCATATGAATAAATGTGTACGACCCAAAAGAAAAAAAAACTAGAATTCAATATCATCGAGACACCTTCATTTTTTTTTTTATCCTCAAAAATATCAGCCCACTAATATCAGATGAATAAGTCTCTACTCTCCATGAGGGTAAGTTAGCATTCAAAACATCAAATCATTATTTATCCACATAGTTCAATATCAGGTGAAACAAATATCAATTTTATCATCCTGTTAACTAACCACAATTAATCAGATTTTTAAAATCTCATAGGCACTCTAAACCATAAACTCTCTAGCACCGGATTTATAATCTTATCCACTAATAGATCATCAAAACAAATATCTAATAATGGATCATCAAACAACCACATAACATTTACTATCATAAATCATTAGAAATCAACACATCACAATATCTGATCCTCCAATATCCCTCAACCTCAAATCATTCTCAACAATGATCAAACATGGTAACCCCCAATGACCAATTTCCATCGTACCTGATACCCTAATATCCAAAAGATATGAGTATAAAACTCTCCTGGCTAGGTCAACAGAAATATGTAGGTATCATCCACTACCCAGCTAACAATAGCAGAGGCTGGTATGTGCCTCCATCTCCTAATAGTAGTAACAGAAGCTAAGACTACTGATGGTATGATATGAAAAATCACCAGAGACTATAATCCTTGATCTCTATGAGGGTCGACCAAGATCAGTGGCTAACCCACCACATGTAATATGGCTACAACAACCAGACAGGTAATAAAGATAAAGTGCTAATAGATGTCCTAACTATCATAAAATAAACATCATACCTATTTGCCGTCAGGAGATGTTCCGTCGCTGTCCTGTCCCCAACCTTTGACCTCAAACTCCGAACGAGAAACATCGCCGGAAATCCAAATAAATCCGAAACGGAAATCCGAAACATAACCATATCGAAAATCCGAAAATGCCCAGTTTGACTCGCAAACCTGGCTAACCCAAATATCCAGAATACTAACAACAAGTATCCGATAAATCTCCAAAACACCAAAAGCAGGTATCCATAACCTGGCTCTGATACCACTAAATTGTCACGCCCCCAGAGGAGTCCCTGTCCGAGAAAATTTCGGCAGCATCTCCCCTGTACGGTGGACAATCTGAAACTTTTCTACATCTCACAAATACCTCAGCCACAGGCGGCTGGAATAATAATAACAAAATAAAACATCACCACGCAGTTTATATATATATATACTCAGCCTCTGGCTGTCACAACCACGCAGTTAATAAAATAAACAACATAATAATACTCTGACTCGAAATCCACCCTACTCCACTACACTCGTAAAACTCAAATCCGACGAACTCACCTCTTCTGCCGTCCAGGCAGGCATGTAGTAGAATAAAAACCAAATCCAAACCCATCGATGTAATAAAATCTATACCATGTCCATAAGTAAATAATCCAGAACATAACAAGTCCAAATAGTCTAGAACAGAAAAGGGAATCAAACGAAAAACCAATCACATCCTCGAGGTCTGCAGGGACCAGCACTACGTGCAGTGGGGACTAGCGACTGGAACTCCCTCCGGACAGCATCAACCTGAAAATAACAACAATGGAGGCGGGGTGAGTCCAACACTCAGCAGGTACAGTTGATATGCAAAGTAAAGAAATAACACCTAGCACTAATCATGCGTACAGTCTCCTGATAAAGATAAAGGTAACTACAAACCGAAGAAGACAGGAGAGAATCTGTACTAACCAGGACCCGGTAAAAGGACAAACAGTCCGAAAGGTATAGAAGACCTGTATGCATGTCAATCAAGGTATCCAAGCAATGTGCAGCATATAAGTGCAACAAACACAAACACAAACAATAAATGCATCATGCATATGATGCCAATGTCATGGTCACCCCTGACGCCAGTCAGCAACAACTGGGACCGAGTGGGTAGGGCTGTGACAACCGTGCACTCTGCATCACTACTCCTGATGAGTGACCGAGTGGACGGGATGCTGTCGGAGTACATACGTACTCCTACCCCAAATCATAAAATGGGGGAGCGCAATGCTCTCAACTCCCGGTACACTATGACGGGGAGGAATCTCTAACGTGCTACACGCTGCGTCACACTACCCATGAGCGGATCAACGGAGCACCGGAAGAGTCAAACTGACGTGCTACCACGCTGTGTCCCGCTACCCATGAGCGTCACAACGGAGCACCGAACAGTAATGAAACTGGCAAAGTGCTCGACAATAAAGGAGCAATCAATCACTCAGCATGCAATCATGCGAATGGTGCATGTCACTAAACATGGTAATATACTAAACCAATCTCTGGATATATCATAATGTGCACCAAACCGAATGAATCATATCAAGGTATCTGATCCTATAAGGTATCAAACCTAGGTCCTGACATGATAAAAATATGGTTATATCACTACCCATGAGCATGTGGAATCAGGTACATATCCATACAAGATGTAAACAACAATCAATCAAACAGGTAACATGTATTGGGCAGTGATTAACCGAAACAAATATGAAACACAGTTAATGCAACATATTATTTTCATTACTAAGCATATCAAAGACAATAAGTCAAAAGTACCCGCCTCCAATCGAAAATGTCCAAATTTGACTCCGAGATACTCGTCTCGCGTCAAAGTCCTGTGTCAAACAATAAATATTTTTATTTAGCTACACTTCTCATAAGAACAGCTAAATAAAACCCCTAGGACTAATTTAGGGTAAAACCCTAATCACATATCCTCAATTTACCTTCTTAAATCTAATAGTTAATTAGGGTTAGTGACTAAACCCCAATCCACCCATTAGATTAAATCCGAACCTAATTCCCTTAACACATAAACAGTTAACTACAAAACGTATCAAATTCCTACCCTTACCTCAATTTACAGCCGTGATTGATCCTCAATCAAGAAGTGTGTTTACTACTGGAACAAGGTGAGTGGCTGGAAATCCACTTGCACTAAACAATCAAGAAAGAAACTCACCGATCAACAAAACAATCCAATCCATAATACCAACCAGTTAGACATCTTAACCATAATTTTTCCGACATCCAGATTGCTATTGAAGTTAACCAAAAATCCTTACCTAACCTCCTCTTGTCCGGTGATGGCAGCACAACAAGGAATCAAATGCAGAGTGGGCCGGCAGTGATGAACTAGGGCACAGTGTTGGCACAAGGGAGATCGGAGAGGGGCGGCAAAACACTCCCCTGTGACCTGTGAAGAAAGAGTTCATTGTTCCTTCATCATCTCAATACCAACATCCATAATTAGCCAAATTATCCCTGAAATGCACTATTATCCGAATTTCGATTTACCTCAACCGTGACCTAAATGCACCTCAAGGAAGGGATGACCAAAAACAGAGAATAATATCCAAGCTCTGATCTGGAAACACAATCAGAACTGATCTGAGATTCTCCTCTCAGTCCAGAACAGTAAGAAGATCACAAGGAAATCAATTACACGATTCCTAATTCCACAGCAAGTTAGATCGCCTACCTTAAGGATCACTGCTAGGACAAAAGGTGGCGTCGCTGTGATACACAGAGGGTGCTAGGGCACCTGGTGCGCCGGCTGCCGGCGCTAGGAAATAGCAAGGACAGCAACCAAAAATGATCGCCGGAGAGATCAACCCGTAGTCGTCGGCTTCAAGCTAGGGCACGGCGTCGGCAGGCTCGGCTAGGGCACGGCGTGACCGGCGCTAGGGCTGTGGGCACTAGGATCGGTGATCCACGTCGGCTGGCGGCAGTGGAGATGGCCAGTGAAGAGAGCCGCTCCACACCGTGAGAGGGAGAGGGAAAAAACTCGGGAGAGGAGGGAACCGTCGGGCCGGCGCCGGTTAGGGCAAGGAGAGGGTGCGGCTCGGCGTCGGGGGAGAAGAAATGAACGGCGTCGGGGAGAGGAATAAAAGAGAAAAGAAAAACAAATAAAAAGGAAAAGAAAATAAATAACTTTTCCTCGCCTAAATGGGGTAGCCCAAACAGGCTTTCCCGGGCCCCGTTCTTGTCCCCGTTAACTCGTCCATACGAGCTCCGAAAAATTCCCGAAAAATGTCCTAAAATTCCAGAAAATTCCCTTATTAATATTCGCCTATTTTCTGGTATTTTACATCACCCGCTTGATCGGTACACCTGCTCAGCCATTTTCCATTCGGTTGCTTTGCCTAGTCGACTACTTGGTCTGATCAGTGATTGGACCATTTTAACAGCCTTGGCACTCGACCACTCTACTGTGTCGCCCATGTTGGGGATCGGATGGTTGGCTAGAAGGGGGGTTAAATAGAAGTTGCCCCCAATTGATCGCTTCTTTCTACAATGTTAGTGCGCAAACGAAAATACAAACAAAGCAAGTTGAAAGTTAAACTAAGGAAATGAAATGCAAACCACAACATGCCGATTTACGTGGTTCGGAGATTAGGGCTCTTACTCCAAGGCTATCTATAAGATGGATGATCCTTATTCGTCAGTGGATTAGTCCCCGAAAACTCAGGCTAGCACAATCCTCCTTGTCGGTGGAGAAACCTCACCATAACTCGACCAAGAACACACGGATTACAACGTATGCTTGAAGACTCTAATTAGACTTTAACCAAGTCCAATTTCATCACCTTGGCTAGTCATCCTAAGCTCCATCTTATAGAGCTTAGGGAGAAATAGCAAGGTTGTTTTACCATTACAGTCGACTGATCCTTGCACCAGTCGACTGTTGCCTGGCCAACGACTCTTTATCAGTCGACTGGTGTCAACACCAGTCGACTGATCCCTGCCGTTCAAGCAGAGAACCTCTTTGTGCTCACCCCCAAACGACTAGTCTCAGTACTAGTGGACTGGCACAACTCTAAACCTAGGGTTTTCCTTCCTGAGTGCATTTCTATCACACTCATATCCTCACGACTCACATGACTCTTCTTTGCAGCTTTGATCTCTTGCCTTCAAGCCTACTTCCTTTGGCACTCGTCCCTTGGATGCATCCAAGCCCGCGGCTTGTCCCAATGCCATCCTTCGTGTATACCTCGAAGTCGCTTCCCTCGGCCCTTGTCCTTGTTGCCTTGTCCATGGTCCCTCAAATGCTCTATTCTTCACCATACCCGAAGTCATCAAACTGAGTCATATGTGTATCCTAAAAACCTGCACAACTCAAATACACATATCAAATACAAGGATGAATCTAACATAAACCCTTTGCCCAAACACCAAAATACATGGTCGCACGGACCATTGGGATTGCTCCAACATGCCACTCTTTATGGTCGACCACTCTATTGCTTGTCCGCCCGGCCCTTTAGTCCATCCGGCCGCTCTGCTCCACTCATCCAGAGGCTCGGTGTTCAACAGTCTCCACTACTCAACTTGTCAGCTACCCGGGACATTAGGCCGCTCGGCTTATTCGTCCACTTACCCGTTCGACACTCGTCTGATGGGACTCACTTACATGGCTTCTCATTCATATGGACTCAGTCGCTTAGACTTTGCTGCTCAGATGCTCTGCTTGCTCAGCCACTCTATGGTTAGCACATGGAAAAAACCAGCTCCTGTTGGCAACTTGAGATTATCTGCTCAAGTCATCTTGATAGATAAATGTATTTAATTTGGTGTATTTAAATTTTACTAATTTCTAAAATCTCTGGCAGATTGTTTCTCCAACAATCTTGAAACAGATTTGATTCTGTTGAGATGACCATAGTGTTGGTGCGGGAAGCATCCGACGATCGAACCTTAGTTTTGATAATGGCAAAGAGATTCAAAGTTAAGTTTAATTGTTATCTAATGTGTATGACTGAGTGTTTCAGGAAAGTCCTAGCTGTGGTTAGGCAAGGTAAAAACCCTAGGGGGTGGTAACCCTAGGTCCTAGGGGGTGGTAACCCTAAGTGGAGAAAAGTCCTAGCTGCGGTTAGGCAAAGGGAAAACCCTAGGGGGTGGTAACCCTAGGTCATAGGGGGTGTGTTGGTTGCTACTCGGAAAACCTAATGGTTCCACTGTACAAAAATTTTGTACAAAGGTCTAAACCTTTTCCTAGCTACCATGTGTTCTTTTAAATTAAACTTGGATCGCCTGCAGAACTTAACATGTTTGATCCAAAGTTTAATCTATTTGTTCTTTTAGGTTTAGACTTGGATCTCCTGCGGAACTTAACACGTTTGATCCAAATCACCTAGGTTATTAATTCCATTAAATATTAATTTCCAAAATTGGCTTCCAGGACTGCATGGCGAGGCACATGGCCTTCTTGGATATGGGAACAACTACTACCGCCTAGACAAAGCCTTTTAAGGAAAGCTAATATTTAATTTCCTTAAATAACTTTAGGTCAACCGAAAAGAACAATCAAATCACAAGGAAAAGAAAAAAACAAAAGAACACAACATCGAAAACAAATTCGAAATACTAGAATCGCATGCATCTTGTATTTGGTATTTTTACAAAGAAGTAAAACTAGTATGATGCGGAAATTAAATACTAGTATACCTTTTCTTTTGCAAGCAAAAACCTCTAGGTCTTCTACCGTATTCCTCTTCTAACCTCGGACGTTGTGTGGGCAACGATCTTTCGAGATGAGAAACCACCAAAGCACCTTCTTCACCTTTCTTCAAGTTTTGGCCAAGCACAATGCTTCCAAAAGATGAAGATCTTTTTCCACCAACCAAGCTCCAAGGGATGTAAGCTTTCTCTCCTTCATCTCCAAGCTAGAATCCGGCCACCACTTGATCTCCAAAGAAGATGTAAGGTTTGGCCACAAAGGATGGAGAGAAGAGAAGAAGTGGAAGAGGCCGGCCACATCAAGGAAGAAAAGAGGGAGAAAATAATAGAGGTTGTTCACCATGAAGCCTCCTCTACCCCTCTTTTATAATCCTTGGTCTTGGCAAATAAGGAAAATTTAATAAAAACTTCCTTAATTCTTTTGCCATTGAAAAAGAAAATTTATTTAATTAAAAATAATTTTCTCTTCTCCAATTTATTTGGCCGGCCACTCTTCTCCCCAAATCAAGGAAAGTTTAAATTAAAACAAAAATTAAAACTTCCTAATTTGTTTCCGGAAATTTATAAAAATTGCTCCAATAATTTTTATCCCTTCATGATTGGTTTATAAAAAGGAAATTTAATAAATTAAAATCTTTCTTTTAAACATGTGGATAAAAAGAAAGTTATCTCTAAAAATTAAAATCTCTTTTAATCTACAAATAAGGAAAGATATCAAATCTTTTCTTAATCTTTTGTAGAAATTTATAAAAGAGAATATTTAATTTTTTAAACTCTCTTTTAAATCATGAACATGGTTAAAAAGGAAAGTTTTCTTAAAATTTAAAATCCACCTTTTAATCAACAAATAAGGAAAGCTTTCAAATTTTAAACTCTCTTTTAAACATGTGGATGATTTACAAATAAGGAAAGTTTTTATCAAAAATTAAAACCATCCTTTTAATCTACAAATAAGGAAAGAGATTAATCTCTTCTCTTAATCTTTTGCAAAAAGCTATAAAAGGAAATTTTAAATTTTTAAACTCTCTTTTAAAACCATGATATCCACATAAGAAATAATTTTAATAAAAATCCTTTTTAATATTCTAGTGGCCGGCCACCTAAGCTTGGGACCCAAGCTTTGGCCGGCCACCAATCTTGGCTCATCCATTTGGTCTTGGCCGGCCCTAGCTTGGCCGACCCCATTGGATGGGTAAGAAGGTGGGTATGTGGTGGATATAAATCTCTATATACAAGAGGCTACGATAGGGACCGAGAGGAGGAATTGGTTTTGGTCTCCCGATAAAATTAAGCATCCCGTGTTCACCCTAAACACACAACTTAATTTTATCAATAATAATTCATTCCACTAGAGAACTATTATTGAACTGCCGCACCAATCCCAAATTATACTTTGGGCTCCTTCTTAGTATGAGTGTGTTAGTCTCCCTGTGTTTAAGATGTCGAATGTCCACTAATTAAGTGAGTTACTAACAACTCATTTAATTAATATCTTAGTCCAAGAGTAGTACCACTCAACCTTATCGTCATGTCGGACTAAGTCCACCTGCAGGGTTTAACATGACAATCCTTATGAGCTCCTCTTGGGGACATTCTCAACCTAGATTACTAGGACACAGTTTCCTTCTATAATCAACAACACACACTATAAGTGATATCATTTCCCAACTTATCGGGCTTATTGATTTATCGAACTAAATCTCACCCATTGATAAATTAAAGAAATAAATATCAAATATATGTGCTTATTATATTAGGATTAAGAGCACACACTTCCATAATAACTGAGGTCTTTGTTCTTTTATAATGTCAGTATAAAAGAAATGACTTCTAATGGTCCTACTCAATACACTCTAAGTGTACTAGTGTAATTATATAGTTAAGATAAACTAATACCTAATTACACTGCGACCTTCCAATGGTTTATTCCTTTCCATCTTAGTCATGAGCTACTGTTTATAATTTATAAGGTACTGATAACATGATCCTCTGTGTGTGACACCACACACCATGTTATCTACAATATAAATTAATTGAACAACTACATTTATCATAAATGTAGAAATTTGACCAATGCGATTCTTATTTCTAGATAAATGTTTATACCAAAAGCTAGGCTTTTAGCATACATCCTAACAATCTCCCACTTATACTAAAAGACTAAGCTGTTATATCTGCTGCCATACATCTGATTCCCAACCCTTCACCATGCCCATCAAAAACTCTTGCCTTAAGGGCCTTAGTGAAAAGATCTATAGGTCATCATCTGATGCAATCTAGGCAGCAACAACTTCTCCTCGTTTTATACGATTTCTCGTATTGGGTGGTACTTGCGCTCTATTGTGTTTACTTGCCTTATAGACTCATGGTTTCTTCGAGTTTGCTACTGTACCACTATTATTACAATAAATTGTAATAATGTTTGGACAAACCAGAAATCATATCTAAGTCTATCTTGAGGTTATTGAGTCATTCAGCTTTTATGACTACCTCAGAGGTTTGCCATATACTCAGCTTCTATGGTGGAGTCCAGAAAAACACCTATGCTTATCATTCTTCCATAGTTATGACTTTACCTCCTAAAGTAAACACAAAACCCCGAGGTTGACTTACTATTGTCCCTATCCGACTGGAAGTCAAAATCTGTGCAACCCACAGGGACCAAATTAACTGCCTTGTAAGCTAGCATATAATCTCTAGTGCCTCTAAGGTACTTCAATATATGCTTTACTGCAGTCCAATGTCCTTGTCCAGGGTTACTTTGATATCTGCTAATTATGCCCTTGGCAAAACATATTTCTGATCTCATGCATAGCATACATTAGTCTTCCGACAGCCGAAGCATAAAGAACTGCCTTCATTTCCTCTATCTCCTTTGATGTCTACGGAGACATTACTTTAGATAAAGTTACTCCATGCTAAAAAGGTAAGAAACCTTTCTTGGAGTTTTGCATGCTTAAAACGAGCAAGGATTTTTTCGATATATGAAGCTTGGGATATGTAAAATATTCTTTTCTTGCGATCCCTTATTACTTTTATCCCAAGAATATATACATTCTCCCAAGTCCTTCATATCGAATTGTTTGAACAACCATACCCTTACTTCTGACAACATTTTGATATTGTTTCCAACTACCAAAAATGTTATCCACGTATAGTACAAGAAATACCACCACGTTTCCATCACACTTTTTGTATACACAAGACTTATCCGGTTACTAAATAAATCCATAGGTCTGGATTATTTTGATAAACCGGATGTTCCAAGACCTTGAAGCTTTGCCTCAGTCCATAGACTGATTGAGCTTGCACACAAGATGCTCTTTGCCCTTTGCAATGAACTCTTCTGGTTACTTTATATGGATGCTTTCTTCAAGACCTCCATTAAGGAATGTTGTCTTGACATCCACTTGCCAAATAGATAAAAGAATCCAGATAGACTTAAGCATGGCTACCAGTGAAAAAGTTTCCTTTTTCATCAAGCCTTGCTTTGAAAGTTTTCACCTTCCTGTCTATCTATCTTTTCCTATTGTAGACCTATTTTTACCCAATGGCTTTTACACCATCTGGTGGTTCTACAAGCTTCCAGATTTTATTAGAATTCTAATTCTGTATTCATTACTCTTTGTCAAGATGCTGCATCTTTATCTTGGAGTGGTTCATCATATGTCCGGGATTAGACTCATGTTCATTTGGGATCAAGTCCAAAAACTCTCCCAAAACATGAATCTTTTAGGTTTGCTTGATAACCCTCCCACTACGATGAGCCACTGTATGTGTATCATTTATGATACGTGTTGCAGTTTCTTGTGATATTTCATCTTGTACAGTTGGTACTAGATTAGACATGTCCTTTATAATTTCTTTAAGAACAAATTTACTTATGGACTTGTGGTTTATTACATAGTCCTTTTCTAAAAATCAGTCATTGATTCTAACAATGACCTTCTGATTTTTTAAGACTATAAACCTACTTTCGTTCTTTTAGGATAACTCACAATCAAGTGAACTCCTGCCCAACTTATCAGTGTCTCTCATGTACTAGACCACCCAAATCCGAATATGCTTTAGACTAGGCTTATGCTCATTCTGCAATTCTATGGGAGTAGAGAGTTCTGACTTTAGAAGGTATTATGCTCACTTCTATTTCTAGTGTATATCCTTAAAACGAATTTGGAAATTAATTCATCATCAATCTACTTATTTCCATAAGAGTCCTATACCTTCTTTCTACTACACCATTCTGTTGGGGTGTACTAGGTGCAGTTAGTTGGGATTGAGTCCCGACTTCTGATAAGTGACTCCTAAATTCTCCCAAGAGGTACTTGCCACTACGATATTACCATAGTGACTTGATACTTTTACTTTAACATTTCTCTGCATCAGCCTTGTACTTTTTGAACTAATCAAAGCACTTAGTCTTGCGGCACATCAAGTAAATGTATTTGTATCTTGAATAGTTGTCTATAAAATAGACGAAATATTCGATACTAACTCTTATCATAGGATCACACAAATCAGAATGAACCTATTCCAATGTATCTTTGGCTCCATACCCCTTATACTTAAAAGCTTCTCGGTTATTTTTCCTTCCAAGTAAGACTCGCAGGTTGGAAAGATTTCCACTACCAATGAACCCAACTCAAGTTAATATAACCTAGCCTTAGATGCCAAAGATATAATTGGTTCATTTCCGAAGGTTGCTTTCTCTTAAAGTTAGAAGATGTGTTACTAATTTCCATTTGTTGCATCGTGGGAGTTATTGGATTGCCAACGTACCAGAACAGATAACTTCCCTCTTTTTCTTAATAACAACTTTGTTATTAAAAGAGGCAGAATATCAAGTTCTTTGAATAGTTTAGAAACTGAAAACTAGTTCTTTCTAAACTTGGTACGTAAAGATAATTACTTAAAATCCATATTTTATTCTTATCAAAAAATAAACATCTCCCACTGCAACAGCTGCCATTTTTATATAAGTGCCCATGTGGACGGTGTTTTTATTTTCATTTAGTTGTCGGGTTTCCTGGAACCCTGCATTGAATTGCGGACATGATTAATGGCATCTGTATCTACACTCCATGTTATGGTAGATAACACCACTAAACATGTTTCAACTAATGAATTAAATACACCTATATTGTTCTTTGTTCTAAGAAGATAGACTACCTTAATGTCCAAGTCCTATTTCCAATCATTACAATTGGGACTACTAAGTCTTTTCTATAGTATAACAACTAGGAAATTGACAAACATTTTAAATCCTAAGAATCACAAAAATATTTGGTCAAGATCAATTCCTTAAAATCCCCATGAATTTTGTATGTCACGATAGTGTGGGCGTATACAAAATCAAAGAAGAGATTTTATCCATTAATTTTATTATCTCGTCAACTTTACTTTATGATGAATAAAATTAATAGTTAAATTTAAAATAACATTGATTCCTCAAACAATATTATTTAAATTCACCAACACCTCAGACACCGTGAATTTTGCATGCCACGATAGTGTGGACGTATACAATATTAAACATTTGTAAGAGGAGGAGTTTACCCATTAATTATCTTGTCAATAAATCTTTATGACAAATAAAATTACCTCAAACACCGTGAATTTTGTATGCCTCGATAGTGTGGACGTATACAAAATTAAACATTTGTAAGAGAGGTTTTTAATTTTATTATCTTGTCAACCTATTTATTTGACAAATTAATAGTTGGTTTTCTTCGGTCACACAAATAATAGCAGTGACTCCGATGGGGAGGATACTATTAGACGTGCCTAAGTGTATACCATTACTTGACACTAAGTCCATTAATAAGATTGTGCCCCTTCCGATGGGGAAGATCACACGCTCTTAATTAACTTCCTATAGTCATCCAAAATGGAAGTTTAATCTAGTGATCCTCAAACAAGCTCATCCGATATGGAGGAAGGCACTCAGAGCCAATGAGCAAGCTTGTTGCATCACTTATAAACCAGTAATGGAGACCGTGGAATTTATTTAAAAATAAATCCCTCTCCCACTTAGTTATTTAAAGTGAGGAATTTTGACTATGGTAGCCTACTTAACATGCATACTAACAAGCACACACAGCATAGTATAAAAAGTAAAAAATAGAAAAACTAATTTTCAACTATTATGACTTTTATCTATTGCTGTCCTCCGTGTGTCGCCAACCCTAGCTGCTGCCATATTTGGCCACCGCCACCGGGTCTAGTTGTCGCATCCATCTTGCTCCTTGTTCCGCTGCGCCTCTGATCCTCAAAAGGTTCCACGCCTTGCAAGATTCGATCCGCGACATAAATAGAATTTTACATTTTCCGATCCTATATTCCTCGAAGGAATGTACATGTAAACTAGATCGAACATAAAATAAAATTTACATCCATCGATCCTATATTCCATAAAAGGAATGTACATGTAACTAGATCAAAAAATAAAATCCTAATAAAACTAAATACAGCTCCTGCTGTATTTTATAATACAATCATGCACACACAATAAAATGCCCTTGACATGTCCAAGGGTCCAATCACACACACAATATCTATAAGCCATAATAGTTGGATCCTGCATCCACAAAGTTAGCACATCCTACTATTATCCTGCCTAAATTATGTATGACATGTGCATAATTAAACTAATACCAAATACACAGAGGCAAAACCCTAGCTCTGATACCAATTGTTGGTTGCTACTCGGAAAACCTAATGGTTCCACTATACAAAAATTTTGTACAAAGGTCTGAACCTTTTCCTAGCTACCATGTGTTCTTTTAAATTAAACTTGGATCGCCTGCGGAACTTAACACGTTTGATCCAAAGTTTAATCTATTTGTTCTTTTAGGTTTAGACTTGGATCTCCTGCGGAACTTAACACGTTTGATCCAAATCACCTAGGTTATTAATTCCATTAAATATTAATTTCTAAAATTGGCTTCCAGGACTGCATGGCGAGGCACATGGCCTTCTTGGATATGGGAACAACCACTACCGCCTAGACAAAGCCTTTTAAGGAAAGCTAATATTTAATTTCCTTAAATAACTTTAGGTCAACCGAAAAGAACAATCAAATCACAAGGAAAAGAAAAAAAACAAAAGAACACAACATCGAAAACAAATTCGAAATACTAGAATCGCATGCCTCTTGTATTTAGTATTTTTACAAAGAAGTAAAACTAGTATGATGCGAAAATTAAATACTAGTAAACCTTTTCTTTTGCAAGCAAAAACCTCTAGGTCTTCTACCGTATTCCTCTTCTAACCTCGGACGTTGTGTGGGCAACGATCTTCCGAGATGAGAAACCACCAAAGCACCTTCTTCTCCTTTCTTCAAGTTTCGGCCAAGCAAATGTTTCCAAAAGATGAAGATCTTTTTCCACCAACCAAGCTCCAAGGGATGTAAGCTTTCTCTCCTTCATCTCCAAGCTAGAATCCGACCACCACTTGATCTCCAAAGAAGATGTAAGGTTCGGCCACAAAGGATGGAGAGAAGAGAAGAAGTGGAAGAGGCCGGCCACATCAAGGAAGAAAAAAGGGAGAAAATAATAGAGGTTGTTCACCATGAAGCCTCCTCTACCCCCTCTTTTATAATCCTTGGTCTTGGCAAATAAGAAAAATTTAATAAAAACTTCCTTAATTCTTTTGCCATTGAAAAAGAAAATTTATTTAATTAAAAATAATTTTCTCTTCTCCAATTTATTTGGCCGGTCACTCTTCTCCCCAAATCAAGGAAAGTTTAAATTAAAACAAAAATTAAAACTTCCTAATTTGTTTCCGGAAATTTATAAAAATTTCTCCAATAATTGTTATCCCTTCATGATTGGTTTATAAAAAGGAAATTTAATAAATTAAAATCTTTCTTTTAAACATGTGGATAAAAAGAAAGTTATCTCTAAAAATTAAAATCTCTTTTAATCTACAAATAAGGAAAGATATCAAATCTTTTCTTAATCTTTTGTAGAAACTTATAAAAGAGAATATTTAATTTTTTAAACTCTCTTTTAAATCATGAACATGGTTAAAAAGGAAAGTGTAACGACCCAATTTTCCCTATTTTGAGTTCTAAATATCCTTAAAAATATTTGGAAATGCTTTTAAAATATTCTAGAGATTTTTAGAAATTTTTAGAGTATTTTTATATAATTTTTGGAGTTCGTTTGGTATTTTTACCAAGAGGAAGAAGTTTTTTTAAAATAAAAAGGAGAAAAGGAATATGTTGAAGCCAGGTTTTGAACCCACGACCTCGACCCGAGCCGAACCTCAGCCGAACCCAGCCAGCCAACTGGTCTGCAAACGTTTTGTTAATTATATATGGAATAAAATATATATAAGGTAGAAGTTAGTAATAGAGAATATTCGGAAAAAAGGGGTTGCAGCGAGTTTTGAACCTGCAACCTGTGACTTCAAGAAAAACCCATTTGACCGGCTGTGCTCGCGGGCTGTGTTAACCTAAGAGGGAGAGAAAAATATTTAAGTTATAGTTGGAACCGAGAATAACTTAAGGGATAAGTTTATATTTCCTTTTTCCCGTGACCTAACTTAGCGATTCCCTCTCCTCTTCTCCTCACGCGACGCCGCGCGCCTCTTCTGCTCGGGCGAAACCGAGTCGTGTTAGGGCTTCGACTCCGGCGCCGGAAAAAGGGCTCTTTCCGGCCGGTCTTCACCCAACCGTGATCCTCTTGTCGTGGAGAGCACGCGGATCCGAAGGAGACGCCGAGACCTTCACCTATCCGAAACCCTAGCAGCCATCTTCTCGGTTGTAAGTTAAAGAACAAGGGTGAGTTGCTACTCACCTGCAGTAGGATAGCTCCGAGGTTTAATTCTTGATTTTCTCCTTGTTTCCGAAGCTTTGCATGAATTTACTTGTGTTTTCAGTTTTCGGATCTATTTGTGCCTATTGCCGTGTGCTTCAAAGAAAGGGAATAGGGTTTGTTGTTTGTTTAGCATAAGATAGGCAGCAGTGGTTTTCTTTTCTTTTGTGTGCTTACTGTCGTGGATTTCAAAAGAGAACATGGGAATTTGAAGTGCTGCCGTGAGTTTCAAGGGGACAGAGAATGGAAGATTTACAAGCCTTGATCCAAGATGTTTTTTTTTTTGTTGGCTTTAACATTTAAAAGTGTAGAACAGATTAGGATGTAGAAACAATCCATTATGATGCTTAGAGGTTTTAATTTGTCCCCTGATGATACCTGGATGTTCCCATTAATTGCGTATGATATATTGATAGTAAGTACATTGGTTGAAGTTTAGCGTTGGGTCCCCTATGAGATCACTGCTGTTAACAGTGTTAATCTATATGCATGAAACACCTTAGTATTTGTCTTTCTTTTTGATGGACCAAGTAGAGAAGAGCAGGATTATTTTAGTGGATCTGAACTTATGATGCTTGAGTAAATGTTCTTAACAAGCATGAATAGATTCTTATTACGTTGTATGAATAGCATTTTAGTTAGATGTTCCTTGCTATGATGAGTAGTTATAAGTGAGAAAAGACCAAGGTCTTGATAGGATCCCTAAAGTTTATGTATTGGGATCAGCAGCACGCCAGGTGCTCAAAGAAATGCCAAGGCATTTTATTATAAGAGAATTAAAGCATAACAAGTATAAAGAAGTTATAGTTAAAAAAAAAGTATTTTACTTTTAAAGGGCATCTACCGGACACAAGGTCCAAGGGATGGGCTCCAAGATGCCCCTAGGCACAAGGCCTAGAAGTATCTTAGTAGTTTCGGGATTAGCTACCTCGATTCTTATTAAGAATGCGCGCTAAGTGGTACAATGCCGGGCCCAAAAGAAGTTTATTATTATTTTGAAGTATTAAAGTATAAGTTTTGAAACAAATGAAATGAGCTTCAAATCTGTCTAGAATTAGAAAGTTAGTTTTCTTGTTATTTGAAGCATGCAGTAGTAGTTTCAATTGTTTCCTTGTTACTAGATTATTCAGCCTGTTTAGCTTTACATGTTTAGTAGTTTTACATGTTTAGAAGTTTTACATGTTTAGTAGCTTTACATGTTTAGTATGCTTCTTTTATAGTTTCATTCTTATGAGCATGATTAGCTATACATGTTTAGTATTTCAGTTAGCATGATTCCTTTGCTATATATGAGCATGAGTAGTTTTATATGTTAGCATTCAGTTTTAGCATGTTTTTATTTATTTACATGCATATCGAGTTTTTGTGAGTAGATAGCGCTCACTAAGCTTTATGCTTATAGACTGCATTTCCTCCTACTGCAGATAAAGGGAAAGAAAAGATACAGTGAAGGAAGGCGACAAGGAGATGCAAGAGGAGTGTGTGATGTGTGGACTATGGAGGTCCTTGAGACTTAGCTAAAGAACTCATTTAGTTTAAGAATTTGTTTAGTTTAATTTCTTATTAAGTTGATAAGAGAATTATGTAGTAAGAGGTTATGTTTTCGATTTTTCATTATCTGCATGATTTGAATTATTAAACTGCGTGGTTGTGGTTAGTTTTCATTCCTTATTAAACTGCGTGGTTGATTGGAATATATTTCCAGCCGCCTGTGGCTGAGTATATTATGCTTGTATTATGGAAAATGGTCACCGGTACAGGGGAGACTCTGCCAAAATTTTTCGGTAGGGTTTTCCATGTGATTTTTAATAAACCGGTTAAGTAGAGTAGTAGATAAGTAATGGTCACTCTTAGAGAGTAGTAGTAGTAGTAAGAAGGGTGGTCGTTACAGAAAGTTTTCTTAAAATTTAAAATCCACCTTTTAATCAACAAATAAGGAAAGATTTCAAATTTTAAACTCTCTTTTAAATATGTGGATGATTTACAAATAAGGAAAGTTTTTACCAAAAATTAAAACCATCCTTTTAATCTACAAATAAGGAAAGAGATTAATCTCTTCTCTTAATCTTTTGTAGAAAGCTATAAAAGGAAATTTTTAATTTTTAAACTCTCTTTTAAAACCATGATATCCACATAAGAAATAATTTTAATAAAAATCTTTTTTAATATTCTAGTGGCCGGCCACCTAAGCTTGGGACCCAAGCTTTGGCCGGCCACCAATCTTGGCTCATCCATTTGGTCTTGGCCGGCCCTAGCTTGGGTTCCAAGCTAGCTTGGCCGGCCCCATTGGATGGGTAAGAAGGTGGGTATGTGATGGATATAAATCTCTATATACAAGAGGCTACGATAGGGACCGAGAGGAGGAATTGGTTTTGGTCTCCCGATAAAATTAAGCATCCCGTGTTCGCCCGGAACACACAACTTAATTTTATCAATAATAATTCATTCCACTAGAGAACTATTATTGAACTACCACACCAATCCCAAATTACATTTTGGGCTCTTTCTTATTATGAGTGTGTTAGTCTCCCTGTGTTTAAGATGTCTAATGTCCACTAATTAAGTGAGTTACTAACAACTCATTTAATTAATATCTTAGTCCAAGAGTAGTACCACTCAACCTTATCGTCATGTCGGACTAAGTCCACCTGCAGGGTTTAACATGACAATCCTTATGAGCTCCTCTTGGGGACATTCTCAACCTAGATTACTAGGACACAGTTTCCTTCTATAATCAACAACACATACTATAAGTGATATCATTTCCCAACTTATCGGGCTTATTGATTTATCGAACTAAATCTTACCCATTGATAAATTAAAGAAATAAATATCAAATATATGTGCTTGTTATTATATTAGGATTAAGAGTACACACTTCCATAATAACTGAGGTCTTTGTTCCTTTATTAAGTCAGTATAAAAGAAACGACTTCTAATGGTCCTACTCAATATACTCTAAGTGTACTAGTGTAATTATATAGTTAAGATAAACTAATACCTAATTACACTGCGACCTTCCAATGGTTTGTTCCTTTCCATCTTGGTCGTGAGCTACTGTTTATAATTTATAAGGTACTGATAACATGATCCTCTGTGTGTGACACCACACACCATGTTATCTACAATATAAATTAATTGAACAACTACATTTATCATAAATGTAGACATTTGACCAATGTGATTCTTATTTCTAGATAAATGTTTATACCAAAAGCTAGGCTTTTAGTATACATCCTAACAGAGTGGTAACCCTATGCGGGAAGTCTTGGCGAGTCGACGCTTCGGGAAAAAAATCCTAGGAGGTGGTAACCTTAGGTTAAATTCCTGGTGTCGCGAACCAGGTAGAAGTCTGGATGGGTCGAGGACTGGACATCCTGCATGAAGAACGGAAGCATCGGACGCTGAGCAAAAGTCCAGTTGATCTGGAGGATCGCACTGGCAGCAGGTAAATCTCCTGAGTGGAGTAGGTGAGGACGCGTTCCCTGCAGAGGGAACAGTAGGCGTCGGGTCGACCTAGGGTTTCCGGTTAGAAACCCGAAGTCAGACTCGGACAGTCCGGAGACTGTCAAACTTTCACTTTTATACTATCACTTTATGTTATGAGCTAACTTTGTGCTGCAGGGTATTTTTGCGTTTAACATATCTTGCAGGGACCAAAGTGCAAAATTGGCCTCGAATGAACAGTACCGAGGTGCCTCCATGGAGCTTGGAGGCGCCTCGGGTGCAAAACCTGAGCTGGCTGCGAAGCAAGCTTGGAGGCACCTTGAAGGAAGCCAAGGCGCCTTGGACAGCTTGATGAAGGCGCCTTGGAGAGGCTGAAGGCGCCTTGAACCTGATAAGGTTCGACCAATTCAGCCCTTATCTCCGCGGCGGACTCGGCTCATTCAAGGCGCCTTGAACACCCTTTATAAGGGATCTCGACCAGCAACTCATAACAAGCAATTCCAAGTAATCTCTCTGCGACCAGCTGCTAACGACACGATCCCGAACTACTATGACAACCACCCGACGACCCGGAGCTCCGAAACTTCAGTTTTTCTCACTGTCGTCGGTATAATTCAATTGTTTATTGTTAGCTATTGTACTTCATCTTGTAATCATTTTTATCGAGCTTATAGTTGTTGCCCACGCAAAGCGATCAAGGATCGCGGGCCTTCGAGTAGGAGTCGATCTAGGCTCCGAACGAAGTAAAATCCCCTGCGTCTTTCTGTGTGATTGTTCTCTGTTTATTCCGCTGCTTTAACTCTTACGCCTTTATGATTCCGATAATTGAAACAAAATAGCCGCGAGCGCTATTCACCCCCCCTCTAGCGCTTCTCGATCCAACAATTGGTATCAGAGCGGGGTAGCGTTGATCTGGTGCAACCACCAATCACGTAATTTTTTCGCGGTGTTTTAAATTTTTCGGAGTCAACTGAAATTAGTACTATTACTATATTCCAGTTTTTTTTTGTTCGTTCGCATCATTTTCGCTCGAGGTTGGTGCAACTCCACTCGAGTTAGTTCTCTTTTCAAATCTTTACTCCCGCATTGCTAATCCAAGACATAGTCTTGGGACATATTTTTTTCTATTCCTTTTTGTATATTCTCTCAATGGCCCAACAAGAGGGTTTCAGCACCGTCCGTCCCCCGCTCTTCTCCGGAAAAGATTTCGGGTACTGGAAGGGACGAATGGAGACGTTTCTAAAGATCCAGTTCGAGATGTGGATGATCATCCGAACTGGATTTCAACTACCGACTGACACTGATGGCAAACCTACTCCCTGCGAAGACTGGGAACCCTCCCTCATCAAGAAAGTAGAAGCCAACGCCAGAGCTACCTGCACCCTCCAGTGTGGACTAACAAAGGAGGAGTTAAACCGCGTCGGTCCATTCTCGAGCGCCAAGGAGCTATGGGAGAAGTTGATCGAGCTTCACGAAGGGACCTCCGATACCAAAGTAAGTAAGCACGATTTATTATTCAATAAATTGTATAACATAAAAATGCAGGAAAATGAGACGACAAGCCAGCTTCACGCGCGCATTCAGGACCTCCTAAATGGCCTTCACGCAATCGACCAAAGAATAGAAAACCGCGACATAATAAGGTACGCACTTAGGGCTTTTCCAAGGAACACCTTGTGGGCATCCATGGTTGATGCTTACAAGGTTTCTAAGGACCTCTCTTCAATCAAATTAGACGAACTCTTTTCGGAATTAGAATTGCATGAACAGACTAATGCACGCCCGGTCGAGAAAGGTGTTGCTTTAATTGCAGGTACCAGCAGAACGCGTGAATCAATGTCGAGGCGCAAAGCTAAGCCCAAGTCCAAAAATGAATCAGATGCAGAGGACGATGACGAAGTTGTTTCTGAACTGATAAAGCTCGTACAGAAAGTATGCAAGTCAAAAAAGATGAATCAAACAAACACGAAGGACAAATCTGAAGTCACCTGTTACGGCTGTAACCAGAAGGGGCACTACAAGCCAGATTGTCCAAACAAGAAGAAAAGAAGGAAGGCATTAAAGGCGACCTGGTTCGAGTCATCAGATGAATTCGAGTCCGACGTAGAAGAATCGACAAGCTTCCTCACGTTGCCAGTACAAGTAAATATTGACGAAACCGAATCTGAAACCGAGAGCGAGTCGGAAACTGAGTCCGAGCGAAGCCACGGATATGCATCTATTTCCGAAGGACCGAACCCAACTGTAAGTGCCTTACTTGCCGAAACTCAATTAGATGATTTGCAAAATTTAATTCCGTACTTGCTTAAAAAGTTGGCTAAATCGAACGTCCGGGTTAAGTCGCTCCAAAAGGAGGTAACAGCCCTTAAGGGAGCAACTGACTCGAGTTCTTTAACTGAGTCAGTTCTAACTGAGTCAGTTCAAATTAGAAGTTCAACTCAAGTCCAACAACTTGAGGAAGAAAATTCCAATTTGAAAACTCAAATTAAAGAACTCAAGGACACGTTGGAACGGTTCACCTTGGGTTCCAAGAATCTGGATCTGATTCTTGGAAAACAGCGAGCTGTTTACAATAAATCCGGACTTAGATTTAAGACAAAAACAAAGTTTATATCATACTTGTCATTAGTAAATAGAAATAATAGAAACATAATTCAAGCATGGTCCCCAAGTCAAACTTGGTTAATCAAGTTGGACCTGGTCATTATTGGGTCCCCAAGGATCAGCTCCATTACCTTGATAGACCATATCGAGGCTATGATCCAGGGGGAGCCTATAGAAAGACCATCTTTACCAATAAATAGAACTGATTGATGCTTGTTTATTTATTTTATACATGCTTAGACTAGGATAGCTTAAGGCTCTAGGCGTAATTTACACTTGCTAGTTAAATCTAGGAGTTTCAAAAAGAAAATTGAATATATATTTCTTTGAGCGATTCTGTCTAGGAAGGGGTGGATGATCTCATACCCAAGAAGGCCTAGAGCCTCGCCCTGACCTGGGAATCAATCTTTGAAATACTTATTTAATTGACTAATTGGAAAATTTAATTTTAACTCAAATGTAAATTAATCCTTAGAAACAATTTAAATCAAAGATAACCATCTCACAAAAATACTTAAGATTACCTGATTGATAACTTAGAATCGGGTGAGATGGATCAAGGTTAAACTTAGTCTATAATCAATGTAATCTAATTAAATTAATCAACTTAACAAAATTTAATCTATTTAAACAATTTAAAATCCTTTGAAAAATTATTTCAAAATCATTTCGAAATCCTTTGAAAAATTATTTGAAAATCATTTTAAAATCCTTTGAAAAATCATTTTAAAATTTTTTTGAAAAATTATTTCAAAATCACTTTAAAAATTAATTTCAAAAATCATTTCAAAATCCTTTGAAAATTAATTTCAAAATTATTTAAAAAAATCCTTTGAAAGTTAATTTCAAAATCCTTTGAAAATTAATTTCAAAACTTGTTTAAAAATCTTTTAAAAATTAATTTCAAAATCCTTTGAAAATTAATTTCAAAATCATTTGAAAAATACTTTGAAAATTAATTTCAAAACTTAGTTGTAAAATCCTTTGAAAATTAATTTCAAAAATTATTTGAAAAATACTTTGAAAATTATTTCAAAATAATCATTTCTTATACTTAGAATTTAGAATAAATTTTGTTAAAAATTTTAAAAGAAATACTTAGACTTTAATGTTTACAAGAAAATTTGAAAAGCTAAGTGTTTACTTCAGTACTCATTTTTTTTCTCCACTCTTTATTTTGATATATGGCAAAGGGGGAGAGTATAAGGAAATTCAAAGGAAACCAAAAGGTAACTAAAATCCAAAAATTCAAAAATTCAAAAATTCAAAACTAAAAGAAATCATTTTAAGGGGGAGCTCCTATTAAGGGGGAGCTTCAATGTGCTTAGACGTTATCTATGCTTGTACTCATTTATATTTACCTTTATTGCATTTTTTCACTTAACTTTAAATTTCGGTTGCCATAATAAAAAAGGGGGAGATTGTTGGTGCGGGAAGTATCCGACGATCGAACCTTAGTTTTGATAATGACAAAGGGATTCAAAGTTAAGTTTAATTGTTATCTAATGTGTATGACTGAGTGTTTCAGGAAAGTCCTAGCTGCGGTTAGGCAAGGTGAAAACCCTAGGGGGTGGTAACCCTAAGTGGAGAAAAGTCCTAGCTGTAGTTAGGCAAAGGGAAAATCCTAGGAGGTGGTAACCCTAGGTCATAGGGGGGGTAACCCTATGCGGGAAGTCTTGGTGGGTCGACGCTTCGGGCAAAAATCCTAGGAGGTGGTAACCCTAGGTTAAAATCCTGGTGTCACGAACCGGGTAGAAGTCTGGATGGGTCGAGGACCGGACATCCAGCATGAAGACCGGAAGCATCGGACGCTGAGCAAAAGTCTAGTCGATCTGGAGGATCGCACTGGCAGCATGTAAATCTCCTGAGTGGAGTAGGTAAGGGTGCGTTCCCCGCAGAGGGAACAGTAGGCGTCGGGTCGACCTAGGGTTTCCGGTTGAAAACCCGAAGTCAGACTTGGACAGTCCGGAGACTGTCAAACTTTCACTTTTATACTATCACTTATATGTTATGAGCTAACTTTGTGCTGCAGGGTATTTTTGTGTTTAACATATCTTGCAGGGACCAAAGTGCAAAATTGGCCTCGGATGAACAGTACCGAGGCGCCTCCATGGAGCTTGGAGGCGCCTCGGGTGCAAAACTTGAGCTGGCTGCGAAGCAAGCTTGGAGGCGCCTTGAAGGAAGCCAAGGCGCCTTGGACAGCTTGATGAAGGCGCCTTGGAGAGGCTGAAGGCGCCTTGAACCTGATAAGGTTCGACCAGTTCAGCCCTTATCTCCGCAGCTGACTCGGCTCATTCAAGGCGCCTTGGTGAACAGTAGAAGGCGCCTTGAACACCCTTTATAAGGGATCTCGACCAGCAGCTCATAACAAGCAATTCCAAGTAATCTCTCTGCGACCAGCTGCTAACGACACGATCCCGAACTGCTGTGACAACCACCCGACGACCCGGAGCTCCAAAACTTTAGTTTTTCTCACTTTCGTCGGTATAATTCAATTGTTTATTGTTAGCTATTGTACTTCATCTTGTAATCATTTTTATCGAGCTTATAGTTGTTGCCCACACAAAGCGATCAAGGATCGCGAGCCTTCGAGTAGGAGTCGATCTAGGCTCCGAACGAAGTAAAATCCCCTACGTCTTTCTGTGTGATTGTTCTCTGTTTATTCCGCTGCTTTAACTCTTACGCCTTTACGATTCCGATAATCGAAACAAAATAGCCGCGAGCGCTATTCACCCCCCCCTCTAGCGCTTCTCGATCTAACACATAGAACAAAGTGTTGAGCTACAACAGACTCAACACAAGAAGGCCCCCTCCGCCCCAATTGGAATTGTGCAAATCAATCATGGGAGAAAATCAGAGAAGTCAGTGGATTGAACTTCAAGAGGTGGCAGCAGAAGATGCTCTTCTACTTGACCATGCTCAATCTGGTTTAATTTTTGATCGAGGATCCTCCCAAGCATGCTGAGGATGCTGATGAGCAGACCATCAGTGTAGTAGAGACATGGACTCATTTTGAGTTCTTTTGCCGAAACTACATCATCCTCAATTGCATTGCCGACTCGCTATACGCTTTGTATAGTATGAAGAGAACGACTAAGGAGCTGTGGGAGTCCCTATACAAGAAGTACAAGATGGAGGATGCAAGGGCCAAGAAGTTCATCATTGGTTGATTCTTGGACTACAAGATGGTTGACTCCAAGACGGTGATCAGCCAAGTCCAAGAGCTTCAGGTGATCTTGCACAAGATCGACTCAGAAGGGATGGTTCTGAGTGAAACCTTCAAGGTGGTTGCTATCATTGAAAAGTTACCCCCCAGTTGGAAGGACTTCAAAAATTACCTGAAGCACAAGCGGAAGGAGATGAATGTGAAAGAACTCATTGTTAGATTTCGCATTGAAAAAGACAACAAGACTTCAGAGAGAAAGCTATTCTCTTCGGCTATTGTGGAAGACAACATGGTCGAGCACGGTTAAAGCTCGAAATGGAAGAACCATAAATCTTTCAAAATGGGACCCAGAGGAGGCATCAACCGAAGAAGTTCTTTAGGAAGTACTTCAACTATGACCGAGTCGGTTATAAATCTTCAGAGCATAGAAAGCCGAAGAAGAAGAAGGAGGTCAACTTGAATAAGAGACCAGAAATGGATGACCTCTACGTCGTGGTCTTTAAATTAAACCTGGTGGGTTCAAATCCCAAGCAATGGTGGATCGATACTGGAGCCACTAAACATATCTACTACAATAAGAAGCTACTCCACAACTTTGAAGAAGTCAATGGAGACAAACTATTCATAGGGAACTCAGCAACCTCGGACATCATGAGCTAAGGAAAAGTGGTGATGAAGATGACCTCGAGCAAGAACCTTACTCTGAACAATGTATTGTATGTTCCAGAGATTCGAAAGAATCTAGTATTCGAATCACTATTAAGAAAGCATGACTTTTGCATTGTTTTTGAGTCAGACAGAGTTGTATTGTCTAAGAATGAAATGCTTGTAGGAAGGGGCTACGTATCTGATGGACTATTCAAGCTCAATGTAATGGTCATTAGGACTAAGATAAATAAAAAATGAAATCTCTTCCACTTATATGCTTGAGTTTTCATGTTTGTAGCATGGTAGACTATGATATGTTAACTACGATGTGTTGTATAGATTAATAAATATGCAAAGCATACCTACATTCCACCTTGACCCGAAACACAAGTGTGAAATTTATGTTGAAACAAAAATGACAAGGTTATCTTTTCAACATATTGAAAGAAGTAACAAACCACTTGACATAATCCACAATAACGTGTGCGACCTAAAAAATAATCAGAAGGTGATAAGCTAAGGGCTTGAAATTTAACATACCCAAATCCTAATGTTATATTAAGGAGAGTGTTAACTTAAAAAGGAAAAAAATTCAAATACTTTGAAAACTATTTTCACTTTGTTCTGAAAATTATTTTACTTTAACAATATACCTTTAAGACTTAGAAAATTATTATGAATATGTACTCTTAAAATTATTTTGAAAATATTTCTAACCTGGAAATTTTGAAAACATTTACTAAATTTTTTTTTTGGAACATTTACCTAAAAACTTTTGGAAGAATTTTTCTTAGATTTTTTTAAAAATTACTTTAAAAATCTTTTTTTAGAAAACTATTTCTTTAAAAATTTTCTCAAAAAATTATTTCTTTAAAAATCTTTCATAGAAAATTATTTCGTTGAAATTAATATGAAAATCTTTCTTAGAATTTTTTTTCTTTAAAATTACTTTGAAAATTTTGGTTAGAAATTTTTCTTTGAAATGAATTTGCAAATATTTACTTAGATTTTTTTTTAAAAAAAATCTACTTAGCAATTTTTGAAAATGCTTACTCAGAACTTTTTTAAAATGTTTTCTGAAAAGTTTTTGCCAAAGTTTATTCTGAAATTTTTTAAAAAATTTACTTAGAAATTTTGAAAAATTTTCCTTGAAAATTTTTAGAAAACAACATTGCCAAATATCTTACTTAGACAATGCTTTTAAAAATATTTGCAAATTATTTCAAACTTTTCCCTAAGTCTGAGATATACAAAGTATTTACTTTCAGTTATTTTCTATATTATTTATCTGGCATTATTTCCTTATACTTGTATTTCCTTTACCTTAGTTTTTTTTATGAATGTCAAAGGGGAGGGTAAAGGGTTAATGTAGAAAAACAACAAATGCAAAACTTGTAGAAATTAAGAGAAGGAAAAAGCTAAGCATATTATTAGATCTTAAAATTGATACAGAGTATAAGGTCTTATATAGTTAAGTTAAGAAACCCTAAACTCTATAAAAAAAAAAGGGAAAAGGTCCAAATTGCCCTAAAATCTATAAACAAATAAATACATAATCTAACATTCCCCCTTAAACTCACGATGCTACAGCTAAAAGTATTGAGAGTTTGTTAAATAAGAAATGAAAACGTGAAGCGGAATGTGTCTTTGTAAACATATCAGCAATCTGTAGCTTTGAAGGAACAAAAGGCAATGTGATGGTGTCAATCTGAAGATGGTGACGAGTAATGTGACAATCAATTTCAATATGTTTCATCCGCTCATGAAAAATTGAATTGCATGTAATTTAAATAGCACTTTGATTATCACAATATAACGGAGTAGATTGATGAAGAGAGATACTCATATCCGTAAGCAACCAACGCAACGGAACTATCTCACAAGTAGTTGCGGTCATGGCACGATACTCAGCTTCTGTGGAAGGTCTAGAAATAATATCTTGCTTTTTACTCTTCCAAGAAATGAGGGAATCACCAAGAAAAATGTAGAAGCCAGTGGTAGATTTACGATCCATTGGATCACCAGCCCAATCCCCATCAGAGTATGTAGCAGCTCAAGAGATGAAGTAGAAGGAAATAAAAGACTTTGAAATTGAGTGCCTCGAAGATACCTGAGAATACGAAGAACAATAGCCCAATGAACTGTAATTGGTGCAGTGACAAATTGACTAACCACATGAACAGCATACGCAATATCTGGACGAGTCACAGTGAGATAAACCAAGCTTCCAATAATACTTTTATACAAACTAAGATCTGACAATGATGAGCCATTAGTTGGAGAATATTGAGTATTGGTCTCAATAGGAGTATCAACAACTCTATTATTAATAAGACGAGTACGCTCAAATAAATTAGATATATACTTTGACTGAGATAAAAGATAATCTTTCGGGGAATAAGCAACCTCAATGCCCAGAAAGTAGTGTAGTATACCCAAATCTTTCATAGCAAAATAATGAGTCAATTCAGACTTTAAGGAAGCAATTCCATCAGAATCATCACCAGTAATAATCATGTCATCAACATATAAGGATAAAAGAATATGACTTGCACTCATACATCTGACAAATAATGTTGAATCATGATTACTAGCATGAAAACTAAACGAAGTAATCACTGTAAAGAACTTCTCAAACCAAGTACGAGGTGCTTATTTGAGACTATAAAGTGCTTTACGAAGCTGCAAACTTCACTAGATTTGTGTGAAATACCAGGAGGAGGTGTTATATAAACTTCTTCATGAAGATCACCATTTAGAAATGCATTCTTGACATCCATATGAGATATTCTCCATCGACAAACAAAAGTAACAACAATCAAAGTACAAACAATTGTCATTTTTGCAACAGGAGTAAATATTTCTTCATAATCCATCCCAAACTCCTGAGAATAACCTTTAGCAACAAGACGAGCTTTGTATTGGAGTTTTAAATTAAGGAGAGTGTTAACTTAAAAAAGGGGAAAAATTTAAATACTTTGAAAACTATTTTCACTTTGTTATGAAAATTTACTTTGAACAATATACTTTTAAGACTTAGAAAATTATTATGAATACACACTCTTAAAATTATTTTGAAAATATGTCTAACCTGAAAATTTTGAAAACATTTACTAAAGTTTTTTTTGGAACATTTACCTAAAAAATTTTGAAAAATATTTTCTTAGATTTTTTAAATTACTTTTAAAAGCTTTTTTAGAAAACTATTTCTTAAAAAATTTCTCAAAAAATTATTTCTTTAAAAATCTTTCATAGAAAATTATTTCGTTGAAATTAATTTGAAAACATTTCTTAGAATTTTTTTCTTTAAAATTACTTTAAAAATTTTGGTTAGAAATTTTTTCTTTGAAATGACTTTGCAAATATTTACTTAGATTTTTTTTTTAAAAAAAAAGTCTACTTAGCAATTTTTTAAAATGCTTGCTCAGAACTTTTTGAAAAAGTTTTCTCAAAAGTTTTTGCCAAAGTTTATTCAAAAATTTTTAAAAAAATTTACTTAGAAATTTTGAAAAAGTTTCCTTGATAATTTTTAGAAAACAACTTTGCCAAATATCTTACTTAGACAATGTTTTTAAAAATATTTGCAAATTATTTCAAACTTCTCCCTAAGTCTGAGATATACAAAGTATTTACTTTCAGTTATTTTCTTTATTATTATCTAACATTATTTCCTTATACTTGTATTTCCTTTACCTTAGTTTTTTTTTATGAATGTCAAAGGGAAGAGTAAAGGGTTAATGTAGAAAAACAACAAATGCAAAACTAACTTAAATAATTTGTTTGTATTTTTAATATATTATCTTTCAATATAATTTTGTTTCTAATTTTAACTCAGGTTGTCATTGCATCAAAAAGAGGGAGATTGTTGGTGTAATTTGCACAATGATCTAACTCAGGTTTTGATGAATAACAAGTGGATTAAAGTTAGAGTATTTTGTGATCTAATTCTTTACCAAGTGTGCAGAGATGTCAAATCTGAAGGACCTGACACCAAGTTGAAATCCAGCTAAGTCCACAGGACCCGATAACTGGTAGAAAGTCCAGATAGGTTTGTGGGGCTCGATATTTGGTGGGAAGTCCTGTTGGGTCCACGGGACCTGACAACCAGCCGACGTCCAGTTAAGTATACGGACTTGACAACTGGCAGTAAAACATGGTGGGTCAAAGGTAAGTCAAGCGACGGTAGTTGGTAAGTAGAGGTAAACAACTGGAGGCGAGATTCAATGAGGACATGTTCCCCATTGAGGGAACTATAGGCGCCAGTCCAGCCTATGTCTATTTGGGAAACCTAAGCTGAGAGCTTGACTAGATCCTGGTTTTAGGGAGACTGGATCTAATTGCTACTCTTATCTTATTAATGTTGTGCTAACTCTGTTTTGTAGGATGAATATATTTTTTTGTTGTTTGGACTAACTTTTTATTGCAGGAAAAAAAGAGACAAAAAGTGGTCCAGGTGCCTGGAAGGGGTCTGGGCGCTCAAACTCTGAGTACCCGAAGCTGGTCCAGACACTCGGAGCTGGTCTAGGTACCTTGACCAGTCTTGCTCGAGTGGGTGGCATAGATACCCGAGCGGTCTGGGTGCTCAGAATTGGTCCAAGCACTCGAACCATAAAAGTTATCCCGAAGCTAAGTTAGAGCGCGACAACTGGACAAACTCACGTTAGCGGTCCAAGCGCCCGGAAAGGGTCCAGGCACCTGAAAGGGGTTCAAGCGCCCGAAAGTGGATAAACTTAGGGATAAAGTTTCGATGAGAGATCGCCACGTCAACAACAGTTCAAGCATCCGGAGGGGTTCTAAGTGTCTAGAATGGGCCTATATATGAGCCTTCAACCAAAAGACTCATAACAACATTGACTACAACTTTCATATTCAAGTGCTGCTCCGAAAAGGCTCTGACGACATCGAAAGTGTTAGAATGTATACTAAAAGTCTAGCTTTTGGTATAAAACATTTATCTAGAAATAAGAATCACATTGGTCAAATGTCTACATTTGTAATAAATGTAGTTGTTCAATTAATTTATAATGTAGATAACATGGTGTGTGGTGTCACACACAGAAGATCATGTTATCAGTACCTTATAAATTATAAACAGTAGCTCACGACCATGATGGAAAGGAACAAACCATTGGAAGGTCGTAGTGTAATTAGGTGTTAGTTTATCTTAACTATATAATTACACTAGTACACAAGAGTGTATTGAGTAGGACCATTAGAGGTCGTTCCTTTTATACTGACTTTATAAAGGAACAAAGACCTCAGTTATTATGGAAGTGTGTGCTCTTAATCCTAATATAATAACAAGCACATATATTTGATATTTATTTCTTTAATTTATCAATGGGTGAGATTTAGTTTGATGAATCAATAAGCCCGATAAGTTGGGAAATGATATCACTTATAGTGTGTGTTGTTGATTATAGAAGGAAACTGTGTCCTAGTAATCTAGGTTGAGAATGTCCCCAAGAGGAGCTCATAAGGATTGTCATGTTAAACCCTGCAGGTGGACTTAGTCCGACATGACGATGAAGTTGAGTGGTACTACTCTTGGAGCTAGATATTAATTAAGTGAGTTGTCAGTAACTTACTTAATTAGTGGACATTTGTTATCTTAAACACAGGGCGACTAACACACTCATAATAAGAAGGAGCCTAAAATGTAATTTGGGATTGGTGCGGTAGTTCAATAATAGTTCTTTAGTGAAATGAATTATTATTGATGAAATTAAGTTGTGTGTTCGGGGCGAACACGGGATGCTTAATTTCATCGGGAGACCAAAACCAATTCCTCCTCTCGGTCCCTATCGTAGCCACTAGTATATAGAGATTTATACCCACCGCATACCCACCTTCTTACCCATCCAATGGGGTCGGCCAAGCTAGCTTGGAACCCAAGCTAGGGCCGGCCAAGATCAAGTGGATGAGTCATGTAGGTGGCCGGCCAAAGCTTGGGTCCCAAACTTAGGTGGCCGGCCACTAGAATATTAAAAAGAATTTTTATTAAAATTATTTCTTATGTGGATATCATGATTTTAAAAGAGAGTTTAAAAAATTAAAAATTTCCTTTTATAGCTTTCTACAAAAGATTAAGAGAAGAGATTAATCTCTTTCCTTATTTGTAGTTTAAAAAGATGGTTTTAATTTTTGGTAAAAACTTTCCTTATTTGTAAATCATCTACATGTTTAAAAGAGAGTTTAAAATTTGAAATATTTCCTTATTTGTTGATTAAAGGAGGATTTTAAATTTTAAGAAAACTTTCCTTTTTAATCATGTTCATGATTTAAAAGAGAGTTTAAAATTAAATATTCTCCTTTATAAGTTTCTACAAAAGATTAAGAAAAGATTTGATATCTTTCCTTATTTGTATATTAAAAAAGATTTTAATTTATAGAGATAACTTTCTTTTTATCCACATGTTTAAAAGAAAGATTTTAATTTATTAAATTTCCTTTTTATAAACCAATCATGAAGGGATAAAAATTATTGAGAAATTTTTATAAATTTCCGGAAGCAAATAAGGAAGTTTTAATTGGTGTTTAAAATTTTATTTGCTTGGAGATTTCTTGGTGTGGCCGGCCATTGCAAAATTGAAAAGAAAAATTATTTTTAATTAAATAAATTTTCCTTTTCAATGGCAAAAGAATTAAGGAAGTTTTTATTAAATTTTCCTTATTTGCCAAGACCAAGGATTATAAAAGAGGGGGTAGAGGAGGCTTTAAGGCGAACGACTCTATTCTATTTTTCTTCCTCTTTTCCTTGGTGGTGTGGCCGGCCCTTCTTTCTTCTCTTCTTCTTCTCTTTGTGGCTGAACCTCTTCATGCTTATGGAGTTTTAATTGGTGGCTGGATCTAGCTTGAGGAAGAAGGAGAGAAAGCCTACATCCCTTGGAGCTTGGTTGGTGGAAAAGATCTTCATCTTTTGGAAGCTTTGTGCTTGGCCGAAATTTGAAGAAAGGAGAAGGTGCTTTGGTGGTTTCTCATCTCGGAAGATCGTTGCGCACACAACGTCCGAGGTTAGAAGAGGAATACAGTAGAAGATCAAGAGGTTTTTCTAAAAGGTATAACTAGTATTTTTCCTTTCCGCATCATACTAGTTATTTTTGGAAATAATACTAAATACAAGAGGCATACGATTCTAGAGTTTCGAATTTGTTTTCGATATAGTGTTCTTTTGTTTTTATTTTCCTTGTGATTTGATTGTTCTTTTCGGTTAACCGAAAGTTATTTTAGGAAATTAAATATTAGCTTTCCGTAAAAGGTTTTGTCTAGTCGGTGGTGGTTGCTCCCATATCCAAGAAGGTCATGTGCCTCGCCACGTCAGTACTGGGAACCAATTATGGAAATTAATATTTAATGGAATTAATAACTTAAGGTGACTTGGGTCGAACGTGTTAAGTTCCGCAGGAGATCCAAGTCAAAACCTAAAAGAACAAATATATTAAGTTTTGGATCAAACGTGTTAAGTTCCGCAGGCGATTCAAAATTTAATTTAAAAGAACACATGGTAGCTAGGAAAAGGTTCAGACCTTTGTACAAAATTTTTGTACAGTGGAACCTCTAAGTTTTCCGAGTAGCAACCAACAGAAAGGCTACTCTAAAGTTCGAGGAACAAGAGACTTCATTTTCCTTTCTATTTGTCGATAACTAATTTTATTTTCAGTTCTTGTACTCAATCATTGTAATCCTTTTACGAATTGATAGTGATTGCCCAATGAAAGAGATTTGTGGTGTTGGAGTAGGAGTCGTCCTAGACTCCGAACCAAGTAAAACTATCTATGTTAACGTTGTTTTCTATTTTCTTTATTCCACTGCATAACTTGTTTACAATCACAATTTTCAACGATAACTATTCACCCTCCCCCTCTAGCGACTTTATGATCCTACACTAACTAACACTGAAGTAGCTGGTTGGCTCATTAAATGGACTATGGAGTTGAGTGAATATGATATACAGTATCAATCTCGAGCGATCATCAAGGCTCAAACCTTTGTCGATTTCTTAACTGAAGTTCATCAACCCGAGTCTGAAGGAACATGGAAAATTTATATAGACGGGTCTTCCACTCGACAAGGAAGCGGTGTAGGTGGTCTCTTTATATCCTCGCAAGAAGATATTATGTAGTTGTCCATCCGGCTAAACTGAGCTTCCAATAATGAAGTCGAATACGAAACTCTACTGGTCAGACTACAAGCAGTTAAACATATAGGAGCCACTCGGGTAATTGTCCACTCAGACTCTCAACTCATGGCTCAACAAGTGGTGGGCAATTTCGAGGTCAACAGTGAGGGGCTATAGATGTACAAAGAGGCTTACAAAAATCAAAAATAAAGTTTTGTGGAGGTCACGCTTGTCAAGATACATCGATCAAATAATAACAAGGCGGATGAATTAGCTGAGATGGCTAGCTCACTGTTCAATTGGGTTCTGGATCACCCGACAACACAAAACCTACTGATGGCACAAATTGACCTACAATCTAATATGGAAGAGTCATTTGACTAGAGAGCCCCAATTACTTTATATCTGCAACAAGGAGTTTTGCCAGTCGACTTCAAGTCCTCTAGTCTAATTAAGAGGAAAACCAGCCACTTTACCTTAATTGGGAATCATCTATATAAATGAGTATTTTCACATCCCTTACGGACAGGGTTGATTATATCTTACAAGAAATTCATCAGGGTTGTTACGGTAACCACGCCAAAGGAAGAACGGTGGCACACAAGGTGTTACTAGCCGGTTATTTCTAGCTCACTCTGCAAGTAGATGCCAACCAGCTAGTGGCGACCTGCATTTCTTGCCAAAGATACCAGAACATTCTGCACTAACCGATCAAGCCATTGAAGACATCGATAGTCTCTTACCCTTTTTTTTAGGACCAAAATGAAGCTAGAGGGGGGGGGGATGAATAGCATCTCACCCAAATCGATCGCATCCTACGTATTCATTAGTGCACAGCGGAAAACAAAGAAAACAACCACGAATACAAATATGAAAGCTAAATACAAAGGAAGAGATGCAAACCGCTAACACGTTCATTTACGTGGTTCGGAGATAACTTGCTCCTACTCCACGGCATGTCCGTAAGGTGGACGATCCCTCAATACGTCGGTGGATTAGCCCCCGGAAAACCTCCGGCTAGCTCAAGCTCCTTGTTGGTGGAGAAACCTCGCCACAAACACTTGAATACAAGTACACCGATCACACGAAGGCATGGGAGACTCTAATAGGCTATAACCAAGTCTATTTCGTCAACCATGCCCAAGCACCCCAAGCTCTATTAAATAGAGCTCGAGAGGAAAATACTAAGCTGTTTTCCCGCTACCAGTCGACTGGTGTATGCACCAGTCGACTGGTCCTTTAAGTGAAGCTTACCGTTACCTAACGGTCGACTACCAGTTGACTGCTACAGTGTACCAGTCGACTGCTACAGTGTATCAGTCGACTGCTACAGTAACCAGTCGACTGCTATAGTGCTGCTACAGTGTCACAACATTGTTGCTACAGTGTCGCTACAGTGAAACCTAAAATCATAAGATTTTTCCCCGAGTGCAATCACTCAGCACTCGTCCTCGCCCGACCAACCTAGACCTAGCCTTCTAGCCTCCTCCATCAGTCTCGCGTCCCTCGGATTTCTCCCCATCGTTCACGTCTTGCTTTCTGGAGCTTCCTTCGGCCTTGTCTTTATTGTCGGGTCTTCCTTTGCCAAAAGGCTCCTCACCTCCGGGACTCCATCCATTGCCAAGTCACACTTGGACTTACATTGCCAAGACTACATACTTGGACTTACACCGCCAAGACTCATCCTTGGACTTTCCTCCTTTGCCAAGATCACACTTGGACTTTTCTTGTTGTACCTGTATCCTGCACACTCACAATGTATATCAAATACAACAATAAACCTAACTTAAATCTTTATCCAAACATCAAAACCTAGGGCACCTAGATTGCTCCAACAATCTCCCCCTTTTTAATGTTTGGCAACCTGTTTAAGTTAGGGAAACATAAATGCAATAATAATGTGAATAAACATAAAATATACACATGCATAAGTCATGGAACCTAACCCTATGCTCCCCCTTCACCTAAGCTCCCCCTTAAGGTAAGATTTCTCATAAAGGTAAACTTCTCCCCCTTTTCCTGAGCAATCGCTCCCCCTTCACCTAAGCCCCCCTTAGCTAGGATTTCTTGCAAAGGTGTGTAAGTTTCCCACTTAAACCTAAATTTCTCCCCCTTTGCCATACATCAAAACGAGCTCCAACAATATCCCAATTGTTGAAAACTTGTCATCCAAATTGACCCTAAACTCATGTATTTATCCCCATGGATCTCATACATTTAAACGAGTTGACACGGTCAAGAAAAATGTTGAAAAACACTTTTAGGCTGGTATCAGTCGACTGAACTAGGTACCAATCGACTGACCCCTTCGATTTCCACTCACAGAACCTTCTGTGTTCGAAATACACTGTTACCAGTCAACTGGTATCGGAACCAGTCGACTGCCCTCATCAAAATGAGCTTACAGAGATATTCTGTACTCAAAAACACTGTTACCAGTCGACTGGTACTCTTTTTGGGCAAAAATCAGCCTTTTTTTACTTACTTTCAGAAATGCGTCAAAAATTCCACAGACCTCCAAAAAATCCCAAATTTTGTGGAGAGGTATATTTTATCCATGTCTACTTGGAAAAATATATATAAAAAATATATTTATCACAGATCCCAAGATTGATATAAAATTCAAAACTAGCTAAATAATTCAATTGAACATTGACCTAAAGTCCTAGTTTTGGCTTCCTCTTGATGTATCTGCCCTTACTAAACCATAATGCATCCCTAACATTAGTTTATATTGCATATATACATCAAAAACTAATTTTCATGCAATATGAACCCAATTCATATTTCCATGCATGAAATACATCCCAATTGTGCCAACGCACTAGGTTAGAGACTTAAGTCCATCTCTTAACCACTTGGCACATTTGATAACCCATCTATCATGGGTCCCAAAGGCTCTTCCTAACCTTAGGAATCTTAACCTTAGTCACCTCCCTTGGTGACTCATCCACTATGGTTAGGCCACTTCGGTGCACCTCAGGTGACACTTGGCCTACTAAACTCACCTTCTTAACCTTAGACACCTTGTCTTTGGTTAATTTCTTCTTGTCCTTAATCTTGGACACCTCATCCTTGCTATAATTATATGCTACCCTAGCATATTCCTTCTTATTGGCCTTGGATGACTCTCCCTTGTCCTTGGTAACACCTCCCATACCAATGTCATGTGCTACCTTAACACTTGACCTCCTTTTGGTCTTGGAAAAGATTTTTATGTTTTCAAAGAGTAACTCCCCCTAAAAATATGGTCAAACTTCTATCATTTCACCAACAATGACTTGGGGTTCCTAAATAATTAGGAAAACCAAAACTCGAAGTTTTGAGGTTCAAAATTCAATAATGAAACTAAACCTCAACTGAAACTTCACTTTGGTTTTTCTTAACCAATCCATACTTGTTTTCATCATGAAAACTCATGTAGATATTATTTAGGGTATACTTTATCAGGGAAAAATAGTTTTCTATGAAAATACTTCCTATTTTCAAAGATTGACACAAATTTGAAAACTCTTGAAAACTTCAAGTTTGTGTCTAACTTTCCAATGATGATTACTATCAAAGGATAGTCTTCACCAAGGTTTTTCAAAAGCATTTTGAAATCATTTTCAAAACCAATATCCAACCACGTTCTTTGGGCTCAATGCACAACACTTGTACATTAGCTTTCCCAATGGTTGGAAGACACATAACTATGTATTTTGATGAACCTAAAACTCAACAAGATGCACTAGATCAACATCTTGAGTTTTGTTCACCATCTTAACATCTCACTTGTATCTAACGTGTATTAAAATACATACAAGTCACCTTATAGTTCTTTGTGAGATGTATATTTGGTCTTTCCCTAAACTAAGGGATCATGCATCTCTATCTAGGCATTATAAAAATCATGATCATCCATTTATGATGTCACTTGATATGATCCCTCTTGTTTGGACACTTCCATACATAATAAATGCCTTTTGTCTTTAATTACAAGGAAATTGACATACTGCATGATGATTAATGATATACATCAAAATAAGTAATTTTCAAAAGCAAAGCATGTTATAGCTACATGATGTATGTATGACATGACATGATATTTTTATATTTTTTATAATAAAATGTGAATGCTAAATATGATGTCATGACATATGATGGGCAAACAATCATGGCAAGTTAGCATAAATAAAATTTACCTAGATTACCTATCTAAGTATTCTTAACCCTAGCTAACTCAAAATTTAACCCTATATTGCCCAATTTCATCAAGAAAATGTCAAACCCCAACTTGACATTTCTTGAATCTCTTGATTTATTTATGCCAATTAAAATTAAGCGCATTCCTCAAATTTTGGCATATTTATCCTTCCAAAGAGGCAATCACCTTATATTTTGAGCCCCAGATTTACCCTTGGCTCCCTAGGAACATACCAAAATCCTAACTTGGAAGTTCATATGATTCTCCAAATTGTGCCAATTTAATTCACACATAATTCCTTAAGATTTGGCACATGTTACTCTTTGCAAGAGTGACAATTTGGATTAAGATTTACATCTCCCTTAATTCCATAAGAAAATGCCGAATTTTTAAATTTAGCATTACTTTTGCTTCTCTCAAGTGTGTCAATTTAAATTAAATTCAACTCCTCAAATTTTGACACGTATTACTACTCTTAAGGATTAAACGTTTAGATTGAGACTTAAGTTTGCTCTTAATTCCTCAAGATCATACTAATTTCTCAACTCGACATTTCTTATCCTTTTTCTAAGTGTACCAACTTACATTAAATATGATTCCTCAAAACTTGGCACTTTTTTGCTCTTCAAGGCTTAATCACATTTAATTAAAGTATGAGTTTTCTCTTAATTCCTTAAGAAAGTATCAAAGTTCTAACTTGATTTTTCTTATACTTTTCTTAAGTGTTCCAATTTAGATTAAGTTCAACTCTTCAAATTTTGGCACATATATTACTCTTTCAAAAAGTAACCCCATAATCCTTTTCTTTTTCAAAGGTTAACAATAACCTTGAAAATGCTCTCAAGTGTCAACTTTAACAAAGTTGGGTTAACTACCCTTCCAATTTGAGTTGACACTCTCTAAACCTATCTAGGGTGTAGAGAATATGCTCCTAGGAACCCAACACCTATTGGTGCTCCTTGGATGCTCTGGGTACTCACTAGGGATGACTTCCCTAGATACCTTCCTAAGGACCTTTCTAGGCTTCTTAGAAGCCTTGGTCACTTCCACTAGGTCACTTTTAGGGCTAACTCCCCTTGTAACCTTATTTGTGACTTTGTTTGGCCTTTTTGGAGCCTTAGTTACCTTTACTAAGTCAACTCTAGGGATGACCTCCCTTGTGACCTTCTTTGTGACATTATTAGACTTCTTAGAAATCTTAGTCACATTGGTCTTTGCAAAAGTACTCTTAGGGACAACTTCCCTTGTACTTTTAGCTTGACCACTAGTCCTAGGTTTGGTTCCATAGCTATATGGAACCCTATGAAAGGAAGTCACATCCTTCTTGGCTTTGGGTTTGTATCCCAAACCTCTATAGCAATTGGATGACTCTTGTCTAGCTTTTCCAAGGTTATGCTCACTTTACCCCTTAAGTAAGTTTTCCATTCTTACTAAGGTTCTCTCTAAGTTATCAAGTCTTGACCTTAAGACTTGGTTTTCCCTTACTAAATCCATAGATTTGAATTTTTGTTGATTCCTATGAGCATTGCTAGCCTTAGGCTTATATCTAAAGTCCTTAGAATTGTTGCCTAAGTAATTATCTACCTTCCTAACCTTAGGTATGGTAGATCTAGCATGAGGAGGTATATATTTGTCCTTAGGTTTATCATGCATTCTATTTTCATGATAAATAGCATTATAACGATTTAAATTTGAACTAGCATTCAAATTAGGGTTTACCTCCCTTCCCCTTGAAGCTCTCTTCTTCTCCCACTTCTTCAAGTGCACTAATTTCTTGAACTCTCCTCTCCTTGGGCACTTTGTGTGGTAGTGACCCCACTCACCACATGTAAAGCACCTAATGTACTTCTTCTCCTTCTCCTTCTTCTTCCTACAACTCACATTAGTTTCTAAATTAACTTTAGTGAGTTTAGGGTTTACCTCCTTTACCTTCTTGAGCGAAGGACACCTACTCTTGTAGTGCCCTATCTTACCACACTCAAAGCATTTGATGTGGTCCTTTGTGATCTTCTTGGTAGTTGAGGTAGAGGGTTGAGCTTCCAAGATCTCCTCTTCCTTGGATTGCTCTTCTTCCTCTTCACTTGAAGATGTGGACGGTTCCACTTCTTCCTCCCTTGATGATTTGGATGATACCTCCTCATCTTCCAGCTCTTCGGATGTTGAGCTCGTGCCAACATTTGATTGGTCCTTCTCTTCTTGGACCAATGAACCCTTCTCCTTGGGCTCTTCTACTCCTTGGATTTTTGTAGGGTCTTCATGATAGGCATGATCTTTTTCCAAAGATCACTTGCATTTGTGGTTTCACCTACACTCAACAAAATATTAGAAGGTAGTAAACTATGTAAAATTCTCGTTACTTCCTTGTCTGCCACCGATTGCTCCCGTTGCTCTGCGGCCAATGCCGAGGTCGGAGGCGTTTACCCTTCTTGTCCGTAGGAACTTCAAATGGGTCACTCAAGACAACCCATTGATTCCAATCCATTTGGAATCATGTCTCCAACCGCTTCCTCCAATAATTGAAGTCTTCTTTATCGTACGGAGGTGGAATTCGGATATCCCATCCGAGCGGTCCTTCAGACTCCATCTTCTTCTTCCTCTAGCTTCTTGCTCTCTTGGCGGTTAGTGCGCAGAAGAGCGCCCTCATTCTGATACCAATTGTTAGGACCGAAATGTAGCTAGAGGGGGGGGGGGGTGAATAGCGTCTCACCCAAATTGATCGCTTCCTACATATTCGTTAGTGCACAGCGGAAAATAAAGAGTACAACCACGAATACAAATATGAAAGCTAAATCCAAAGGAAGAGATGCAAACCGCTAACACATTGGTTTACGTGGTTCAGAGATAACTTGCTCCTACTCCACGGCGTATCCGTAAGGTGGACGATCCCTCAATCCGTCGGTGGATTAGTCCCCGGAAAACCTCCGGCTAGCTCAAGCTCCTTATCGGTGGAGAAACCTCGTCACAAATACTTGAATACAAGCACACCGATCACACGAAGGCTTGGGAGACTCTAATAGACCTTAACCAAGTCTATTTCGTCAACCATACCCAAGCACCCCGAGCTCTATTAAATAGAGCTCGAGAGGAAAATACTAAGCTGTTTTCCCGCTACCAGTCGACTGGTGTATGCACCAGTCGACTGGTCCTTTAAGTGAAGCTGACCGTTACCCAACGGTCGACTACCAGTCGACTGCTACAGTGTACCAATCAACCGCTACAGTAACCAGTCGACTGCTACAGTGTTTCTACAATGTCGCTATAGTGAAACCTAAAATCATAAGATTTTTCCCCGAGTGCAATCACTCAGCACTCGTCCTCGCCCGACCAACCTAGACCTATCCTTCTAGCCTCCTCCATCAGTCTCGCGTCCCTCGGATTTCTCTCCATCATTTACGTCTTGCCTTCTGGAGCTTCCTTCGGCCTTGTTTTTATTGTCGGGTCTTCCTTTGCCAAGAGGCTCCTCACCTCTGAGACTTCATCCATTGCCAAGTCACACTTGGACTTACGTTGACAAGACTACATACTTGGACTTACACCACCAAGACTCATCCTTAGACTTTCCTCCTTTGCCAAGATCACACTTGGACTTTCCTTGTTGTACCTGTATCCTGCACACTCACAATGCATATCAAATATAATAATAAACCTAACTTAAATATTTGTCCATACATCAAAACCTAGGGCACCTAGATTGCTCCAACACTTTTGACTAGTGGAGTATAGATATTATAGGTCCATTCCCCGTCGCCCCGGCTCAAAAGAAGTCCCTACTTGTGGTGGTGGATTATTTCTTCAAATGAGTGGAAACTAAGGCTTTAGCTAAAATTGTTGAGCGGATTGTGATCAAGTTCTTGTGAATTAATATCCTATGCAGATTTAGAATTCCTCACAAGCTAGTTTTAGATAACGGTTGGCAATTCCATGACATATCTTCAAAGAAATGGCCAGGCTAATGTCACCAATAGAGAAATCATTAGGGGGCCTAAGGTCAAGCTCAATCATGTGGGTGGTGACTAGTTGAAGAGCTCCAAGCATCCTCTAAGTTTACTGAAAGACTCCTTGGGAAAGCACTGGACTCACTCCTTTCCACCTCATCTACGGAAGTGAAGCAATCATTCCAGTTAAGGATGGCGAGGAGTCCGCTTGGCGATTATTGTACGATCAGGAATATGCCAACCGACATCTCATCGAGTTGGAGCTCATCATCTAAACTAAGGAAAAAGCTACCACCCGGCTAACCTCTTATCGCTAGCGAATTCGACAAAACTATGATCGACGAGTAATTCTTCCCAGTTTCTTCCAAGAAGGTGACTTAATCTGGAAGAGAGTGAAGATAATCGAAGACGTAGCTAAGATGGCACCTCAATGGAATGGGCCTTACAAGATCATCAAAAAGCTTGTGTCTGGTGCTTACTACCTTCAAGATGTCGATGGTAAAAAGTTGAATCGCTCGTGGAGTGTGAATTACCTCCATCCTATCTAATAAAAATGCTCTAGACTCTTATCCCAATAATGAGTTATAAGTATACATGACTTATGTGCTTCCCAAACTCTCGTCTCCATGTGAGTTATAAGCTAGAAGGGCTCTTGAATCCAACGACCATCTAATCAGGATCCAGACTCTCATCCCAGCGATGAGTTATAAGTGTGCATCTCTCACGTGCCTCCCAAACTCTCGCCTTAGTGCGAGTAATAAGTGATCAAATCTCTCACGTTGAACAATCATCTAATCGGGATCTAAACTTTCATCCTAGCGATGATTTATAAGTGTGAATGGCTCACGCACCTCCCAAACTCTCGCCCCAGTGCGATTTATAAGCAAGCAGGGCTCTCACGTCCAATGACTATCTGGTCAGGCTCCAGACTCTTATCTCGTGATGAGTTATAAGCGTGCATGACTCATGCACCTCCTAGACTCTTGTCCTAGTGCGAGTTATAAGCGAGCAGGGCTCTTGCATCCAACAACCATCCGGTCAAGCTCTAAACTCTCGTCCCAGTGATAAGTTATAAGTGTGCATGACTCACGTACCTCTCAAACTCTTACTCCAGAGTGAGTTATAAGAGAGAGGGCTCTCGAGTCCAACGACCATCCGATTGGGTCCTAGACTCTCATCCTAGTGATGAGTTATAAGAGTGCATGGTTTATACGTCTCCAAAACTCTCATCCCATTATGAATTATAAGCGAGTAAGGCTCTCATGCGCCTCCCAGAGTCTCTCCCCAATGCGAGTTATAAGCGAGTAGGGTTCTCGCATCCAATGACCATCCGATCAGGTCTCAGACTCTCATCCCATCGATGAGTTATAAGTGTGCATGACTCACGCGCCTCCTAGACTCTTACTTCAGTGTGAGTTATAGGCGAATAGAGCTCTCATGTCCAATAACAATTCAGTCGAATCCCAGACTCTCATCCTAGTATGAGTTATAAGCGTGCATAGCTCACGCGCCTCCCAGACCCTCGACCCAATGTGAGTTATAAGCAAGCAATGCTCTTACATCCAACGACCATCCAGTCAGGTCCTAGACTCTCATCCGAACAATGAGTTATAAGCGTTCATAACTCATACGCCTCCCAAACTTTCGCCTCAGTGCGAATTATAAGCGAGCAGGGCTCTCACATCCAACGACCATCCGGTCGAGTCCCAGACTCTCATCCCAACGATGAGTTATAAGCATGCATGACTCATGCGCCTCCCAGACTCTCTCCTTAGTGGGAGTTATAAGCGCGTAGGGTTCTCGCATCCAACGACCATCCAGCCAGGTCCTAGACTCTCATCCCAATGATGAGTTACGAACTAGCGTAGTTCACGCGCCTCCCAAACTCTCATCCCAATAATGAGTTATAATCGTGCATAGCTCACACACCCTAATGACTTCTCGATCGAGTTTAATCTATGCCCGACTCTTATCTCAACAGCTGCTCAGCCCGACTATTATCTTATCTCGACAGCGGCTCTACTTGGATCTTATCTTAACAACGGCTCTGTCCGACTCTTATCTTTAACAGCAGCTCTGCTCGGCTTTTATCTCAACAACTGCTTTGCATGGCTCTTATCTTGATAGTCACTTTACCCGACTCTTATCTCAACAGCCGCTTTACTTGGCTCTTATCTTGAAGCTACTCTGCCCAGCTCTTATCTCGATAGCTGCTCTGCTCAACTTTTATCAACAGCCGCTTTGCCCGGCTCTTATCTTATCTCGACAGTCACTCTGTCTGACTCTTATCTCAACAGTCGCTCTGTTTAGTTCTTATCTCAATAGTTGCTCTGCCCAGCTCTTATCTCAATAGCCGCTCTGCCCAGCTCTTATCTCAATAGCCGTTGTGCCCAACTCTTATCTCAACAAATGCTTTGTCCGACTCTTATCTAGACAGCATCCGCCCAACTATTATCTTATCTCTACAACCGCTTTACCCGACTCTTATCTCAACAATTGCCTTGCTCATTTATTATCCTATCTCAACAGCCTCGCACGACATTTAGCATAATCGCAGCGTTGCTTGGCAGTGCACACATATTGTGGCCTTAGGCCTTGATCAACACACCACATCCTCAACCTCACTGGTTGATCAACGTCCGAACACAAAAATTAACCATTCCACTATGGAAGGGAAAACAGAGAGATAATGAAAAAATAATAGACACAACGTAAAGGTCAGTATTTCATTATCGAAATCATTAACAAGCACAAGATACAAAGATGGGGTGGTTAATTAAATTTAGAGAAAATATCCTCTGGTATTTCTTCTATAATTCTTTGGTAGTCTAAAAATTCCTCGGACAGATCAGACGTTAGGCATCCCTCCTGGTGGGGTTGTTGGACTGCTCCTTCGACCTTATATGAAAGCATTTGAGTATTGTGGTGGTCGAACTACAACCTAAACTCACCAGAATAGAGATACTTTAACCACCTAATCTCCTAACTTTCATTTCCCCTGGCCTTATAAGCCTCCATGGCAGACTTGAAAGTTGTCAGCTCGGACCTGGCTCGTTCTAATTTGGCTTGCAGAGAGTCCAGCTCGGTTGCTTTTGAATCCAAGTTTCGTTGCTGGTGTATTGTGACGTCCTTGGCCTTTACCTCCCTAGCTATGCGGGACAATGCAGAAGGATGAGACACACTCAATTCATCTAGTGTCTTAGTCTTTCGCGCTAGGTCCGATGAGGCTTTGTTCTTCATCATAGTCTCTGCTCAGATTTTGGACTCAGCGGTGAGTAGGCGCACCTCGAGTTTTTCTTAGTTTGATCTGTACAGATCCATGGCTTGCCTCACCTCTGCTATGGCTTTCTCCTTCTCATCAAGAAGTTGCATCCGGTGTTTCACCTCTAGTCGTAGCTGTTGAACCTCCTGAATCACGGTAAGGGGATGAGATTCCAGCTCCATTACCTAATCCTTTAGAGTTTTGTTCATACAATACAAGTCCATAGCTTGCTGGCTTAGGCTCAGTCTGGCAACAAAAATCTATGGAAATAGTGGGTCATAAACCACAATGACTAGATTACCCAATGGAAAAAAGATCACAGGCTTACTACAGCAGCATCCNNATCAGTACTTCGTTCAGGTGCATGTTATATATCTCTGTGTCCATAAGTCATGGAACCTAACCTATATCCCCTTCACCTAAGCTCCCCTTAAGGTAAGATTTCTCATAAAGGTAAACTTCTCCCCTTTTCTGAGCAATCGCTCCCCACCTAAGCCCCTTAGCTAGGATTTCTTGCAAGGTGTGTAAGTTTCCACTTAAACCTAAATTTCTCCCCTTTTGCCATACATCACGAGCTCCAACAATATCCCAATTGTTGAAAACTTGTCATCCAATTGACCTAAACTCATGTATTTATCCCCATGGATCTCATACATTAAGCGAGTTGACACGGTCAAGAAAAATGTTGAAAAACACTTTTAGGTGGTATCGGTCGGTGAACTAGGTACCAATCGTGACCCTTGATTTCCACTCAGAACATACGTATTGAAATACTTGTTACCGATCAACTGGTATCGGAACGATCATTGCCCTCATCAAATGAGCTTCTGAGATATTACATACTCAAAAACTCTTATTACCGGTCATTGGTACTCTTTTTGGGCAAAAATCGGCCTTTTTTACTTACTTTCAATCGTCAAAATTTCCAGACCTCAAAAATCCCAAATTTTGTGGAGAGGTATATTTTATCCATGTCTACTTGGAAAATATATATAAAAATATATTTATCACAGATCCCAAGATTGATATAAAATTCAAAACTAGCTAAATAATTCAATTGAACATTGACCTAAAGTCCTAGTTTTGGCTTCCTCTTGATGTATCTGCCCTTACTAAACCATAATGCATCCCTAACATTAGTTTATATTGCATATATACATCAAAAACTAATTTTCATGCAATATGAACCCAATTCATATTTCCATGCATGAAATACATCCCAATTGTGCTAACGCACTGGGTTAGAGACTTAAGTCCATCTCTTAACCACTTGGCACATTTGATAACCCATCTATCATGGGTCCCAAAGGCTCTTCCTAACCTTAGGAATCTTAACCTTAGTCACCTCCCTTGGTGACTCATCCACTATGGTTAGGCCACTTCGGTGCACCTCAGGTGACACTTGGCCTACTAAACTCACCTTCTTAACCTTAGACACCTTGTCTTTGGTTAATTTCTTCTTGTCCTTAATCTTGGACACCTCATCCTTGCTATAATTATATGCTACCCTAGCATATTCCTTCTTATTGGCCTTGGATGACTCTCCCTTGTCCTTGGTAACACCTCCCATACCAATGTCATGTGCTACCTTAACACTTGACCTCCTTTTGGTCTTGGAAAAGATTTTTATGTTTTAAAAATATGGTCAAACTTCTATCATTTCACCAACAATGACTTGGGTTCCTAAATAATTAGGAAAACCAAAACTCGAAGTTTTGAGGTTCAAAATTCAATAATGAAACTAAACCTCAACTGAAACTTCACTTTGGTTTTCTTAACCAATCCATACTTGTTTTCATCATGAAAACTCATGTAGATATTATTTAGGGTATACTTTATCAGGAAAAATAGTTTTCTATGAAAATACTTCCTATTTTCAAAGATTGACACAAATTTGAAAACTTCAAGTTTGTGTCTAACTTTCCAATGATGATTACTATCAAAGGATAGTCTTCACCAAGGTTTTTCAAAGCATTTTGAAATCATTTTCAAAACCAATATCCAACCACGTTCTTTGGGCTCAATGCACAACACTTGTACATTAGCTTTCCCAATGGTTGGAAGACACATAACTATGTATTTTGATGAACCTAAAACTCAACAAGATGCACTAGATCAACATCTTGAGTTTTGTTCACCATCTTAACATCTCACTTGTATCTAACGTGTATTAAAATACATACAAGTCACCTTATAGTTCTTTGTGAGATGTATTTTTGGTCTTTCCCTAAACTAAGGGATCATGCATCTCTATCTAGGCATTATAAAATCATGATCATCCATTTATGATGTCACTTGATATGATCCCTCTTGTTTGGACACTTCCATACATAATAAATGCCTTTTGTCTTTAATTACAAGGAAATTGACATACTGCATGATGATTAATGATATACATCAAAATAAGTAATTTTCAAAAGCAAAGCATGTTATAGCTACATGATGTATGTATGACATGACATGATATTTTATATTTTTATAATAAAATGTGAATGCTAAATATGATGTCATGACATATGATGGGCAAACAATCATGGCAAGTTAGCATAAATAAAATTTACCTAGATTACCTATCTAAGTATTCTTAACCCTAGCTAACTCAAAATTTAACCCTATATTGCCCAATTTCATCAAGAAAATGTCAAACCCCAACTTGACATTTCTTGAATCTCTTGATTTATTTATGCCAATTAAAATTAAGCGCATTCCTCAAATTTTGGCATATTTATCCTTCCAAAGAGGCAATCACCTTATATTTTGAGCCCCAGATTTACCCTTGGCTCCCTAGGAACATACCAAAATCCTAACTTGGAAGTTCATATGATTCTCCAAATTGTGCCAATTTAATTCACACATAACTCCTTAAGATTTGTTACATGTTACTCGTTGCAAGAGTGACAGTTTGGATTAAGATATACAACTCCCATACATCCATAAGAAAATGCCGAAATTTTAAAGTTACCACTACGTTTGCTTCTCTCAAGTGTGTCAATTTAAATTAAATTCAACTCCTCAAATTTTGACACGTATTACTACTCTTAAGGATTAAACGTTTAGATTGAGACTTAAGTTTGCTCTTAATTCCTCAAGATCATACTAATTTCTCAACTCGACATTTCTTATCCTTTTTCTAAGTGTACCAACTTACATTAAATATGATTCCTCAAAACTTGGCACTTTTTGCTCTTCAAGGCTTAATCACATTTAATTAAAGTATGAGTTTTCTCTTAATTCCTTAAGAAAGTATCAAAGTTCTAACTTGATTTTTCTTATACTTTTCTTAAGTGTTCCAATTTAGATTAAGTTCAACTCTTCAAATTTTGGCACATATATTACTCTTTCAAAAAGTAACCCCATAATCCTTTTCTTTTCAAAGGTTAACAATAACCTTGAAAATGCTCTCAAGTGTCAACTTTAACAAAGTTGGGTTAACTACCTTTCCAATTGGAGTTGACACTCTCTAAACCCATCTAGGGTGTAGAGAATATGTTCCTAGGAACCCAATACCTATTGGTGCTCCTTGGATGCTCTAGGTACTCACCAGGGATGACTTCCCTAGATACCTTCCTAAGGACCTTTCTTGGCTTCTTAGAAGCCTTGGTCACTTCCACTAGGTCACTTCTAGGGTTAACTCCCTTTGTAACCTTATTTGTGACTTTATTAGGTCTTTTTGGAGCCTTAGTCACCTTTATTAGATCAACTTTAGGGATGACCTCCCTTGTGACCTTCTTTGTGACATTATTAGACTTCTTAGAAGTCTTAGTCACATTGGTCTTTGCAAAAGTACTCTTAGGGACAACTTCCCTTGTACTTTTAGCTTGACCACTAGTCCTAGGTTTGGTTCCATAGCTATATGGAACCCTATGAAAGGAAGTCACATCCTTCTTGGCTTTGGGTTTGTATCCCAAACCTCTATAGCAATTGGATGACTCTTGTCTAGCTTTTCCAAGGTTATGCTCACTTTACCCCTTAAGTAAGTTTTCCATTCTTACTAAGGTTCTCTCTAAGTTATCAAGTCTTGACCTTAAGACTTGGTTTTCCCTTACTAAATCCATAGATTTGAATTTTTGTTGATTCCTATGAGCATTGCTAGCCTTAGGCTTATATCTAAAGTCCTTAGAATTGTTGCCTAAGTAATTATCTACCTTCCTAACCTTAGGTATGGTAGATCTAGCATGAGGAGGTATATATTTGTCCTTAGGTTTATCATGCATTCTATTTTCATGATAAATAGCATTATAACGATTTAAATTTGAACTAGCATTCAAATTAGGGTTTACCTCCCTTCCCTTGAAGCTCTCTTCTTCTCCCACTTCTTCAAGTGCACTAATTTCTTGAACTCTCCTCTCCTTGGGCACTTTGTGTGGTAGTGACCCCACTCACCACATGTAAAGCACCTAATGTACTTCTTCTCCTTCTTCTTCTTCTTCCTACAACTCACATTAGTTTCTAAATTAACTTTAGTGAGTTTAGGGTTTACCTCCTTTACCTTCTTGAGCGAAGGACACCTACTCTTGTAGTGCCCTATCTTACCACACTCAAAGCATTTGATGTGGTCCTTTGTGATCTTCTTGGTAGTTGAGGTAGAGGGTTGAGCTTCCAAGATCTCCTCTTCCTTGGATTGCTCTTCTTCCTCTTCACTTGAAGATGTGGACGGTTCCACTTCTTCCTCCCTTGATGATTTGGATGATACCTCCTCATCTTCCAGCTCTTCGGATGTTGAGCTCGTGCCAACATTTGATTGGTCCTTCTCTTCTTGGACCAATGAACCCTTCTCCTTGGGCTCTTCTACTCCTTGGATTTTTGTAGGGTCTTCATGATAGGCATGATCTTTTTCCAAAGATCACTTGCATTTGTGGTTTCACCTACACTCAACAAAATATTAGAAGGTAGTAAACTATGTAAAATTCTCGTTACTTCCTTGTCGCCACCGATTGCTCCCGTTGCTCGGTCCAATGCCGAGGTCGGAGGCGTTTACCCTTCTTGTCCGTAGGAACTTCAAATGGGTCACTCAAGACAACCCATTGATTCCAATCCATTTGGAATCATGTCTCCAACCGCTTCCTCCAATAATTGAAGTCTTCTTTATCGTACGGAGGTGGAATTCGGATATCCCATCCGAGCGCTCCTTCAGACTCCATCTTCTTCTTCCTCTAGCTTCTTGCTCTCTTGGCGGTTAGTGCGCGAAGAGCGCCCTCATTCGATACCAATTGTTGGGACCGAAATGTAGGGGGGTTGAATAGCGTCTCACCCAAATTGATCGCTTCCTACATATTCGTTAGTGCCAGCGGAAAATAAAGAGTACAACCACGAATACAAATATGAAAGCTAAATCCAAAGGAAGAGATGCAAACCGCTAACACATTGGTTTACGTGGTTCGAGATAACTTGCTCCTACTCCACGGCGTATCCGTAAGGTGGACGATCCCTCAATCCGTCGGTGGATTAGTCCCCGGAAAACCTCCGGCTAGCTCAAGCTCCTTGTCGGTGGAGAAACCTCGCCACAAACACTTGAATACAAGCACACCGATCACACGAGGGCTTGGGAGACTCTAATAGGCTTTAACCAAGTCTATTTCGTCAACCATGCCCAAGCACCTCGAGCTCTATTAAATAGAGATCGAGATGAAAACAGTAAGCTGTTTTCCCGCTACCAGTCGACTGGTGTATGCACCAGTCGACTGGTCCTTTAAGTGAAGCTGACCATTACCCAACGGTCGATTACCAGTCGACTGCTACAGTGTACCAATCAACCGCTACAGTAACCAGTCGACTGCTACAGTGTCACAACAGTGTTTCTACAATGTCGCTATAGTGAAACCTAAAATCATAAGATTTTTCCCCGAGTGCAATCACTCAGCACTCGTCCTCGCCCGACCAACCTAGACCTATCCTTCTAGCCTCCTCCATCAGTCTCGCGTCCCTCGGATTTCTCTCCATCATTTACGTCTTGCCTTCTGGAGCTTCCTTCGGCCTTGTTTTTATTGTCGGGTCTTCCTTTGCCAAGAGGCTCCTCACCTCTGAGACTTCATCCATTGCCAAGTCACACTTGGACTTACGTTGACAAGACTACATACTTGGACTTACACCACCAAGACTCATCCTTAGACTTTCCTCCTTTGCCAAGATCACACTTGGACTTTCCTTGTTGTACCTGTATCCTGCACACTCACAATGCATATCAAATATAATAATAAACCTAACTTAAATATTTGTCCATACATCAAAACCTAGGGCACCTAGATTGCTCCAACACTTTTGACTAGTGGAGTATAGATATTATAGGTCCATTCCCCGTCGCCCGGCTCAAAAGAAGTCCCTACTTGTGGTGGTGGATTATTTCTTCAAATGAGTGGAAACTAAGGCTTTAGCTAAAATTGTTGAGCGGATTGTGATCAAGTTCTTGTGAATTAATATCCTATGCAGATTTAGAATTCCTCACAAGCTAGTTTTAGATAACGGTTGGCAATTCCATGACATATCTTCAAAGAAATGGCCAGGCTAATGTCACCAATAGAGAAATCATTAGGGGGCCTAAGGTCAAGCTCAATCATGTGGGTGGTGACTAGTTGAAGAGCTCCAAGCATCCTCTAAGTTTACTGAAAGACTCCTTGGGAAAGCACTGGACTCACTCCTTTCCACCTCATCTACGGAAGTGAAGCAATCATTCCAGTTAAGGATGGCGAGGAGTCCGCTTGGCGATTATTGTACGATCAGGAATATGCCAACCGACATCTCATCGAGTTGGAGCTCATCATCTAAACTAAGGAAAAAGCTACCACCCGGCTAACCTCTTATCGCTAGCGAATTCGACAAAACTATGATCGACGAGTAATTCTTCCCAGTTTCTTCCAAGAAGGTGACTTAATCTGGAAGAGAGTGAAGATAATCGAAGACGTAGCTAAGATGGCACCTCAATGGAATGGGCCTTACAAGATCATCAAAAAGCTTGTGTCTGGTGCTTACTACCTTCAAGATGTCGATGGTAAAAAGTTGAATCGCTCGTGGAGTGTGAATTACCTCCATCCTATCTAATAAAAATGCTCTAGACTCTTATCCCAATAATGAGTTATAAGTATACATGACTTATGTGCTTCCCAAACTCTCGTCTCCATGTGAGTTATAAGCTAGAAGGGCTCTTGAATCCAACGACCATCTAATCAGGATCCAGACTCTCATCCCAGCGATGAGTTATAAGTGTGCATCTCTCACGTGCCTCCCAAACTCTCGCCTTAGTGCGAGTAATAAGTGATCAAATCTCTCACGTTGAACAATCATCTAATCGGGATCTAAACTTTCATCCTAGCGATGATTTATAAGTGTGAATGGCTCACGCACCTCCCAAACTCTCGCCCCAGTGCGATTTATAAGCAAGCAGGGCTCTCACGTCCAATGACTATCTGGTCAGGCTCCAGACTCTTATCTCGTGATGAGTTATAAGCGTGCATGACTCATGCACCTCCTAGACTCTTGTCCTAGTGCGAGTTATAAGCGAGCAGGGCTCTTGCATCCAACAACCATCCGGTCAAGCTCTAAACTCTCGTCCCAGTGATAAGTTATAAGTGTGCATGACTCACGTACCTCTCAAACTCTTACTCCAGAGTGAGTTATAAGAGAGAGGGCTCTCGAGTCCAACGACCATCCGATTGGGTCCTAGACTCTCATCCTAGTGATGAGTTATAAGAGTGCATGGTTTATACGTCTCCAAAACTCTCATCCCATTATGAATTATAAGCGAGTAAGGCTCTCATGCGCCTCCCAGAGTCTCTCCCCAATGCGAGTTATAAGCGAGTAGGGTTCTCGCATCCAATGACCATCCGATCAGGTCTCAGACTCTCATCCCATCGATGAGTTATAAGTGTGCATGACTCACGCGCCTCCTAGACTCTTACTTCAGTGTGAGTTATAGGCGAATAGAGCTCTCATGTCCAATAACAATTCAGTCGAATCCCAGACTCTCATCCTAGTATGAGTTATAAGCGTGCATAGCTCACGCGCCTCCCAGACCCTCGACCCAATGTGAGTTATAAGCAAGCAATGCTCTTACATCCAACGACCATCCAGTCAGGTCCTAGACTCTCATCCGAACAATGAGTTATAAGCGTTCATAACTCATACGCCTCCCAAACTTTCGCCTCAGTGCGAATTATAAGCGAGCAGGGCTCTCACATCCAACGACCATCCGGTCGAGTCCCAGACTCTCATCCCAACGATGAGTTATAAGCATGCATGACTCATGCGCCTCCCAGACTCTCTCCTTAGTGGGAGTTATAAGCGCGTAGGGTTCTCGCATCCAACGACCATCCAGCCAGGTCCTAGACTCTCATCCCAATGATGAGTTACGAACTAGCGTAGTTCACGCGCCTCCCAAACTCTCATCCCAATAATGAGTTATAATCGTGCATAGCTCACACACCCTAATGACTTCTCGATCGAGTTTAATCTATGCCCGACTCTTATCTCAACAGCTGCTCAGCCCGACTATTATCTTATCTCGACAGCGGCTCTACTTGGATCTTATCTTAACAACGGCTCTGTCCGACTCTTATCTTTAACAGCAGCTCTGCTCGGCTTTTATCTCAACAACTGCTTTGCATGGCTCTTATCTTGATAGTCACTTTACCCGACTCTTATCTCAACAGCCGCTTTACTTGGCTCTTATCTTGAAGCTACTCTGCCCAGCTCTTATCTCGATAGCTGCTCTGCTCAACTTTTATCAACAGCCGCTTTGCCCGGCTCTTATCTTATCTCGACAGTCACTCTGTCTGACTCTTATCTCAACAGTCGCTCTGTTTAGTTCTTATCTCAATAGTTGCTCTGCCCAGCTCTTATCTCAATAGCCGCTCTGCCCAGCTCTTATCTCAATAGCCGTTGTGCCCAACTCTTATCTCAACAGCTGCTTTGTCTGACTCTTATCTAGACAGGCATCTGCCCAGCTATTATCTTATCTCTACAACCGCTTTACCCGACTCTTATCTCAACAGTTGCCTTGCTCATTTATTATCCTGTCTCAACAGCCTCGCACGACATTTAGCATAATCGCAGCGTTGCTTGGCAGTGCACACATATTGTGGCCTTAGGCCTTGATCAACACACCACATCCTCAACCTCACTGGTTGATCAACGTCCGAACACAAAAATTAACCATTCCACTATGGAAGGGAAAACAGAGAGATAATGAAAAAATAATAGACACAACGTAAAGGTCAGTATTTCATTATCGAAATCATTAACAAGCACAAGATACAAAGATGGGGTGGTTAATTAAATTTAGAGAAAATATCCTCTGGTATTTCTTCTATAATTCTTTGGTAATCTAAAAATTCCTCGGACAGATCAGACGTCAGGCATCCCTCCTGGTGGGGTTGTTGGACTGCTCCTTCGACCTTATATGAAAGCATTTGAGTATTGTGGTGGTCGAACTACAACCTAAACTCACCAGAATAGAGATACTTTACCCACCTAGTCTCCTAACTTTCATTTCCCCTGGCCTTATAAGCCTCCATGGCATACTTGAAAGTTGTCATCTCGGACCTGGTTCGTTCTAATTTGGCTTGCAGAGAGTCCAGCTCGGTTGCTTTTGAATCCAAGTTTCGTTGCTGGTGTATTGTGACGTCCTTGGCCTTTACCTCCCTAGCTATGCGGGACAACGCAGAAGGATGAGACACACTCAATTCATCTCGTGTCTTAGTCTTTCGTGCTAGGTCTGATGAGGCTTTGTTCTTCATCGTAGTCTCTGCTCAGATTTTGGACTCAGCGGTGAGTAGGCGCACCTCGAGTTTTTCTTAGTTTGATCTGTACAGATCCATGGCTTGCCTCACCTCTGCTATGGCTTTCTCCTTCTCATCAAGAAGTTGCATCCGGTGTTTCACCTCTAGTCGTAGCTGTTGAACCTCCTGAATCACGGTAAGGGGATGAGATTCCAGCTCCATTACCTAATCCTTTAGAGTTTTGTTCATACAATACAAGTCCATAGCTTGCTGGCTTAGGCTCAGTCTGGCAACAAAAATCTATGGAAATAGTGGGTCATAAACCACAATGACTAGATTACCCAATGGAAAAAAGATCACAGGCTTACTACAGCAGCATCCTGAGAGAACACATCTACCCGCTTGGGTATGGTGCTGGCATTTGTCTGTTCTGTGGAGTTGACCCTGGTGTCCGCCAGTATCCCTTCAATTTCTCCACCCCTGAATAGGGCGGAGGATCGAGGTCCATCCCCTGTTGAGATGGCATGTCAAAAGAGAAGGTAAATCATCGTTCGGGCCTTGAAGTTGAGACACTCAGCGTCGATATGCCAAGATGAGGTGGGCGTGCTAAGGATGAAGGGGGGGTTGATAGGATCAGACAACTGTGCAGGAGAGGGTCCCTTGGGAATAGGTTGTTCAGTTTCCAATGGGGCTTTCCCCGAGGTAGAGGCAGAAGACATAGATGCCTGCTCAACCCCTAGTTGTTCAAATTGGTCCCAACCTGAGTTGTTTCTAGGACAGATGGTGGAACCACCCACTCGGATTTCGCTTGATCAGTAGTTGCTGTTGGATAGAGAATTCGCTAGAGGGGGGTGAATAGCGATTTAAAAATTATCATAAAGTATGCAGCGGAATAAGCGAAAATACAACAACGCTAACACAGAATCAATTTACTTGGTTCGGAGCCTATGTCGACTCCTACTCCAAGGCCCGCACTCATCGAGTGCTTTCATTGGACAATCCACTAGCAATTCGTAAAATGTTACAAGTTTGATTACATATACTATTAAGGAAATAATACCGACAATAATTAGAAAAAAAAACAGTAGCACTTTGTCAGAGAAGCGTCACAGGAGCATAGAAGCGTAGATCGTGAGTTGTTGTCTTTGCTTCAGCCTTCACCCTCCTTATATAGGAGGTTCGAGGCGTCCGAACCTTTGTTTTCCGCAATCTCCTTCCTGCAAGAAAATGTTAGTCTGAGGTAAGTATAAATCATATCCTGCAAAACAGAATGTTAGCACAATTTATAGATAAGAAGAATAATAATTAGATTCCGTCTTCTCGAGACCAGAATCTAGTCACGATCTTGACTTAGATATCCGAAATGGATTTAAGTCGGATTGACGCCTAATATTCCCTTCCCGGTAACGCGTCCTCACAGTCACTCTCCTCTAGTGACTTACCTTCACTTACCTGCCGGACGTTCGGTCAGCCTGTTGACCCATCTGGACTTCGTGCCAGCTATTAGGTCAGCCTGTCGACCTAGCTGGACTTCGTGTCAAACGTCCGGTCAGCCCATCGACCCGTTTGGACTTCGTGCCAGCTATCCGGTCGGCCCGTCGACCTAACTGGGCTTCGTGCTAGTCATCAGGTCAGCCCGTCGACCTGTCTGGACTTCTCCTGTACACTCGATCAGAGTATTAAATAACAATGAAACTAACTTAACCTATTTTGTCATTCATCAAAACTTGAGTTAGACCATTAGTGCTAACTGCACCAACAATCTCCCCCTTTTTGATGCAATGACAACGTAGTTAAGTTAGTGAAAAATATATGCAAGTAAAAGCAAGCATTTATCAGGTTGTTAAGTTAGATTTGTTTTAAATTTTGTTGTTTAACTAACTTAAACCACCTAACCTTCCCCCTTTGGCATTCATCAAAAATAAACGTAGAGCAAATTATAACTTAAAATGCAAGGAAGTCTACAAATGTAAGTCAGATTAACTTGAGGGAGTTTAAGCTAGAAACATAGAAAGATAATTTTTATTTTAAGCTTTTATCTTTTATCTTTTTCAAAAAGTAGCTAAGTTAACTTTAGAAAAATGATTTAAAAATAGTGAACTTTTAAAATTTATGATTTTAACTTAATTTTTCAAAATAAGCTTTGCAAATTGAAAACATTATAAATATAGCATTTTTACAAAAAAAAAAAGAAAGAGATTATTGGGGCTAAGTCCAATTTTCAAATCAAGTTTTCAAAACTAAATAGGATTTTATTTCTTAGTTTGTAAAATCCAACTAAGTAAAATCTATTTTCAAACCTAAGTTTGTAACCTCCAATTTTTAAAATAAATCTCTAAAAATATGTTTTTAAAACCAAGTAGAATATAATTTTCAAAATGAAAAATCTAAGTTATAAACCCGAATAAAGTTTATTTTTCAAAATCAACTTTTTTAAACCCAAGTTTGGAAGGTTTAAATTTCAAAACTAAGGTTAAAAAGTATGAATTTCAAAATTAAATTTGAAAAGTTTAGAGTTTGAAAATAGAACCAATTTTCAAACCTAAGTTTAAAATAATCCAATTAAGGAGATTTAACTTTTAAAATTAAGTTTGAAAAATCCAAACAGAATTTTAAAACACTTAGTTTAACATTTAAAAAGATATATTTTTTAAAAATTAATCTCAAAATAAGTATAAAAATAATTAATTCTCCCATTGAACTTGACATTACAAAAACTGTCTAACCAGTTAGCTACTTACTGACTATTAGATAATAACACCTTTCACTTGGTTAGTCAGGTTAAATCTAATCATAATCAGTTAGTATTTGACTAAACTGAATGACTTAACCTAATTAATGTATGTTTGATATTTAACGCCCAGACTTATGTCGATGCATTGAAATAAGCATTTTAAGTCCAGACAATTTGTCTATGCATCTCACTCATTTCTATGTTTGGTAATCACAAACAAGGGAATCCTAGGGTGTTGATGAGATGCTCAAGTACTAGCCCTAAGGGAGCATGTTTCTAAGGAATTGTCCTAGTCTAAGGCTAAAACTGATTTAAAATTCTAGAAAATGGAAGATTTTATAAAAAACAATAAAGATTTTATCCTAGAATTTGGAAGCACTCTTTTTGAAAATCATTTTTGTAATTTTAGTATCCTAGTCTATTAAACACATCCCTAATTTTTTACGTAGATTGCTAAACTCACTTTCAGTGAGGGATTTGGTAAATATGTCAGCTAAATTAGATTTGGACTCAATATACTTGAGTTCAATATCTCCTTTAGTGACATGATCCCTGATAAAGTGTGTCTAATTTCAATGTGTTTGATTTTGGAATGATCCACATAATTTTTTGTTAAATTAATTGAGCTAATATTTCCAATTAATACTTTTACATTTGTAATGTTTAAGTTGAAGTCTTTTAAAGTGTGCATCATCCATAATACTTGGGCAACACATTCTCCTATGGCTATATATTCTGACTTAGTTGTAGACAGAGCAACACAGTGTTGTTTTCTACTAAACCAGCTGACAAGTGATGGACCTAGTAGTTGACATCCACTACTTGTGCTCTTGCGGTCTAATTTGCACCCAGCATAATCTGAGTCAAAATACCCTATTAATTCAAAATTGTTAGTTCTAGGATACCAAATTCCTACATTTATTGTTCCTTTAAGGTATCTAAAGATTCTTTTGACTTGAGTCAAATGAGATTCTTGAGCACAGGGTTGGTATCTAGCACACATACTCATTGTAATAAAATATCGGGTCAACTTGTAGTTAAGTACAGTTGGCTACCTATGACACTCCTATAGTACTTTAAGTCAATTGGTTTTCCATTTGGGTCGTCATCTAGAATAGTGTTAACTGCCATAGGTGTTTTTATTTTTTTAGTATTTTCTATCCCGAATTTTTTAAGTAATTCTTTGATATATTTTTGCTGATAAATATAATTTCCCTCATTTGTTTGTTTGATTTGCAATACTAAAAAGTAAGTTAATTTTTCTACTAAACTCATTTCAAATTCTTGTTCCATTAAATTTGTGAATTCTTCTAAAAATTCTGAATTAGTTGAGCCAAAAATTATATCATCTACATATATTTGGGCTATAAATATGTCCTCTTTTATTAATATAATGAATAGGGTTGGGTCAATTTGACCCTGGTTAAACCCTTTGGATATTAGGTAAGAGGTTAACCTTTCATACCAAGCCCTGGGTGCTTGCTTAAGTCCGTAAAAGGCTTTTTTTTTTTATTTAAAGACATAGTCAGGGTGTTCGAGACATTCAAACCAAGGTGGTTGGCCTACATAGACTTCTTCTTTTATCAGTCCATTTAGAAAGGCAGATTTGACGTCCATTTGATACAGTCTAAACCCTTTATGGGATGCATAACTGAGTAACATTCTAATGGACTATAATCTAGCTACTAGGGCATAAGTTTCATCATAGTCAAGTCCTTCAACTTGACTAAACCCCTTAGCGACTAGCCTAGCTTTATTTCTAGTAATTTCCCTAATTTTGCTTAATTTATTTCTAAACACCCATTTTGTTTCTATTATTTTCTTATTTTTGGGTGGTGATACTAAGTCTCAAACTTCATTACGCTCAAATTGAGTTAGTTTCTCTTGCATAGCTATAACCCAGTCTGGGTCAAGTAATGATTCAACTAAGGTTTTGGGTTCAATTTTTGAAATCAGAGAAATTTGACTTAGGTTTCTAAAAGATGGCCTAGTCTGAACTCTTAAGTCTGGATCACCAATTATCTGATCAATTGGATGATTTGGGTTGACTCTTATGGTTTTAGGAGGTTGATTCTCTAGAGGTTATTCTTCTTCTTCGTGACCATTGGTTCCTTCTTGATTATTATTTTCTTGAATAAATTCAATTGGTTGAAGTTGGGTTTGTTCTAGGTTTTGTTTGGATTTCTCAAATTTTACATTAGTAGTTTCTTCAATTCTTAGTACAACCTTATTATATATTTTGTACCCTCTACTGTTTAGGGAGTATCCTATAAAGATTCCATCTTCTACTTTAGAAGTGAATTTTTCTAAGTGTTCTCTTGTGTTTAAGATAAAGGTTGGGCACCCAAATACTTTAAAATACTTTATATTGGGTTGTTTATTATAATAAATTTCAAAAAAGGTTTATTATGTGTTTTATTTAGTGTTGTTCTATTTTGTATATAGCAAGTTGTACTGATAGCTTCTGCCCAAAAATACTTAGGTAGATTGTATTCATTCAGCATAGTCCTAGAGGCCTCAAGTAGAGTTCTATTTTTTCTTTCTACAACTCCATTTTGTTGGGGAGTTTTAGGACACAAGAATTCATGATGATATCCGTTTTCGAGACAAAATTTGTCAAACTTATGATTTTTAAATTCTCCTCCATTGTCACTTCTAATTCTTTTAATTTTAAGGTCTTTTTTATTTTCAACTTGTTTACAAAAGTTTGTAAAAATTTCAAAAGTTTCATCCTTATTTTTTAAGAATTTGACCCAAGTAAACCTAGAATATGTTGGAACCCCAAGGTTGTTTAGGTGTGATCAACAAGTTAAGTTAGGTCCTGTGTGTTTTTAACCTTATGTCTAAGTGTGCAGGAGCTTAGGAGCATAGGTAGTTGAGCGGAAGACGTAGCTAACGAGAAGGACGGCACGCGGTGCGTCCGAGGGGCGAGGCGCTGCGGAAGAGTACACCAGCAGACGAGAAGGAAGCGTGTGGTGGTTCCGAGGGACGAGAAGCTGGAGCGGAAGACTGCTTGAGGAGCAAGAGACGCAGCTAGGGAGAAGGTCGGCACGGGGTGCGACCGAGGGACGAAGACTACAGATGAGTACGCTGGCAGACAATAAGGAAGCATGCGGTGATTCTGAGGGTCAAGAAGCCGGACCGGAAGCCTGCTCGAGAAGACCGGAAGTTGGATTTGGGTGAGCCCTATTCCGGATGGCAGAGATCACCCAAGTGAGCGGAAGACTCGGTTTGAGGCGAATGGAGCCGGAGCAGAAGACCCGGGCTGAAAAAATCAACATGGTTGACTTTTCTAGCCGGGCCACCCGGAACCCTTCCGGGCGCCCGAAGTTGACTTTTTGACAGATCACGTCAATCGTGATCTGAACGTTGGGGGATAAAGTTTTACCCCCCCCCCCCAGGGCGCCCCGACCAAGGCTATAAATACAGCCTTAGTCCAGAAGCTTATAATCAACTCAGAAATTATAATTCCAACACTTGTGTACTTCTTTTAGAGTTTAGCTTCTTTCTTTTTGCGCTTTCATTGCTGTAAGAGGCTTCTCCGCCTGAAGGAGATATTCTAGTGCATTCCACTCCTTGGATTAACAACCTCCCCGATTGTAACCAAGTAAACATCTGGTGCCTCTTTATTTTCTGTTTTAATTTATTGCTTTCTTAATTTATGCAAGTGTTATTTTAAGAAAGATCGAGAAAGGTTTTTCTTTTGATTTGTTTACAGGCTATTCAACCCCCCTTCTAGCCGGCCGCCGCGATCCAACAAGTGGTATCAGAGCCAAGGTGCTTCAGGAGGACTAATCGTCGAACGAAGCAACGATATAATGGTCGGACCAAGCATCTACCCGCCAAAGTTCGAAGGGGAATTCGCTAGCTAGAAAAAGCGAATGCAAGTATTCTTTAAAACTGATTTTGATTTAATGTTAATTATGGAGTTCGGTTTTATAGCACCGGAAGGTAAGGAGAAATACCATTGGACGAAGAAGGAGCAGACCGACTACATGGCAATGGTAAAGCTAAGTACCATCTACTAACCGTTCTTCCGCCACAAGAAGTCAACCGGATCGGCAACTACGACTCCGCGAATGAACTTTGGGAGAAGTTCCTTGAACTGCACGAAGGAACGTCCGAAGCAAAGCTCACAAAATGGGATTTACTCCGCAACCAGCTCACCAGCCTACGACTTGGGGAAGACGAGACAGTTGCGCATCTGCACTCAAGGATAAATGAAATCATCATCGAACTTTCGAATCTCGGAGAGATGGTAAGTAACCGAGATTTGCTAAGGTACGCACTAAATTCCTTTCCTAGAAATTCAAAATGGACATCACTAGTAGATGTCTTTTATATTTCAAAATACTTAGAAAAAATTACATTAGAAGAATTCTTTTCTACATTTGAAGTGCACGAATCAAGATGTGCAGGTACGAAGGAGCCCAAGAACAATGTCGCCCTCAAAGCATCGAGAAACAAACCTGAATCGGAGTCTTCTCTCGATGACGAAGAAATGGTAATGATGGTAAGACGGTTCAAGAAATTATGTAAGTCTAGAACTACTAACCATCTGTAGGGTAAAATGAAAAGGATGATCCGCTGCTACCACTGCGATGAAGAAGGGCACGTCATGGACAACTACCCCAAGTTAAAGAACAAGGACAAAGATAAGAAGCCTGTTCAAAAACGCAAAGCATTAAAAGCGACGTGGGACGATACGTCATCTGAATCGGAAGTCGAAGCTTTCTCCGGACTTGCACTAATGGCAAGTCATCAAGACAACGACTGCGAGTCAAGCTCTTACGAAATGAGCATCGAGAGCATCGATGAAGAGGGAGCCACGTCGGAAGATAGCAGTAGTTCAGGGGGAGACACGGATAACGAGATTGACAAGATAAGTCAAGTACGATCTCTTCCTCCCGATAAACTCTTTAAATTTGTTAAATTATTAACAAAAGATTGCTGCAAATTAGAAAAAAAAATAAAAATTTTAAAGTAATACTAGCTAAATCTTGCCCACTAGAAGATTTAGACAAATCAAAATTAGAAAATGAAAAATTGAAATCAGAAAATAATAATTTGAAAATACAAATAGATAGTCTAAAAAATCATGCATGTTCAAATAAAACATATTTTAGAAAATACAACAATTTAAATTGGTATTTTCGATATCATAAGGGGCAGATTAGAATTATTTTAAAGAAAAATGTCCCTAAGAAATTCCTAGTTAATCCAGTAGGTCGGAACCTATATTGGGTTCCTAAGTCTTGTTTAACTTGAATTTTTAATCGGATTTAGAGCTTTCAGCGAGAAAATTAAACATTAAAATTTCTCTATGAGGCTTTGTCTAAGGAAGTGGTTGTTGCTCCAATAACCAAGAAGGCCTAGTGCCTCGCCACGACCTGGAAGCCAAAACATTGAAATAAAATGTTTAATTAACTTTCTAATAAAGCATTAAAGATTAAAATTTAATAATGCTTTAAAAAGTTTTTTTAAAACATTTTTTTCTTCTCTCAGAATTTTTTTTTTGCGTAAAAATTTTACTTAAAAGTCAAAAGTTTTTCTGAAATTAGAAATTTTTGCTTAAAATATTTACTTAGAAAGATTTTCAAAAATTATTTGCAAAATTTCTTAGAATTCTCTTACTTAAAGCTTTACTTAGAATTTTATCCTTAGAAAATTCTCTTACCTAAAAAGTTTTACTTAGAAATTGTTTAACTTAGAATCTATTCAACTTAGAATTTCTTTTAAGAAAGTTAGAAATTTTTTAACCCTTAGATTTTCTTCGGAACCCCATTTTTTTTGTGATCAAAGGGGGAGAAGGAAAAGTATAAGTCTAGGGGGAGGTAGATCAAAATTTAAATTTTCTATCTTTTTGCACTTTATTGCAAAAATAGTTAGTTTATTTTTTTTATGTCTATTTACCCTAGCTTAACTTGGGTTGCTCACATCAAAAAGGGGAAGATTGTTGGAACCCCAAGGTTGTTTTGGTGTGATCAACAAGTTAAGTTAGGTCCTTTGTGTTTTTAACCTTGTGTCTAAGTGTGCAGGAACTTAGGAGCACAGTTAGTCGAGCGGAAGACGCAGCTAGCGAGAAGGACGGCAAGCGGTGCATCCGAGGGACGAGGCGCTGCGGAAGAGTACACCGACGGACGAGAAGGAAGCATGCGGTGGTTCCGAGGGACGAGAAGCCAGAGCGGAAGACTGCTCGAGAAGCAAGAGACGCAGCTAGCGAGAAGGTCGACACGGGGTGCGACCGAGGGACGAAGACTGTACGCTAGAAGACAAGAAGGAAGCACGCGACGATTCTGAGGGACAAGAAGCCGAAGCGGAAGCCTGCTCGAGAAGACCGGAAGTTGGGTTCGGGTGAGCTCTATTCCGGATGACAGAAATCACCCAAGCAAGTGGAAGACTCAGTCTGAGTCGAACAGAGCCGGAGCAGAAGACCCGGGCTGAAAAAGGTCAACGGGGTTGACTTTCCCAATCAAGCGCCCGGAACAGTCCGGGGCGCCCGGAACCCTTCCAAGCGCCCGGAGTTGACTTTTTGACCAGATCGCGTCAATCGTAATCTGAACGTTAGGGGATAAAGTTTTATCCCCCCAGGGCGCCCGGAACCCCTTCGGGGCCCCCCGACCAAGGCTATAAATACAGCCTTGGTCCAGAAGCTTATAATCAACTCAGAAATTATAATTCCAACACTTGTGTACTTCTTTTAGAGTTTATCTTCTTTCTTTTTACACTTTCATTGCTGTAAGAGGCTTCTACGCCTGAAGAAGATATTCTAGTGCGTTCCACTCCTTGGATTAACAACCTCCCTGGTTGTAACCAAGTAAACATCTAGTGCCTCTTTCTTTTCTGTTTTAATTTATTGCTTTCTTAATTTATGCAAGTGTTAGTTTAAGAAAAATCGAGAAAGGTTTTTCTTTTGATTTGTTTACAGGCTATTCAACCCCCCTTCTAGCCGGCTGCTGCGATCCAACAGAATAATCATCTATTATCACTAGACAATATAAACTTCCATTTATTAATTTGACCCCATGGGAGTCAAATAGGTCTAAATGTAGAAGTTCTAGTATTGAGTTGGTTTGAGTTTGATTAGTTGGTTTGTGAGTAGATTTTGTTTGTTTACCTTGTTGGCAAGTATTACATATTGTTGAGTCTAAGTTAGGTAATTTTGGTAAACCTCTAACTAATCCATTTAATTTACTTATATTTATGAAATTAGTATGTGACATTCTTCTATGCCATAACCAAGTTTCTTCTTCTCGTGTTAAATAACACTTAATTGAAGAGGTGGTTGATTAATCTTTTCTAAACCCTTTTAAACTTATCGTAGGGTTATCTAGGTGCTTGATTAGACATTCTGAAGATAAAAACCTAACCTTATATCTGGTGTCATACAATTGACTGATACTAAGGAGATTATACTTGAAATTTTCAACAAGTAAAACATTTGTAATAATGAAGTTAATTTTAAGTTCAATGTTACCTATACCAATTACCTTGAGTTTGCCATTGTTACCAAAGGCAACAATTCCTAAACTTTTGTAGGTAAGTTGGGTGAATTTGGAGTGATCTCCAGTCATATGTTTGAGTAACAACTGTCCAAGATCCACATGATTTCCAATAATAAGTAGGGGTTGAAGGTTAGTCTATGTTTTGATTCCAACTTTGTTTAGGTAAGAATAATAGTAAAATAATTATTATTATTATTATTAATTTTTTTTATATTTTTAATAATTTTATACAAGAATTTTTAAAGTTTTTAAAGGAATTTTTTTAAAAGAATTTTTAAAGTTAAAAGAATTTTAAAAAAAAATTAAATTTTTTAAATAATTTTTTTAAAGTTTTTAAAAAGAATTTTTTCAATAATTTTTTTAAAGTTTTTAAAAAGAATTTTTAAAATAATTTTAAAACTTTTTAAAAGAATTTTTAAAATAAAACTTTAAAGCTTTTAAAATAATTTTTAAAGTTTTTAAAAGAATTTTTAAAATAATTTTTTAAAGTTTTTAAAAGAATTTTTTTTAAAAAAATTAAAGTTTTTCAAAATAATTTTTAAATTTTTAAAGTTTTAAAAGAATTTTTAAAATTTTGAAAAGAATTTTTTAAAATAATTTTTAAAGTTTTTAAAGAATTTTTAAAATAATTTTTAAAGTTTTTAAAAGAATTTTTAAAGTTTTTAAAATAACTTTTTAAAGTTTTTAAAACTAATTTTTAAATTTTTTAAAGAATTTTTAAAATGATTTTTTAAAAGTTTTTAAAATAATTTTTTAAAGATTTTAAAAATAATTTTAAAGTTTTTAAAATAATTTTTAAAGTTTTTAAAGAATTTTTAAAGTTTTTTAAAGATTTTTTAAAATAAGTTTTTCAAGTTTTACAATATAATTTTAAAATTTTTTAAAGAATTTTTTATATAGTTTTTAAAGTTTTTAAAATAATTTTTAAAGTTTTTCAAAATAATTTTTAAAGTTTTCAAAGAATTTTTAAAATAATTTTTTAAAGTTTTTAAAATAATTTTTTAAATTTTTTTCAAAATAATTTTTAAAAGGATTTTTAAAAAAAATTTAAATTTTTAAAATAATTTTTAAAAGTTTTTCAAAATAATTTTTAAAGTTTTTAAAGAATTTTTAAAATAAATTTTTAAAGTTTTTAAAATAATTTTTTAAAGTTTTTCAAAATAATTTTTAAATGTTTTTAAAGAATTTTTAAAATAATTTTTAAAGTTTTTCAAAATAATTTTTAAAGTTTTTAAAATCATTTTTGAAGTTTTTCAAAATAATTTTTAAGGTTTTTAAAGAATTTTTAAAATAATTTTTTAAAGTTTTTTAAAAGGATTTTTAAAATAATTTTTAAAGTTTTTAAAAGAATTTTTAAAATGTTTTTTTTTAAGTTTATAAAATAATTTTTAAAATAATTTTTTTTAAGTTTTTAAAAGAATTTTTAAAATAATTTTTAAAGTGTTTAAACGAATTTTGAAAATAATTTTTAAAATTTTTCAAAATAAATTTTTTTTATGTTTTTAAAGAATTTTTTATAATAATTTTTAAATTTTTAAGAGAATTTTTAAGAATAATTTTTAAAGTTTTTAAAAGAAATTTTAAAATTTTTTAAAGAATTTTTAAAATAATTTTTAAAGTTTTTAATGGAATTTTTTAAATAATTTTTTAAATGATTTTTAATTTTTTTAAAGAATTTTTAAAATAATTTTTAAGTTTTAAAAAGGATTTTAAAAGTTTTTTTAAAGGAATTTTTAATATAATTTTTAAAGTTTTTAAAAGGATTTTTAAAATAATTTTTTAAAGTTTTTAAAGGAATTTTTAAAATAATTTTTAAAGTTTTTATTAGAATTTTTAAAATAATTTTTAATGTTTTTAAAATAATTTTAAAATATGATTTTTAAAATGATTTTTTAAAGAATTTTTAAAGTTTTTAAGTGAATTTTTAAAATATTTTTTTTTAATTTTTAAAATTTTAATTTAATTTAATTTAATTTTTAATTTAATTTAATTAATTTTATAAAAGTACTTAGTCATCTCATCTGATCTATGTTTTCAATCAGGGAATCCTATAATTTTGTGAGATGAATTATGTTCAGTTTTAGGGTTTGGTTTAACTTTGTGTTAGATTCAAGTTTAGCTTTGGGCTCAACAAATAGGCATTTTTCGGATAAACTTCTGGGCTATGGTGAGTCACTTGGACATCATTAGAGTAACTATGTCTTCGAGGTTTTTCAAATAGTCCTATCAACTGAACTTAGTACAAAACCTTGGTCTAACTAGTTATGATCCGTAAGGGGTAGTTTCAGTTAGTTCCACTTAGTCAAATGCACTAGGTCGAAGTCATATCTTCCTAGACATGCATAGACTAAGCTTCCCTAACCTACTATCATCCAAAACTTCACCAGTACCATAGGTCAAGTTAAACTCGGTCCCGTTTTAACTAGTCCTAATTACCCTGCCGGGTGGGGTAGTTTGGTTACCCTGTCGGGTAGATTATTTTTGGAGGTGTCTACTATTCTGGAGTCTCCCCCCGAATTATTGGCCTTTATTTTTGATTTTTAGTTCTTGGTTTATGTCTGTTCTTTTTATAGTTATAATTGATTTGATGATATTATAAGTTTTAAGGGGTTTTAAAATATTTAGATTTTGAATTTGTTGGTCTAGGTTTGTATTTTGGTTTTTGATTTGATTTATTTGACTTTACATAATATTTTTTTTTTTGGGGGGGGGTATGTAATATTGGTTAAGCCCTACTTGCGTGGTTAAGCATGCTTTCGGAACTCAAGCTTTACTTGATTGTTTGTGTTGGGTTATTAATGATTTAAATGTTTTATTTGAACTTGACTTGTAGCCAAGTCCGATTTTGTTGTAAATTACTTTTTGATTATTTAAAATTAGATCTAAATTCTTAGATCTTGTTGTAAATTTTTCTAAGAGATCTTTTAATTTATTAATTTATATTTTTAGTGATAAATTTTCCTCCTCGAGTGTTAGATCTTGAGTTGGATTTAGATTTGTGATTTGTTCCTTGAGGTTTTGATTCTCCTCAAGGAGCAATTTGTTTTCATTTTCTATTGTAATTAATTTTCTATTTAAACATGCAATAATTTTAAAGAACTTTCTATTCAAATTAAAGTATACATCTTCGGAACCTTCAGAAATGAGTACAGACTCGTAGCTTGATTCGGGTTCGGACCCGTCTTCTGATTCGTCCTTCGATTCTGCTTCAAGGCCATCAGTACGAGGTGACTCTGGTGCTTCTGATCTTCGGCCTCTGATTTTTCTAATGAGGAGTCGTCCCAGGTTGCTTTGAGAGCTTTCTTCTTGAATGTCTTCGTCTTGTCGCTCTTCAACCTCGGGCACTCGTTCTTGTAGTGACCCTTCTTGTTGCATTCAAAGCAGGTCGCATTCCTCGGTTCGGTTGGGAAGTTGATCTTTTGCAGGTCATTCTTGCTGAAGCTCTTCTTCCTCCTGGTGAACATCTTTCTTACCAGGTTCACAAGGTACTCTTCGTCTTCAGAATCCTGGTCAGACTCATCTTCAACCTTAGGCTTGGTCTGCGTTCTTTCCTTTGAGGAACCTACAAATAAGGCAATACCTTTCTTGGTCCCAGTGTTAGTTTGCTTGTGTAATTCTAATTCACAAAATAATTCGTCTAATTTTAACTTAGATAAATTTTTTGAAATTTTGTAGGCATCTACGATAGATGCCCACAAAGTATTAACGCATACCTGATTAGATCGCGATTCTCCATTTGATGACCTATCGCGTGGAGTCCGTTGAGGATGTATTTGATCCTCGCGTGAAGCTGACTCACCGTTTCTCCTTCCTGCATTTTAATATTAAATAATCTGTTTAAAAGAAGGTCGTGTTTCGTTACCTTGGCGTCGCTCGTTCCTTCATGTAGCTTGATCAACTTGTCCCATAGTTCTTTAGCATTTTGATGCGGTCCTACCCGGTTCAACTCTTCCTTCGTCAGTTCGCATTGTAGCATGTTGAGTGCTTTGAAGTCTGTTGATGATTTTTTCTTCATGTCCAGTGTCCACTGTTCTGGGTCCAGTGGAATTCTGGAGTTGTCGACCGGCACCTTGTAGCCTCTAGTGATGCTGACCCATTGGTCGAAATCGGCCTTCAGGTAGACCTCCATCCGCTTCTTCCAGTACGAGAAATCATCCTCGTTGAATAAGGGAGGACGTACTGTACTGAACCCTTCAACTTGAGACATTTTTTTAACCTGCACACAATTAAATAAATAGACGAGGGGTCCCAAGACTTGGTCTTCGATTAGCAGTGCGGAATAAAATAAAAGAAATCAACTGAATTGGTGTTGCACCAATTTAGATTAAATTGCAACGAAAAAAATTTCCAAAAAGGTAACAATACCAGTTTGGAATATTACGAAGAACTGAAAAAAAAGAAAAGAATGAACCAAAAAAATAGAAAAGAATTTCACCCTTGTCTGATTGGGGGTTGCACCAAATCAGAGTGGTATCTGCTCTGATACCACTTGTTGGATTGAGAATTCGCTAAAGAGGGGGGTGAATAGCAATTTAAAAATTATTGTAAAGTACGCAGCGGAATAAGCGAAAACACAACAACGCTAACACAGAATCAATTTACTTTGTTCGGAACCTATGTCGACTCCTACTCCAAGGCCCGCACTTGTCGAGTGCTTTCTGTAATACCCCGGTTCTGAGATTCTGGTTAAGTATGACTTAAAAGGTTAGATGGTACTATCCATATCATCAAGGTGCACCTTCCTTTTCGGAAGCCCAAACTTAAAAACTCCAAAGTTAAACGTGCTTGGCTTGGAGAAATCTAAGGATGGGTGACCTCCTGGGAAGTTTTCCAGGGTGCATGCGAGTGAGGATAAAACACGCTGAAATGACCTCCGGTGGTCTGAGGAGCTAGTCGTCAACCTGATGGGCAATTCTGGTGGCGTTCCCGGTTCGGTCCGGGTGGGGCCCGCCCGGGCTGGGGCGTTACAGATGGTATCAGAGCGACCTTGCGACCGTGAGTGCGCCTGTAGCAGGAGCACCCAGGGCACCACCTAGCGAGGGAGATTCTAGGATTTGTTTGTGATGTGATTCGTGGTTACACAACAAGGGCGTTGTGTCTTTAAGTGAGGGTGATTGTAATATCCCGGTTCTGAGATTTTCGTTAAGTATGACTTAAAAAGTTAGATGGTACTATCCATATCACCAAGGTGCACCTTCCTTTTCGGAAACCCAAACTTAAGAACTTCAAAGTTAAGCGTGCTTGGCTTGAAGAAATCTAAGGATGGGTGACCTCCTGGGAAGTTTTCTAGGGTGCATGCAAGTGAGGACAAAGCACGTTGAAATGACCTCCGGTGGTCTGTGGAGCTAGTCGTCAACCTGATGAAAAATTCTGGTGGCGTTCCCGGTTCGGTCAAGGTGGGGCTTACCCGAGCTGAGGCGTTACACTTTTCGTTGGCCAATCCACTAACAATTCGTAAAATATTACAAGTTTGATTATAAATGCTATTAAGTTAATAATACCGACAATAATTAGAAAAAAAAAAGAAACAGTAGTACTTTGTCGGAGAAACGTCGCAGGAGCACAGAAGCGTAGATCGTAAGTTGTTGTCTTTACTTCTGCCTTCACCCTCCTTATATAGGAGGTTCGAGGCGCCTGGATCTCTTCAGGACGCCCTGAATGTAACGTAAGCAAGCCAACCAGGGTACTCCACGTGGTGAGACTTGTTTGGGGATAAAACTTACTATTACAGTACTACTATAGTGTCGGAGTAAAGGTAGAGAGGTCCTCTTCGTTCTCCACTGCTATCACCCTCCTTATATAGAGAGGGAGGTCCTCTCCGTTGGTCAGGTAGGCACGCACACACCCGCATCTACTACAGTACTATTATTCATTTACTTCTTACACTTTTGAGCGCTATCCCGATTTTAACTTAAGTGTCTAAGTGTCTGTGCCAGGGACCTCTTCCCTAGTTCTAGCTTTAACGCTCCCATGTGATCGGTTAATGGTGTGCACAGGTTCATGGGAACATCATCAACCATCTCCCTCTGCTCTGTGGGAAGGTGAAAAAGCTTGCAGCGTATCTCCTGGTCCGAGGCCCAAGTCTTCTCCTTGTCAACATTCTTGCCCTCGTAACCGACACCCCCATTGACTCAACTTCCAGACAGAGAGGATCAGTGTGGGTGATGATTGAGCAATGCCAGCCCTCCGAACAGCTATGTCCACTTGGTGGGTAGCTTGCCAAGTCGTTGGTTGACTACTACCAGCTTCGGGCTCCTGGTTAGGTGCTTCTGGTTGGAGAGCAGAGTGGGCTTGTCGCTTTTGTGGGCAGGCACATCGTCGAGGTGGCCTAGACCTTGCTGGGTTCGCCTCTATCCGTGAAAATTTTGCACCAGCAGCCTTACAGACCGCCTTACTATGTCCAATTAGTCAGCAACCATCACAATATTCCGGCATTGTTTCAAACTGAATGTCCAATTCGATCTAAGCCCCTATTGGCAACATGATGGGCACTGTATTTACCTGCATCCCTTCAGTGTCTACCTCTACAAGCAGTCGGGCATAGGTGAAGCGTTCCCGAGTGCATGTTAGTTTGTCCACGTAGAACGGTCGCCTAATTTCATAACCCACAGGCTTAATACCCTTGGAGTCCAGCAGTTCGCTAGGAGGCCATGGATTTTGACCCAAACTGAAACATATCTTCCATCTCCATCAAAAAGAAAGCAACTTGGCATGAGCTCGAGGAAGAGTGGGCTGCCGTATGCAAAGTACAGACTGCCGCTAGTACTCTTCTTGACATGCTTGTGGATGGAAATTTTGACTTGGAAGAAAAGGCTGTAGTAAAGGCTTGTGTGTGCAATGCTCTTTGGATTTCTTTTCTGGTTCACTTGAAGTTAACCACTTCGAGCATCAAGCATCTTCTTTCCTTGATAAAAAAACAAGTGTTTATCTACATTGCATAGTCATGTTTCATTTGCTCATGTTTGATACAGAATGAAGATGTGATTATACTCCTGAATGTGCTGCAGAAGGTTTGTTTATGCCTCTATAATATATATGCATTATCATGGTAGATGTACATTTAGATAATTTTTTTTTAAAAAAAAAATCTTGCCAGTGCAGCAATTTGTTGCAGCATTATGGCCTGGATGCCTTACATAATGTGCTCAAGTATTCGATCACAAACCGAACTGCATGTTTCAGGGCAAGAGTGCTTGGTTTTCTTCTTAATTGGTTCCATGAAGCAAGTGGAGAGGACATGATTGGACACATCATATCTGTGAAGGACATAAGCAAAAATTTTGCTTTCTTAGAACTGAGAAGAGTGAATCTTTAGAAAAGCATAGGTCCTTGCCTTTGACACACATTCAGTATATGCTAAAGGGAAAAGGACCTGAGGCCTTCTTTGAATTCAATGGCCATGATATTGTATGGGAAAAGGACCTGAGGACTTTAGAAAAGCATAGGTGCTACTGATCCATTCTTTTTTTTTATTATTTATTTGTTAATTTCTTTTATTTTGTCCATGTGATTTTAATGTATCATGGGAAAGTTAAATGTCTTGATATCATCTGTGACCAAATAACTACGGATTTGCTTGCACTTAATTTACTTATCATATTTTTGTCATACAGGTTGGGAACTGTTATTTGACATGACAATTTATAGATTTGCACCGTCCACCTCATCTCAACTTTCCTGATTTGTCGTAGGTAACAACTTAATTTAGCTATTTGGTGCATGCACGGAGCTATTTTCTTACTGGGTGCTTTAAACTTTGTCATGCATTACTTTCTGATCTGATGATTACTGTCCGTTTATAATTTAGGAGTTTGTTTTTCTTGAAAGCTATTGCCTGATGACTACTGTCCTTTTATAATTTGAGAGTTTATGTTTTTTTGAAAGCTAAGATTTTTATAGTTGTTGTAGGTAATAATTTGCTTGATATATATATATATATTTTGTAGTTTTTTTATCTGCACTGGATTTCCCTTTTTGGAGTTTGTAACAAACTCAACCATGTGTATTATTGAATAGGTCAAGTCCCTCCAGGGATTCCGGATTTAAAATTAAAACTGATCTGTCAATAATCAAAAACGGTCAAATATTGTATTTAAGGGTAGCTATGTAATTTTACTGGGGTGGAGCATAAAAAAAATGAAATACGGACTTCATCTTGATTATTTAAACCATTAATTTTTTCCAAAATTTAAAGTAGAGTGAGATATTTGGACTTATTTTAACAATATAATCATATTTTAGAATTTTTTTTTTTTTTTTTTTTGGATTAACCGATCCTAAAAAGTGATCAAGATAAATCTAGAAGAATGAACAGCTTCTCAACTTTTTAGGGTCATGGGAGAGAATTAATTTTCACAGTATGTCGCAATTAGAAATATCTATTTACCTATGGAAACGTTTTTCCATATTGACCTATTAGCTATCTGTTTACCTGTTGAAGCGATTTTCCATATTGTACTGTAGTTCATGTATTCAATTTTTCGAACTTAATCTCGAAGATAATCAATTTAATCCCATAAAAATTTTTTATCACCCATTAAATGTCCATGAAAGTACATCCAAACTATGAATATTTTTAAAGTTATCAGCATATCTAGTCTTTTCAGTATGATAGTAGAAGATAGAATATGTCATCCCAATGGTTTGGTCCAGTCGATCATATAATTATCTGTGAGAAAATAAATCAAAAATTATAGTTGATCAATATAGAAAAAAAATTTCTCGACTCTATCAAAATTCAAAACTTTATCCCATGATAATAATTTTATCCTGCACTCGTCAAGTCAACCCTACTCAGGGTCCATATCTAGCATTTTTTTAAAAAAAAAATAAAAAAGATGATGGTTTGAAATGAAATTAATTTGAAAAGTTTAGGGCATAGACTGATAGTTTATGAATTGTGGGGGTGTAATCGTGAGGGGGTATTTTTGAAAATAAATTGGTCATTGTCATCGTCGTCCCCTAGGCACGACCGCATGAGACGGGAGAATTTAATTTGTGGCGCGACATCATCGGACACATAGGCACGACCTGTCATTGGATAAATTTTAGGTCTTTAATCGGCGCCTTCTTTGAATGATCCGCATTTAACCTCAAGTAAATCCGACCCAATAACTCCTGATGTTCTTTCTTTTTCTTCATTTTTTTTGAATAAAATTTTAAAATGTCACCTTTTTAATTTATTATATAAAAAAATTATCTTAATACATAAAGGTCGCTATTTGTTGGTTAAGTCAGTTGAAATTATTTAAGTTGAAATTATTAAAATTTAAACCAATTTTGATTAAAATTATTAAAAACATTTTAATATAAGAGTTTTTAATAATAATGAAAATAAAGCGTGTCGTTTTAATTTATGTCATATGAGATAAATAGAGGCCGGATCTTATTATCCAACAAAAAATTGATTAGGGATGGATCACTTATCGTGATCATAATCTGACTTAATTGGTTGTAACTTCTTCTTAAATTTATCATTCTTAAGTTATAATTTGAATTAGGATGGATTATCGAAGATCGTCCGGAGGATGATAACGATGGACAAGTGATCAAGCTGTCGGACGTCAAGTGAGGAGCGATCTCTAACCACCCACCCAACTCATTTGGAGGATGACGGCGGTAGACAAGTGATCAAACTGTCGAACGTCAAGCAAGGAGCGATCTCTAATCACCCACCCAACTCAAAGTATAATGGGGGAGACAATAAATTTAAGAAAGGATCACAACTAATTACATGTCTTCAATTGTTAGTGGATCAGATTTTTTTTTTTTTTTTATTAAGGATCTGACCTCCATAAAATAGGTTTTTTTTAAAAAAAATGTTTTTAATATTATCCAAATTTTATATTTACTGAAAAACACAAACTTAATTCGTATTATATTCCTCCTTCACTTCATCTGCACAGACTAAATCAGTAGTCGATTGATCTAAATTTATTAGTCAACTACCATATATCTAACAGGTAAACTTTCTGTTAGACTGTCATAATTCTGTCATCAACAATAACAAAATTAATACTCCAATCCATATATGAGATCATGATTATACTCAAAAAGTTGCAAGAAGTGCAATAAATTTGATTTGGTGTTTCTACGATTCATATACGAGAGCATCATTACACTAAAAAAATATCATGAATATAATGAATTTGTTTGAAAGCATCCCCTTCATAAGAAAAAAAAAACTAAATGTTGATATTGTAATTTCCACACAATAATCTTTTATCTTAAGCTAAAGCATGTGATATATTATTTTTTTAGAAAAAAATAGAACATCACATTTTATTTATATGAAAATTGAAGCATTTCCGGCACATAATCATATTTCAATTTCATGTTTAGCTAAAATAAAATTTCAAACTACTTATAAATGTCATTAAGCATTAAAATTTAACTAAAAATTATTATGAAAAATAAAAAATAATATATTTTGTAAAACTTCTACAAAATAAAATTTTCATTTCCCTTATTAACTCAAGCACCAAAGTTTGTTTACCTCAATTCTGACACAAGTTCTCTGGAGGCTTTCCTGCTTCAGAAGAACAAGAAAAGCCATTATGAATCACAGGAATGAGAAAAACCAAAAACATATTGAAGATTTTCAAAAAGATGGGGAAAAAAATTGGTTTGTCACAGAAGATCTTAACATACAGTGTATCGTAATGTCACAAGTTAATTCTGTGGCTTATCACGGTTTGCTTCTTGCCGCTCCAATTCTGCCTTCTCGAGCTCTCGTAGCTCCTCTTCTCGCTTCTTTTGTTCTGCCTCCTGCAGCTCTCTGATCTCGTCGGCTTTCTCTTCCTCCTGATCTAGATCTTCGAACTCCTTCTCCGCTGCCATGGCTTTCACGATGGGCTCTCGCAGTTCAGATATCAAGCCTCCTCCCACCTTGTACTCCTGCTCATCCCCCACGAGGAACAGCCTCTGATCGGGCCCTGAAGCCATCGGTATATCAACCGCAAGTAGCTTCATGTCATACTGCAGCCAAAATGGTTCTGAATCATCCAAAGATCGCTAAGACAGGGTAATAACATGAAAAAAGGAGTATGCACAATTTCTTCAACTAAGTGATATGTCCATTACTATAAAAAGATAGCCCGGTACATAAAGCTCTCATCAATGCAGGGTCCTAGAGAAAGGTCTATTGTACGCACCCTTACCCTACTTTACAAGAGGCTATTTCCGTCACTCAAACCCATGACCTCTAGGTCTCACAGCAGCAACTTTACCATAATGGACGGTTGTTTCCAATACGACCATTACCATATCGGAACTAAATGTAGTTTGCGTTAAGAACAAAGGAGACCATGGATTATAGCTTTAACATCACCAACATTCAAAACAGCAGCAAATGGAAACTATTGCTTAGCGCTTCTCTTTTGCTAGCCTCTTATTTCATCTCCTCTTTGTGATTGACCAATCAAATCTACCATGAGAAGAGAATCTTATTACCTCGGTGGCTCCGTCGTTACCACCCCAATATAAGTGACAGTATCAATATCAATCAACGATACCTTTCAATCATGCCGACTGATACAGATTGGTGTTTAAAACCTCATTAAGGATAAAATTGATACAAAACCCATACGATATGCTAATTAACTTACTATGTCAAATTAAATTTTAAAACATTAGTACCCAAATGATCTTTCCCGGTGACTTAAGAATTCATTTTTTCACATTTCAAAGCACACTAAGGAGCACAAGGGTTAAAGAGAACTCTATTAGCAATTATTAAGCAAAAGGCACAGGAATCATACGAGTAAAAGAGAAATTCAAACAAACTCAACTGTTAGTAATTCAATTCTGCAAAAAAAAAAAAAAAAAAAAAAAAAAAAAAAGGAATTAGGTGCAAGATAGCTAGGCTCTAATATTAGTAATTCAATTCAAACAAACTCAACTGTTAGTAATTCAAGAATTGTTGGCAGTTCAAGAAAGGAATTAGGTGCAAGATAGCAACAAGTAAAAATGGCAGACATGCTTCATCAAAATGAAAGGTATCGATAGAGCAGAATCATGAAATAGTTTCACTTTGGAGAAAGGTACCTGGCCCTGTTTCTTCTTGACTTCAACACTAACCAGACCCCTTCTTTCCGATCCTCGAATAGGAAATATTAGGAAGCATCGTTTGTTGCCAAGCTTCAGCTTGAAGTTCGTCAATTTTGGTTGACCTCCTGACATAACATAGGCTCTAACATCTGTCCCTGCTAAAGGGGCACCCATAACCTCAAGAGTTTCGGCAGATGTGTTCAACTTTCTCATTGCAATTCTGTAAACTTTATCAGGATTGATAGTAAATCTCGCCCGAAAGTACATGCCCTTACAAAGAACAAGTGAACCTTCAGTATTGTAACAATAATATTAACACAGGTTAGACACCAACTGCAATTATTATCATTAAATTGCATCAAATTATCATGAGAATGGAGAATTCCATAACACATGTAAATATCTATACCTGATTAAACAAAACTAAATATTATAGACGCTTGAATAGTGAGGGAACCTTCACTATTGACATTTTCAGTTGAATAAAGAATAATGGTTAAACAAAAAAATAAGAATATTTTTGTCAAGACAATTTTATAAGAATAGAGAGATATCTGTACTTAAACGCATTATAAATCTACAGCCTGTTGAAGTTTCTCTGAGAATAATGTTCTCTTTGCTATTATAGCATGTTTTAAGTTTCAATATTGAAATAAAGAAAATCAGAAAAATAAGAAGAATGTTAAGCAAAACTATAAAATGGTTCAGCTTGTGCAGAGATGTAAATTTGCAGTGGATGTATGGTCTTTAGACATGAAAGCAAGAAATGCAAGAGAATATATTATTATCAAAGATCTTCATAAAACTAATCGTTTGCCGAACAATGACGAGTGACATTCTCTTGCTTGAATGGAAGTGGTGAAGAAAATTTGATGCTGTCTAAAACTACACCTAAATTTCTAAATTTCAATATTCCTTTTAAACTGATTTAATTTACTAGATTCTCTAAAAATAAGCAAGCCAGCAGAAACTCTGGATCTACAAGTGCTTTATTAGAGATAACTTTTCAGACCTTGTACATTCCTATTAATCTTGACAATCCCAAACAAATTTCTATAAGCAAACTGCAATATTTCAATTGAAGGACATTGAATCCTTCTGACATTGTCAATAGAAGCAAATCTACACTATGTTGTGATAAAGTTACTTTAAGTCAAGGAATGTGTGGCAACTAGACATCCATTACAGGAAGGCCAAAATCAAGTTGACTCAGAATTTACATATGGCGTAAACTTGAGAATGCACGCATAACAACATGTTGCTAAATAAATTGAATCAAGGCAAATGCAGTCCCAACTATTTGAGATCCATATTATTGTCTAGTCAAAATTATTAAATTATGGCTAATTAAATCTCTTGTTGCTGTTCTAAAGGAATGCATTTTGAGTTTACTTTTGATCCAAGCTTTTTTTACATGTTTAAGATCACAAAACTTTCCTAAGTAGGTGTGCTTATCATATCTCTAATTGGTCTCAATCATAGACTCCAAAGTGTTACTTTATAACAAATATACCAAACCTTTGCTTAAGTACTTTCAGGTTTCCATCTTTTTTATTTATGTATTTTTGCAAATGGGTGCAAAAAGGCCTGTTATTCCTTGAAATTATTACATAACTAAATCAGACACATTCGCCAATCCAAGTCTAACAAAATTCGAGGCCCCATTAGGCACCAGACATGCATGAATCTGACACAGCCCTTCTAGCACTAGAGCACCGGCAACTAGGTTAACTTCGCTTCCAGAGACTATCTATAGGTCATCACCAACAAGAAAATACTTTGTGGTTTCATCATCTTCTCACCAGTATTCAAACACCTCTAAATGTTTTACTTCATAACAGCTAACAAATAAAAAAGATATAGGATAGATAAATTGAGAGTAAATTCATATTTTAGGTAATATAGTTATATGTTGTCCATGGACAGAGAGGCCTTCTAATCATATCAACAAAACAACAAGTGGTGTATACCAGTTCTTTCAGAAAGCCTATATGGATGTTATTAAGCTACTGAAATAAGCATGTTTCATCATTTGTCCTTAATTGATCTCTCAGTGAAAAGATCTCACAAGGTTATGTATTTACAACAAATGAATAGCAAATTATCCAGTATGATCATACTAAAAGAAATCTCATCATCTTTCCTTTACAACAAATAATCAGATTGTGTGTGGTTATGCTAAAAGTAATTTCATCAAGTAGTGTTTGGTTAACTATTTGGGTTCTCTATTTAGCTCTATGAAAGATATGAAATATATAATTACATACAATAGCAAGGATAAACATACTTTTCCCCACATTTTAGCACCACATCTACAGACCATCCTCGGAGAGGAGGACAAGACTTTCACAAACATGTTTCAGAATATTTCCTATCATTAATCACCACTGCAAAAAACTGCTTGAGTGGTTTCGAACAAATAATCAAAGTAGATGAGATGCAGCTAACCTAAAATTCCTTCCATCAGTTTCCAAACGAATACACAAACATTAAAGAGTTCGGCAATAAGATTTCATTTTCCTCTACTGATCTCATTCAGCAACAATGATTCTTCTATATGTTATAGTTTCCAAGATGCATTTCAACAAGATAGTTATAACAGTTGCTTAAGAAATGGATTCTTTGACAAAAGTACTCACCATGAAGGCCACAATGGCAGTCGCGAGCGCAAGAAACCCATACTTAGCCATGCCTTCGGAAAGCCCAATAAAGGTGCTCGCTACCCCAAACATTATCCTCCAAAGAGCGATGCAGACAGCCACCGCGCCAGATCCCACGATAACCAAATAATTCCTCCTCCAAAACGCTTCCATCTGCAACCTCACCGCCTCTCGGTACCGTGAGAAAGCCGACGAGACAGCCGACAAGGGCTTGTCCACCATCGATTTCCTAAATCCGGCCGCAACGCCCGCATTTCCGCTGTACTTCAAGCTTCTGGTGAACGAGATCCTGGAGCTGAGCCTGCTCTCGCTGGTCAGACCCAGCCCCTTGATCCCGGAACCCAAAGGCGGCAACTTGGAGAGAGTTCCGGATCCCAGGCGCGATTTAGAAGAGAAAAAGGCAGAGAAGACGCGGTTCGGCGACGATGGATCCGCGGACGGGTATGGACTCGAGGGGCGAGTGTAACCGGAGGGGGTCGCGTTGAAGAACCGCGTCTGGCCGCAAGGGATAGGGCTTCGGGGCGAGGGATGCGACGGGAACCGATGGGAGTAGAGCCTGCTGAAGCTATGGATCATCTGCTTGTAGGGTTTTGCCATGGCGGAGGGGAAGAAAGCAGGAACCGAGATTGCTTAAGCGGCAGGCCAAACAAGGGAGGAAGAAAGCCCTGCCCTGCTTTGGTTCGGTCTAGTGTAAAAAATAATTAAATTAAGGGCAATTGTCCAAAAAGTCTCTCATTTTAATTTTGAAAATGTTTCAAAATTCCTTTTTTATTATTTATAAATTAAAACTTGAGGCAATTATTGCCTTGTGACTGGAAACTCACGAGTTTAATTTAGTAGATATGTTATCCTAACTGTCTTCTAGTATATATATAGATATTACGATAATTTATTAAAAGGTGTACTATAATTAATGTATTTATCAAAAAATGTATCACGATTTTATATTTATCAAAAGACGTAGATAAGTGATGTATATTACCGAATATAACCCTACCGCCAACCAACTCCTCTGATCAATCATCATTTCCCAGGCATCCGAACCACATTTTTAAAAAACTTAGATATTAAAAAAAAACGATCATTAGGGTACCTCCCTCCTTCGTGACATGCGAGTGCAGCTCGGTCTTGTGAAACCCTAGTTTAGTGTTCGTGAGCCATCAGTTCGAGTTTTTCTCAAGCGACATCTAGCTAGCATTTCAGTTGAATTAAAAACCAGGAGTGTTCGTGAGCCATCAGTGAAGGATTCTAGAGTTTACATTACATTAATCAGCTAGTATCATAATGGCGCAAAGACGTCGATCGGGTGAATCATCATCCTCTCCACATCAATTAGCTGTAAAGGTTATCATTTTACAAACTTTGTGATATTGAGAAGCTGAACTAGTATGATTTAAATTTTTTTTATTTTTATAAAGTATAGGGTTCAGTTGATGTTGGACAGAAACTGCATTGGAACAGTGTCCTCGGTCACTTTAAAAGTTTTTTTCAACCATCCACGAAGAAAGGAACGCATGGAGGCTGTGTTATTTTACATGACCGACACATAGTGCTGATCAAACAGTCACCCTTTCGTATTTTTTTGGACATAAAAGATATGCAGCACATCCGTGGAATTTTGGTAAATATATTTGAAAATTGGGATTCAAGTAGTCAAACCTTTAGATTCTCAGGTACAATTTATAATTTTGTATTTTAATTACAAAGTAGTTGTATGGTAAAATTTAAGCTTTTGCTAAACGTGGGGCTGATACGATGGAGTATCAGTGCTTGATATGAAACGTGGGCCTGATACGATGGAGTATCAGTGCTTGATATGACATTGTATCATGTCCACGATGTTCCTAATACTTTTGTATGTGTTGGTAGAAGTCTAATAATAATTTAACTTGGTCAGGTGTTCCGGTTTGCTTCACAAGAGGAGACGTTTCATTGCTGCTCGGTATTGCAGACCGAGGAGCTTCAATTTCGATTGATTCAGCTAAAGCATCCAGTGACCTTTTTCTAACTTACTTCTCAAACAAAAAAGAAGCTACTAGATCAAGAATTGAGGAGTTGCTTAAATTTTATGGCAATTGCGTTGAAGGCGAAGATGATGTTTTATTATTTTGCAAATTCTATATTTTGTATATATTTGTTTGTGTCTTATTTTCTTCTAGTACATATAAGGTCCCGTTAAGTCTTATAGATATAGTAGATGATTTTGAGAACCTTGATAGATTCAACTGGGTTGAAGCAATCCATGAATTTATGGCTCCACAATTACCTAAGATTGGGGACATATTTTCATCAACTGAGACAAAACATGCTAACACCAACCTCCCTTACCTAAAGGGATTTGCTGGTCTTTTGGCAGTAAGTGTTTAATTTGTGTGAAAATTTTTAATATTTTGCGAACAATTATAAAATAGTTAACCCTTGTCATGGTGAATCAGGCATGGTTTTTGGAGCATGTTCCAATCCAAAAACCATACAAAATAAAAGGAGCCAGAATAAATAAGTGGAGGAATATTCCTTCACATATTAGTAAGGTGAGAGAAATGATTAACCAAGTTTCATCTGAAGAGGTAAATTTAGAATACTTTGACTATAGTTTGGTTAAAAAGTATGGTTTTAACATGTGGTTTAATATTCTTACAGGTTGTGATTGACCTAATCACTAACCAAGATGAAAGATCATTGGTTGAGAACCTTGCTGGCGTTGATGACAGTCCACATGCAATGGAGGCATCACAAATTGAAGTGAGTGTAGGAGGAAGGCAGATTAATAAGGATTGTTGTAATTGCATTATTCAAGCAAACATAAATAAAGAGCTAACAATGGAGAACATGCAATTGAAGGAGAGGGTGAAAGAGTTACTTAAAATAGTTGAAAAAAAAACATGGAATCTCAATATAGCGAGCATGTAGACGATCCTCAAATTGAACCTGTAGGTGTTACAACAAGAAGTAGGAGAGGACGTGACAGAAGTCGCTATGATTACAGGGATACTCCAATTGATAGTCCATTGTGGCTCAAAACTTTACCTAAGAGGCAGCGTAGAAATATACATATAAGTGAGCCTGCGGAAAAAGTTACAAATATAGGAGAAGGAAAAAAATTTGTCAAAGAATATGTTGTTGTGGGCAAGGGGAAAGGAAAAATAGGTTTGGATGAAATGGAAGAAGAAATTAATATTGTACAAATAATGAAAGACAAATCTGATGAAGAGGCAGACAAGGATGTAGAAATGTTTGCCAAATATGACAAAATGAGGAAACAAGCAATTGCTGTAAGACGATATATGCAAATTTCTTTGTAATTTGTTAGATATAATGGATTATCTAATTGCCTTTTTTGTTTGTATGCATAGTATGTGAAGAAGCAATTTAAGTCTTCCAAGAAAAAAAAACAAGACGAAGAGGTGGCGTACTTGTTAAAAGCCTTGGAGGAAATAAAGTATGTAAATTAAATAGTTGAATAGTAAAGTATAATATAAGCTTATCTGATTACATATTTGGGCTAAGGTTATCAAAAAGAAATTTGTAAAAATAATCTGTGATTTGTTTACTTTGTAGGTTTACAAATGATATAGTTTGGGAGGAACCACCCTTTTGTTTAAATTTGTATTCCCTTTTATCTGGTGTGAATGGAGAAATGTTGACAAGAGGGGATGTAATCGACACGTATTATAAAATTTTATTTAGGGGGCATTCCCGTCTGGAAGCACATACAACAAGTCAATATATTGTTCAACATTCTTCACAGTAAGGAATTGTTTGATTATAGTAAAAAATAGAATTCTTTTTATTAGTTGGTTATGTATGTATGACTTTGCATATTTGTAGTCATTAATGAAATCGTCAAGTAAGTTTGCCTTCCAACACATGATAAAGACGGATAGACGAGATGAAGAGGTAAGGTATATATTTATACCTTTGTGCAGTGATAATGCACACTTCCACTTGCTGGTGGTGGACACCAAATCAATGACGTTCAATCAGTACAATTCTCTTGCAAGTGGAAGTAAATATAAATATGAATTTGAAGCAGCGGTGAGATCTAATAATAATGTGTAGGTTTGTATTTTAATATAAATGTTAGTTGATGGAAAATGGAAATTTCCTCTTCAATCTTCAGGTATCAGATTTTAAATTATATAGTCGTGAGCACGTTGCTGCTATTCATCCAAACTTGGAAAGGCATTATCCGTTTGATAGATGGGTCTCTCGCACAATTGAATGTCCACAACAACAAGCAAGGTAAATCGAGCACAACGTGTGAATATAAATAATTGATAAAAAAATATTGACAATTGAAATGCTGTTGTTCTTTACAGTGTTGACTGTGGCTTCTTTGTGATGCAATACATTCGATGTCTCCTATATGATATGAAGATGGACTTCAAACAAGAGACATGAAAAAGATTAGAATTGATGTAATGGTAGCAATTTTGAGGGATAAATATTTTCAAACATTGGATTAAATATCCAGTCTTGTAAGGCAAAAACTTGTATAGAATGTAAATGCACTTATTACGTAGTGTAGGACTTTTAATATCTTTGTATGTAGTCTTTGTTGTATAATACGGTGGTATGTAGTGTATGAGAAGATTAGAAACTGTCACTGGAATATTAATAATATTGCATAGTGATTAGTCAAATATAAATCACAATATACAAAATGCAATGCTAGTCCTTATCAGTGGAAAGAGACAATGTATATAAGTTGTAATGCACACCATTTCTATCTTCTCAAAACTGAAAACATGGTAACGGTTGGGATTGTTTAAAAAATCAAATAGGCTCGGATCAACAGCCGGTTTCAAGAGCACGTCACTAGGTTCCGTGCCAACTGCCACGGAGCAATACCTTATTAGAAATGGGGTATAAATACGTTTTGACACCAGATATACCATCTTCCCAGTTAGAACTTCACAAGGAACATGATTTCAGGTAGAACCAAGTAGGGGAGGGCCATCAGTGGGTTTTGGTCAAAACCCACTGATGGACCTTGACACCTCTGATTGGACCCATTTCAGCTCTAGTGGTATTCTGGAGTTGCAAGGACTCGGAAGATGATGGCAAATCATTAATTATATATATATATATATGTGCTGGGAAGAAACAATATAAAATCAGCCTTCGTTGGGCCTGATATGCTTGGATATCAGGCCCAACGTGGGCCTGATATGAGTGTTAGGATGTATACTAAAAGCCTAGCTTTTGGTACAAACATTTATCTAAAAATAAGAATCACATTGGTCAAATGTCTACATTTATGATAAATGTAATTGTTCAATTAATTTATATTGTAGATAACATGGTGTGTGGTGTCACACACAGAAGATCATGTTATCGGTTCCTTATAAATTATAAACAGTAGCTCACGACCAAGATGGAAAGGAACAAACCATTGGAAGGTCATAGTGTAATTAGGTATTAGTTTATCTTAACTATATAATTACACTAGTACACTTAGAGTGTATTGAGTAGGACCATTTGAGGTCGTTTCTTTTATACTGACTTTATAAAGGAACAAAGACCTCAGTTATTATGGAAGTGTGTACTTTTAATCCTAATATAATAACAAGCACATATATTTGATATTTATTTCTTTAATTTATCAATGGGTGAGATTTAGTTCGATAAATCAATAAGCCCGATAAGTTGGCAAATGATATTACTTATAGTGTGTGTTGTTGATTATAGAAGGAAACTGTGTCCTAGTAATCTAGGTTGAGAATGTCCCCAAGAGGAGCTCAAAAGGATTGTCATGTTAAACCCTGCAGGTGGACTTAGTCCGACATGACGATAAGGTTGAGTGGTACTACTCTTGGACTAAGATATTAATTAAATGAGTTGTCAGTAACTCACTTAATTAGTGGACATTCGACATCTTAAACACAGGGAGACTAACACACTTATAATAAGAAGGAGCCCAAAATGTAATTTGGGATTGGTGCGGTAGTTCAATAATAGTTCTCTAGTGGAATGAATTATTATTGATAAAATTAAGTTGTGTGTTCGGGGCGAACACGGGATGCTTAATTTTATCGGGAGACCAAAACCAATTCCTCCTCTCGGTCCCTATCGTAGCCTCTTAATTATAGAGTACTATACCCACCTATACCCACCTTCTTACCCATCCCATAGGGGGCCGTCCAAGCTAGCTTGGAGACCAAGCTAGGGCCGACCAAAGTGTGGTTCATGGGTGCTTCAAGGTGGCCGGCCCTAGCTTGGGTTCAAGCTTGGTGTGGCCGGCTCAAATTAAAATAAAAGGATTTTTATTTTAAAATTTTTCTTATGTGGATAATATGATTTAAAAGAGAGTTTAAAAATTTAAATCTTTCCTTTTATAAGATTTTACAAAAGATTAAGAGAAGAGCTAAATCTCTTTCCTTATTTGTAGATTAAAAGGTTGATTTTAATTTTGGTAAAAACTTTCCTTTTTAATCATATTCATGATTTAAAAGAAAGTTTAAAAATTAAAAAAAATTCTCTTTTATTAGTTTCTACAAAAGATTAAGAAAAGATTTGATATCTTTCCTTATTTGTAGATTGAAAAGAGATTTTAATTTTTAGAGATAACTTTCCTTTTTGGAAATTATCCACATGTTTAAAAGAAAGATTTTAATTTATAAAATTTCCTTTTTATTAACCAATCATGAAGGGATAAAAATTATTAGAAAAATTTTATAAATTTCCGGAAGCAAATAAGGAAGTTTTAATTTGTGTTTAAAATTTTATTTGCTTGGAGATTTGTATATGACCGGCCATTGTAAATTGAGAAGAGAAAAATTATTTTTAATTAAATAAATTTTCCTTTTCATGGCAAAAGAATTAAGGAAGTTTTTATTTAAATTTCCTTATTTGCCAAGACCAAGGATTATAAAAGAGGGGGTAGAGGTGCCTTCATGGGTGAACGACTCTATTATTTTTCTCCTCTTTTCCTTCGTGGTGTGGCCGGCCCTTCCCCTTCTCTTCTCTCCATCCTTGTGGCCGAACCTCTCTTCCTCCTTGGAGATCAAGTGGTGGCCGGATTTTTGCTTGGAGAAGAAGGAGAGAAAGCTTACATCCCTTGGAGCTTGGTTGGTGGAAAAAGATCTTCATCTTTTGGAAGCATTGTGCTTGGCCGAAACTTGAAGAAAGGAGAAGTTTGGTGGTTTCTCATCTCGGAAGATCGTTGCCCACACAACGTCCGAGGTTAGAAGAGGAATACGGTAGAAGATCAAGAGGTCTTTCTAAAAGGTATAACTAGTATTTTTCCTTTCCGCATCATACTAGTTATTTTAGGAAATAATACTAAATACAAGAGGCATACGATTCTAGTATTTCGAATTTATTTTCGATGTTGTGTTCTTTTTGTTTTTTCTTTTCCTTGTGATTTGATTGTTCTTTTCGGTTGACCTAAAGTTATTTAAGGAAATTAAATATTAACTTTCCTTAAAAGGCTTTGTCTAGTCGGTGGTGGTTGTTCCCATATCCAAGAAGGCCATGAGCCTCGCCACGTCAGTACTGGGAGCCAATTTTGGAAACTAATATTTAATGAAATTAATAACCTAGGTGATTTGGATCAAACGTGTTAAGTTCCGCAGGAGATCCAAGTCAAAACCTAAAAGAACAAATAGATTAAACTTTGGATCAAACGTGTTAAGTTCCGCAGGCGATCCAAGTTTAATTTAAAAGAACACATGGTAGCTAGGAAAAGGTTCAGACCTTTGTACAAAATTTTTGTACAGTGGAACCATTAGGTTTTCCGAGTAGCAACCAACAATGAGGGCATATCAGGCCCAACGTGGGCCTGATATGAGTATCAATTAATAAAGCATTATTCTTTCTCCCCCTAATATAAACTCCAAGCATGCTAACAGGGGCCTGATCAAAATAATAAAATAACATAAATTTTAAAAGTCACTTTCCATACGGTAGAAAAGAAAAGCTGTGCAGTGTTCCGTGCCAACTGGCACGGAGCCATACCTTCTAATCCATGGTGTATAAATTATGTTTTACACCATATATACCATATCCCCACCAAGACCTTCACAGGGGAATTGATTTCAATTATATCCAAGTAGGGGAGGGGCATCAGTGGGTTTTGGTCAAAACCCACTGATGGACCTAGACACCTCGGATTGGACCAATTTTAGTTCTAGTGGTATTCTGGAGTTTCAAGGACTCCATATCTGATGGCAAATCATTATTTAAATTTCTAAAGGTGCTAGGAGAAAATTAAAATACAATCAGCTTCCGTTGGTCCTGATATGCTTATATATCAGGCCCAAGGTGGGTCTGATATGAGTGCATATCAGGCCCAACGTGGGCCTGATATCCAAACATATCAGGCCCAAAGTGGTCTTGGCACTGTTCCGTGCCAATAGCACGGAGCCATACTTCCTAATCCATGATGTATAAATTATGTTTGACACCATAAATACCATCTCCCCAGCAAGACCTTCACTGGGGACTTGATTTCATGAAAATCCAAGTAGGGGAGGCCCATCAGTGGGTTTTGGTCAAAACTCACTGATGGACCTAGACACCTGTGATTGGACCCATTTCAGTTCTAGTGGTTTTATGGAGTTGCAAGGACTCAAAATATGGTGGCAAATAATTATTTAAATATCTATAGGTGCTGGAAAAATTTAAAATACAATCAACCTCCGTTGGGCCTGATATGAGTGGATATCAGGCCCAACGTGGGCCTGATATCCAAGCATATCAGGCCCAAAGTGGCCTTGGTATGGTATCCTTTCTTATAAATTTATACTATCTCCCATTTTTTATAAACTCAAAATGTGCTACCATGCTCCTTATGAAAAAATAAATGGCAACTGACACGGAGCCATACTTTGTAATCCATGGTGTATAAATTATGTTTGACACCATAAATACCATCTCCCCACCAAGACCTTCACAGGGGGCTTGATTTCATGAAAATCTAAGTAGGGGAGGGTTATCAGTAGGTTTTGGTCAAAACCCACTGATGGACCTAGACACATCGGATTGGACCCATTTCAGCTCTAGTGGTATTCTGGAGTTGCAAGGACTTAGAATCTGGTGGCAAATAATTATTTAAACATTTATAGGTGCTGGGAAAAATTTAAAATACAATCAGCCTTCGTTGGGCCTGATATGCTTGGATATCATGCCCAACGTGGGCCTGATATGAGTGGATATCAGGCCCAACGTGGGTCTGATATCCAAGCATATCAGGCCCAAAGTGGCCTTGGTATGGTATCCTTTCTTATAAATTTATACTATCTCCCCTTTTCTATAAACTCAAAATGTGCTACCATGCTCGTTATGAAAAAATAAATGGCAACTGGCACGGAGCCATACTTTGTAATCCATGGTGTATAAATTATGTTTGACACCATAAATACCATCTCCCCACCAAGACCTTCATTGAGGACTTGATTTCATGAAAATCCAAGTAGGGGAGGGCCATCAGTGGGTTTTGGTCAAAATCCACTGATGGACCTAGACACATCGGATTGGACCCATTTCAGCTCTAGTGGTATTCTGGAGTTGCAAGGACTCAGAATCTGGTGGTAAATAATTATTTAAATATTTATAGGTGCTGGGAAAAATTTAAAATACAATCAGCCTCCGTTGGGCTTGATATGCTTGGATATCAGGCCCAACGTGGGCCTGATATCCAAGCATATCAGGCCCAAAGTGGCCTTGGTATGGTATCCTTTCTTATAAATTTATACTATCTCCCCTTTTCTATAAACTCAAAATGTGCTACGATGCTCGTTATGAAAAAATAAATGGCAACTGGCACGGAGCCATACTTCGTAATCCATGGTGTATAAATTATGTTTGACACCATAAATACCATCTCCCCACCAAGACCTTCATTGAGGACTTGATTTCATGAAAATCCAAGTAGGGGAGGGCCATCAGTGGGTTTTGGTCAAAATCCACTGATGGACCTAGACACATCGGATTGGACCCATTTCAGCTCTAGTGGTATTCTGGAGTTGCAAGGACTCAGAATCTGGTGGTAAATAATTATTTAAATATTTATAGGTGCTGGGAAAAATTTAAAATACAATCAGCCTCCGTTGGGCCTGATATGCTTGGATATCAGGCCCAACGTGGGCCTGATATGAGTGCATATCAAGCCCAACGTGGGCCTGATATCCAAGCATATCAGGCCCAAAGTGGCCTTGGCACTATTTCGTGCCAACTGGCACAGAGCCATACTTCCTAAGCCATGGTGTATAAATTATGTTTGACACCATATATACCATCTCTCCACCAAGAACTTCACTGGGGACTTGATTTCATGTATATCCAAGTAGGGGTGGGGCATCAGTGGTTTTTGGTCAAAAACCCACTGATGGACCTAGACACCTCCGATTGGACCCATTTCAGTTCTAGTCGTAATCTGGAGTTGTAAGGACTCCAAATCTGGTGGCAAATAATTACTATCTCCCCCTTTCTATAAACTCCAAATGTGCTACCATGCTCCTTATGAAAAAAAAATAAATAAAATAAGATCATTTTTTAAATTCACTTCCCATAGGGTGGAAAATAAAAGCGGTGCACTGTTTCGTGCCAACTGCCACGGAGCAATACCTTATTAGAAAAGGGATTTAAAGAAGGTATTAAGTAACCATAAATTTATTTTACAATAATTTTATTCACCATAAATTTTAGTTACACAAACAGTAAATCATTACTAGAATAAATTATTACAATTGTTCACTATTTCTATAGTTTAAAGTTTTTGTCAGACATGATTTTGTGTCCAAGTCTAAATCTATAAGCTCTCATATCAGCTTGTACAAAGTCTGTAGATCTCCAGAACATCAAACTCTCTGCATAGCGCATTATAAAAAAAGTACAATCCAACCTACAAAACAAATGCACAATCCATCATAAAAAAGGCAAATAGAATTATTATGGAACATACACTAATACTTACGATTTGCTTTGTGTGGGGCCAAGAACTTGCATCGTTTTATACTCTCTCCTGGAGAATGGTTCTAAACCTTTATGCCATATGTGATAGTATAACCAGTTCAGCTCCTTAAAAAACAACACCTACAAATATCAAACCATAGTAATTAATACATAAACAATGATTATTGTGTTGGTTGCTACTCGAAAAGCCTAGAGGTTCCACTGTACAAAAATTTTGTACAAAGGTCTGAACCTTTTCCTAGCTACCATGTGTTCTTTTAAATTAAATTTTGGATCGCCTGCGGAACTTAACACGTTTGATCCAAAACTTAATCTATTTGTTCTTTTAGGTTTTGACTTGGATCTCCTGCGGAACTTAACACGTTCTATCCAAATCACCTAAGTTATTAATTCCATTAAATATTAATTTCCATAATTGGTTCCCAGTACTGACGTGGCGAGGCACATGGCCTTCTTGGATATGGGAGCAACCACCACCGACTAGACAAAACCTTTTATAGAAAGATAATATTTAATTTCCTAAAATAACTTTAGGTTAACCAAAAGGAACAATCAAATCACAAGAAAAAGAAGAAAACATAAGAACACTACATCGAAAATAAATTCGAAATACTAGAATCGTAAGCCTCTTGTATTTGATATTATTTCCAAAAATAACTAGTATGATGCGGAAAGGAAAAATACTAGTTATACCTTTTAGAAAGACCTCTTGATCTTCTACCGTATTCCTCTTCTAACCTCGGACGTTGTGTGGGCAACGATCTTCCGAGATGAGAACCACCAAGCACCTTCTTCTTCCTTCTAGGTTTCGGCCACCAAAATTCTCCAAGAGAAGTAGAGGTCCGGCCACCACCACCAAGCTCCAAGGGATGCAAGAAATAAAACCTCCTTTCTCTCTTTCTTCTCCTAGCTAGAACCGGCCACCATCAAGAGCTCCAAGAGGGATTGCCGCCGGCCACAAGAAGAAGAGAAGAGGAAGAAGCTAGGGCCGGCCACCAAGGAGGAAAAGAGAGGAAGAATAGAATAGAGTTGTTCCACCATGAAGGCACCTCTACCCCCTCTTTTATAATCCTTGGTCTTGGCAAATAAGGAAAATTTAATAAAAAACTTCCTTAATTCTTTTGCCATTAAAAAGGAAAATTTATTTAATTAAAACAATTTTCTCTTTTAAATTTTCAATGGCCGGCCACTCTTCTCCCCAAAACAAGGAAAGTTTAAATTAATTAAAACTTCCTAAATTGTCTCAAAAATTTATAAAAAATTTCTAACAATTTTTATCCCTTCATGATTGGTTTATAAAAAAGGAAATTTAATAAATTAAAATCTTTCTTTTAAACATGTGGATAAAAAGAAAGTTATCTCTATAAATTAAAATCTCTTTCAATCTACAAATAAGAAAAGATATCAAATCTTTTCTTAATCTTTTGTAGAGACTTATAAAAGAGAATATTTAATTTAAACTCTCTTTTAAATCATGAACATGATTAAAAAGGAAAGTTTTCTTAAAATTTAAAATCCTCCTTTAATCAACAAATAAGGAAAGATTTCAAATTTTAAACTTTCTTTTAAACATGTAGGTGATTTACAAATAAGGAAAGTTTTTACCAAAAATTAAAACCACCCTTTTAAACTACAAATAAGGAAAGAGATTAATCTCTTTTCTTAATCTTTTGTAGAAAGCTATAAAAGAAAATTTTAATTTTTAAACTCTCTTTTAAAATCATGATATCCACATAAGAAATAATTTCAATAAAAATCCTTTTTAAATATTCTAGTGGCCGGCCACCTAAGCTTGGGACCCATGCTTTGGCCGGCCACCTACATGCCTCATCCATTTGGACTTGGCCGGCCCTAGCTTGGCTTCCAAGCTAGCTTGGCCGGCCCCATTGGATGGGTAAGAAGGTGGGTATGCGGTGGGTATAAATTTCTATATACTAGAGGCTACGATAGGGACCGAGAGGAGGAATTGGTTTTGGTCTCCCGATGAAATTAAGCATCCCGTGTTCGCCCTGAACACACAACTTAATTTCATCAATAATAATTCATTCCACTAAAGAACTATTATTGAACTACCGCACCAATCCCAAATTACATTTTTGAGCTCCTTCTTATTATGAGTGTGTTAGTCTCCCTGTGTTTAAGATAACAAATGTCCACTAATTAAGTAAGTTACTGACAACTCACTTAATTAATATCTAGCTCCAAGAGTAGTACCACTCAACTTCATTGTCATGTCGGACTAAGTCCACCTGCAGGGTTTAACATGACAATCCTTATGAGCTCCTCTTGGGGACATTCTCAACCTATATTACTAGAACACAGTTTCCTTCTATAATCAACAACACACACTATAAGTAATATCATTTCCCAACTTATCGGGCTTATTGATTCATCGAACTAAATCTCACCCATTGATAAATTAAAGAAATAAATATCAAATACATGTGCTTGTTATTATATTAGGATTAAGAGCACACACTTCCATAATAACTGAGGTCTTTGTTTCTTTATAAAGTCAGTATAAAAGAAACGACCTCTAATGGTCCTACTCAATACACTCTAAGTGTACTAGTGTAATTATATAGTTAAGATAAACTAATACCTAATTACACTACGACCTTCCAATGGTTTGTTCCTTTCCATTATGGTCGTGAGCTACTGTTTATAATTTATAAGGTACTGATAACATGATCTTCTGTGTGTGACACCACACACCATGTTATCTACAATATAAATTAATTGAACAACTACATTTATCATAAATGTAGACATTTGACCAATGTGATTCTTATTTCTAGATAAATGTTTATACCAAAAGCTAGGCTTTTAGTATACACTCTAACAATCTCCCACTTATACTAAAAGACTAAGCTGTCATATCTGCTGCCATACATCTGATTCCTAGCTCTTCAACATGTCCATCAAAAGCTCTTGCCTTAAGGACCTTAGTGAAAGGATCTATAGGTCATCACCTGATGCAATCTAGGCGGCAACAACTTCTCCTCGTTTATACGATTTCTCGTATTGGGTGGTACTTGCGCTCTATTGTGTTTACTTGCTTAATAGACTTATGGTTTCTTCGAGTTTGCTACTGCACCAACATTATTACAATAAATTGTAATAATCTTTGGACAAACCAGAAATCATATCTAAGTCTATCTTGAGGTTATTGAGTCATTCAGCTTTTATGACTACCTCAGAGGCTTGCCATATACTAAGCTTCTATGGCGGAGTCCAGAAAAACACTTATGCTTATCACTCTTCCATAATTATGACTTTACCTCCTAAAGTAAACACAAAACCCCGAGGTTGACTTATTATTGTCCCTATCCGATTGGAAGTCAAAATCCATGCAACCCACAAGGACTAAATTAACTGCCTTGTAAGCTATCATATAATCTCTAGTGCTTTTAAGGTACTATATGCTTTACTGCAGTCTACTATCCTTGTCCAGGGTTACTTTGATATCTGCTAACTATGCCCTTGGCAAAACAGATTTCTGATCTCGTGCATAGCATATATTAGGCATCCGACAGCCGAAGCACAAAGAACTGCCTTTATTTCCTTTATCTCCTTTGATGTCTACAGAGACATATCTTTAGATAAAGTTACTCCATCCTAAAAAGGTAAGAAACCTTTCTTGGAGTTTTGCATGCTTAAAATGAGCAAGGATTTTTCCGATGTATGAAGCTTGGGATAAGTAAAATATTCTTTTCTTGCGATCCCTTATTATTTTGATCTCAAGAATATATACATTCTCCCAAGTCCTTCATATCGAATTGTTTGGACAACCATACCCTTACTACTGACAACACTTTGATATTGTTTCCAACTACCAAAAATGTTATGTATAGTACAAGAAATACCACCACGTTTCCATCACGCCTTTTGTATACACAAGACTTATCCGGTTACTAAATAAATCCATAGGTCTGGATTACTTTGATAAACCGGATGTTCCAAGACCTTGAAGCTTTGCCTCAGTCCATAGACTAATTGAGCTTACACAAGATGCTCTTAGCCCTCTGCAATGAACCCTTCTGGTTGCTTTATATGGATGCTTTCTTCAAGACTTCCATTAAGGAATGTTGTCTTGACATCCACTTGCCAAATAGATAAAAGAATCCAGATAGATTTTAGCATGACTACCAGTGAAAAAAGTTTCCTTTTTCATCAAGCCTTGCTTTGAAGATTTCTACCTTCCTATCTATCCTTCTTTTCCTATTATAGACCTTTTACACCCAAAGGCTTTTACACCACTTGGTGGTTTTACAAGCTTCCAGATTTTATTAGAATACATATATTCTAATTCTATTATTCATTACTCTTTGCCAAGATGCTGCATATTTATCTTGGAGTGCATCGTCATATGTTCGGAGATCAGGTTCATGTCCTTCAGGGATCGAGTCCAAAAACTCTCCCAAAACATGAATCTTTTAAGGTTGCTTAACAACCCTCCCACTACGACAAGGCATTTTCTGTAATTGTGTATTATTTGTGATACGTGTTGCAGTTTTTCTTGTGGTATCTCATCTTGTACAGTTGGTACTAGATTAGACATGTCTTTTATTATTTCCTTAAGAACAAATTTACTTATGAGCACGTGGTTCATTATATAGTCCTCTTCTAAAAAACAGTCATTGATGTTAACAATGACCTTCTGATTTTTAAGACTATAAACCTACTTTTGTTTATCTAGGATAACTTACAAACAAGTGAACTCTTATCCAACTTATCATTATCTCTCATATGTGCTGGATTACCCGAATCCGAATATGCTTCAAAATAGGCTTACGCCTATTCAGCAACTCTATATGAGTAGAGAATTATGACTTTGGAAGGTACTACGTTCACTTCCGTTTCCAGAGCATATCCTTAAAACAAATTTGGTAATTTTCTGAATAACTCATCATCTATCTAATTATTCCATAAGAGTCCTATACCTTCTTTCTACCACACCATTCTGTTGGGGTGTACCAGATGCAGTTAGTTGGGATTGAAATCCAACTTCTGATAAGTGACTCCTAAATTCTCCCAAGAGGTACTTGCCACTACAATCTTACCATAGTGGCTTTTATTTTAACATTTCTCCGCATCAGCCTTGTACTCTTTGAACTAATCAAAGTACTTAGTCTTGCGGCACATTAAGTAAATTTATTTGTATCTTGAATAGTTGTCTATAAAATAGACAAAATATTCAATACTACCTCTTGTCTGGATAGTTATAGGATCACACAAATCAGAATGAACCAATTTCAACATATCTTTGACTCCATACCCCTTGGACTTAAAAGCTTCTTGGTTATTTTCCTCCTAAGTAAGACTCGCAGGTTGGAAAGATTTCCACTACCAATGAACCCAAAAGTTTATCAGCTACCAATGAATCCTACTCAAGTATAACCTAGCTTTTAGATGCCAAAGATATAATTGGTTCTTTTCTGAAGGTTGCTTTCTCTTAAAATTAGAAGATGTGTTACTAATTTCCATTTGTTGCATCGTGGGAGTTATTGGATTATAAATTGTCAACCATCATACCAGAATAGATAACTTCCATATTTTTCTTGATAACAACTTTGTTATCAAAATAGACACAATATCTATAATAGTTTAGAAATTGAAATCAGGTTCTTTCTAAACTTGGTACGTAAAGACAATTACTTAAAATCCATATTTTATTCTTATCAATGGATAAACATCTCCCACTGCAACAGCTATCACTTTTACAGTAGTGCCCATGTGGACGGTGATTTACCTTTCATTTAGTTGTCGGGTTTCCTGGAACCCTGAATTGCAGACATGATTAATGACATCTTGTATCTACACTCCAGGTTCTTGTAGATAACACCACTAGACATGTTTCAACTAATGAATTAAATACACCTAAATTGTTCTTAGTTCTAAGAAGACAGTCTACCTTAATGTCCAAGTCCTATTTCCAATCATTACAATTGGGACTACTAAGTCTTTTTCTATAGTATGACTACTAGGGATTGACAAACATCCTAAGAATCACAAAAATATTTGGTCAAGATCAACTCCTTAAAATCTCCATGAATTTTGTATATACAAAATCGAAGAGGAGATTTTATTCATTAATTTTATTATCTCGTCAACTTTACTTTATGACGAATAAAATTAATAGTTGATCTATCTTTGATCAAATATTTGGTCAAAACTCTTTGAATTTAAAATAACATTGATTCCTCAAACAATATTATTTAAATTCACCAACACCTCAAACACCGTGAATTTTGCATGCCACGTTAGTGTGGACGTATACAAAATTTAAACATTTGTAAGAGGAGGGTTTTACCCATTAATTATCTTGTCAATAAATCTTTATGACAAATAAAATTACCTCAAACACCGTGAATTTTGTATGCCACGTTAGTGTGGACGTATACAAAATCAAATATTTGTAAGAGGGGTTTTTAATTTTATTATCTTGTCAACCTATTTATTTGACAAATTAATAGTTGGTTTTCTTCAGTCACACAAATAATAGCAGTGACTCCGATGGGGAGGATACTATTAGACGTGCCTAAGTGTATACCATTACTTGACACTAAGTCCATTAATAATATTATGCCCCTTCCGTTAGGGAAGATCACACGCTCTTAATTAACTTCCTATAGTCATCCAAAATTGGAAGTCTGTTCTAGTGATCCACAAACAAGCTCATCCGTTATGGAGGAAGGCACTCAGAGCCAACGCGCAAGCTTGTTTGCATCACTTACAAACCAGTAATGGAGACCATGGGATTTAAAAATCCCTCTCCCACTTAGTTATTTATAAACGAGGAATTTTTAAATATACTAGTCTATGTATACTAACATACACACACAACACAATATAAAAGCAATAAATAGAAAATCTAATTTTCAACTATTATGGCTTTTATCTATTGCTGTCCTCCGTGTGTCACCAACCCTAGCTGCTGCCATCTTTGGCCACTGCCACCGGGTCTAGTTGTCGCATCCATCTTGCTCCTTGTTCCGCTGCGCCTCTGGTCCTCAAAAGGTTGCACGCCTTGCAAGATTCGACCCGCGACATAAATAGAATTTTACATTTTTCGATCCTATATTCCTCGAAGGAATGTACATGTATCTAGATCAAAAAATAAAATCCTAATAAAACTAAATACAGCTCCTGCTGTATTTTATAATACAATCATGCACACACAATAAAATGCCCTTGACATGTCCAAGGGTCCAATCACACACATAATAACTATAAGCCATAATAGTTGGATCCTGCATCCACAAAGTTAGCACATCCTACTATTAATCTGCCTAAATTATGTATGACATGTGCATAATTAAACTAATACCAAATACACAGAGGCAAATCCCTAGCTCTGATACCAATTGTTGGTTGCTACTCGGAAAGCCTAGAGGTTTCACTGTACAAAAATTTTGTACAAAGGTCTGAACCTTTTCCTAGCTACCATGTGTTCTTTTAAATTAAATTTTGGATCGCCTGCGGAACTTAACACGTTTGATCCAAAACTTAATCTATTTGTTCTTTTAGGTTTTGACTTGGATCTCCTGCGGAACTTAACACGTTCGATCCAAATCACCTAAGTTATTAATTCCATTAAATATTAATTTCCATAATTGGTTCCCAGTACTGACGTGGCGAGGCACATGGCCTTCTTGGATATGGGAGCAACCACCACCGACTAGACAAAACCTTTTATAGAAAGATAATATTTAATTTCCTAAAATAACTTTAGGTTAACCAAAAGGAACAATCAAATCACAAGAAAAAGAAGAAAACATAAGAACACTACATCGAAAATAAATTCGAAATACTAGAATCGTAAGCCTCTTGTATTTGGTATTATTTCCAAAAATAACTAGTATGATGCGGAAAGGAAAAATACTAGTTATACCTTTTAGAAAGACCTCTTGATCTTCTACCGTATTCCTCTTCTAACCTCGGACGTTGTGTGGGCAACGATCTTCCGAGATGAGAACCACCAAGCACCTTCTTCTTCCTTCTAGGTTTCGGCCACCAAAATTCTCCAAGAGAAGTAGAGGTCCGGCCACCACCACCAAGCTCCAAGGGATGCAAGAAACAAAACCTCCTTTCTCTCTTTCTTCTCCTAGCTAGAACCGGCCACCATCAAGAGCTCCAAGAGGGATTGCCGCCGGCCACAAGAAGAAGAGAAGAGGAAGAAGCTAGGGCCGGCCACCAAGGAGGAAAAGAGAGGAAGAATAGAATAGAGTTGTTCCACCATGAAGGCACCTCTACCCCCTCTTTTATAATCCTTGGTCTTGGCAAATAAGGAAAATTTAATAAAAACTTCCTTAATTCTTTTGCCATTAAAAAGGAAAATTTATTTAATTAAAACAATTTTCTCTTTTAAATTTTCAATGGCCGGCCACTCTTCTCCCCAAAACAAGGAAAGTTTAAATTAATTAAAACTTCCTAAATTGTCTCAGAAATTTATAAAAAATTTCTAACAATTTTTATCCCTTCATGATTGGTTTATAAAAAGGAAATTTAATAAATTAAAATCTTTCTTTTAAACATGTGGATAAAAAGAAAGTTATCTCTATAAATTAAAATCTCTTTCAATCTACAAATAAGGAAAGATATCAAATCTTTTCTTAATCTTTTGTAGAGACTTATAAAAGAGAATATTTAATTTAAACTCTCTTTTAAATCATGAACATGATTAAAAAGGAAAATTTTCTTAAAATTTAAAATCCTCCTTTAATCAACAAATAAGGAAAGATTTCAAATTTTAAACTTTCTTTTAAACATGTAGGTGATTTACAAATAAGGAAAGTTTTTACCAAAAATTAAAACCACCCTTTTAAACTACAAATAAGGAAAGAGATTAATCTCTTTTCTTAATCTTTTGTAGAAAGCTATAAAAGGAAATTTTAATTTTTAAACTCTCTTTTAAAATCATGATATCCACATAAGAAATAATTTCAATAAAAATCCTTTTTAAATATTCTAGTGGCCGGCCACCTAAGCTTGGGACCCATGCTTTGGCCGGCCACCTACATGCCTCATCCATTTGGACTTGGCCGGCCCTAGCTTGGCTTCCAAGCTAGCTTGGCCGGCCCCATTGGATGGGTAAGAAGGTGGGTATGCGGTGGGTATAAATTTCTATATACTAGAGGCTACGATAGGGACCGAGAGGAGGAATTGGTTTTGGTCTCCCGATGAAATTAAGCATCCCGTGTTCGCCCTGAACACACAACTTAATTTCATCAATAATAATTCATTCCACTAAAGAACTATTATTGAACTACCGCACCAATCCCAAATTACATTTTTGAGCTCCTTCTTATTATGAGTGTGTTAGTCTCCCTGTGTTTAAGATAACAAATGCCCACTAATTAAGTAAGTTACTGACAACTCACTTAATTAATATCTAGCTCCAAGAGTAGTACCACTCAACTTCATTGTCATGTCGGACTAAGTCCACCTGCAGGGTTTAACATGACAATCCTTATGAGCTCCTCTTGGGGACATTCTCAACCTAGATTACTAGGACACAGTTTCCTTCTATAATCAACAACACACACTATAAGTAATATCATTTCCCAACTTATCGGGCTTATTGATTCATCGAACTAAATCTCACCCATTGATAAATTAAAGAAATAAATATCAAATACATGTGCTTGTTATTATATTAGGATTAAGAGCACACACTTCTATAATAACTGAGGTCTTTATTTCTTTATAAAGTCAGTATAAAAGAAACGACCTCTAATGGTCCTACTCAATACACTCTAAGTGTACTAGTGTAATTATATAGTTAAGATAAACTAATACCTAATTACACTACGACCTTCCAATGGTTTGTTCCTTTCCATTATGGTCGTGAGCTACTGTTTATAATTTATAAGGTACTGATAACATGATCTTCTGTGTGTGACACCACACACCATGTTATCTACAATATAAATTAATTGAACAACTACATTTATCATAAATGTAGACATTTGACCAATGTGATTCTTATTTCTAGATAAATGTTTATACCAAAAGCTAGGCTTTTAGTATACACTCTAACATATTGGATATAAGAAATTTGTTACTTACAGTTTGATTAAAAACAGAAGTGTAATTTTCTGTGGTGCCAAGAGAGTTATAATGAATTATTTGTCGTTCCTCCAGGTCCATGACCATTAGATGCTAATGATCATCTTGGTTATGTAGAGGACAAAAAATATTTCTAATGTCATTGTCGTCATCAGTTTTTGCAGTTTGTTTCAATGCATCCACGTGCATCATTCCGAACAAGTCCTATGTAAATAATAGAGCTAATGGTGACTGCATCCAATATATAATGTAAACAATTTACAATGAGATAAGGGACATACTGGGAATCCAACCCCACAAAATATGGATGGGTGGTATGGTGAGTTAGGGTGTTTGGCTTCATTAGCAAGAATATTCCAATAAACATTTATGCAATCCCCATTGGTATATTGTGTCCAATCAAATATTGTCATAAAAGATTGCATATCTAAGGAGAAATTATCATTTGCCCATATTGGTTGCACCGTCACCCTACACACAAGTATACAGTCAATGGTATTTAATAAATTTAAAATAAAAAAATTATCATTAAACTCCAATAATAATCCTTTGTTGACATGTGGGTTAAGAATTTAGGTTGGCAACTACGTTACCTTAACTGACTGAGCTTCAACAATGCATCGGCTATCACATCATCTTTGCTCTTTTTAAAAAATGTTTTCGAAGTAGGAGAGTGTGCGCTTTTGCAGATTGAAACTTGTGCCTGATATCTCATTATTTTATTTTATTTAATCACCTCGATTTATGTGTAAGATTATTTATTATTATTTTGAAATAATACTTTTTATATTATCAGCCCCCACGTTGGGCCTGATATGCACTTATATCAGGCCCACGTTGGGCCTGATATCCAAGCTTATCAGGCCCAACGGAGGCTGATTGTATTTTAAATTTTTCCCAGCACCTATAGATATTTAAATAATTATTTTCCACCAGATTCTGAGTACTTGCAACTCCAGAATACTACTAGAGCTGAAATGGGTCCAATCCGATGTGTCTAGGTCCATCAGTGAGTTTTGACCAAAACCCACTGATGGCCCTCCCCTACTTGGATTTTCATGAAATCAAGTCCACTGTGAAGCTCTTGGTGGGGAGATGGTATTTATGGTGTCAAACATAATTTATACACCATGGATTAGGAAGTATGACTACGTGCCAGTTGGCACGGAATAGTGCACACCTTTTCTTTTCTACCCTATGGAAGGTGACTATTAAAATTGATGTTATTTTATTATTTTGATCAGGCCCCTGTAAGAATACTTGGAGTTTATATTAGGGGGAGATAGAATACTGCATTATTAAATGATATTCATATCAGGCCCACGTTGGGCCTAATATGCACGCATATCAGGCCCACGTTGGGCCTAATATCCAAGAATATCAGGCCCAACGGAGGCTGATTGTATTTTAAATTTTTCCCAGCACCTATAAATATTTACATAATTATTTGCCACCAGATTCTGAGTCCTTGCAACTCCAGAATACCACTAGAGCTGAAATGGGTCTAATCCGATGTGTCTAGGTCCATCAGTGGGTTTTGACCAAAATCCACTGATGGCCCTCCCCTACTTGGATTTTCATGAAATCAAGTTCATTGTGAAGGTCTTGGTGGGGAGATGGTATTTATGGTGTCAAACATAATTTATACACCATGGATTAGGAAGTATGGCTCCGTGCCAGTTGGCACGGAACATTGCACACCTTTTCTTTTCTACCCTATGGAAGGTGACTATTAAAATTGATGTTATTTTATTATTTTGATCAGGCCCCTGTAAGAATGCTTGGAGTTTATATTAGGGGGAGATAGAATATTGCTTTATTAAATGATATTCATATCAGGCCCATGTTGGGCCTGATATGCACGCATATCAGGCCCACGTTGGGCCTGATATGCACGCATATCAGGCCCACGTTGGGCCTGATATGCACGCATATCAGGCCCACGTTGGGCCTGATATCCAAGCATATCAGGCACAACGGAGGCTGATTGTATTTTAAATTTTTTCTAGCACCTATAAATATTTAAATAATTATTTGCCACCAGATTCTGAGTCCTTGTAACTCCAGAATACCACTAGAGCTGAAATGGGTCCAATCCGATGTGTCTAGGTCCATCAGTGGGTTTTGACGAAAACCCACTGATGGCCCTCCCCTACTTGGATTTTCATGAAATTAAGTCCTCTGTGAAGGTCTTGGTGGGGAGATGGTATTTATGGTGTCAAACATAATTTATACACCATGGATTACGAAGTATGGCTCCGTGCCAGTTGCCATTTATTTTTTCATAAGGAGCATGGTAGCACATTTTGAGTTTATAGAAAGGCGAGATAGTATAAATTTATAAGAAAGGATACCATACCAAGGCCACTTTGGGCCTGATATGCTTGGATATCATGCCCACGTTGGGCCTGATATCCACTCATATCAGGCCCACGTTGAGCCTGATATCCAAGCATATCAGGCCCAACGGAGGCTAATTGTATTTTAAATTTTTTCCAGCACCTATAAATATTTAAATAATTATTTGCCACCAGATTCTGAGTCCTTGCAACTCCAGAATACCACTAGAGCTGAAATGGGTCCAATCCGATGTGTCTAGGTCCATTAGTGGGTTTTGACCAAAACCCACTGATGGCCCTCCCCTACTTGGATTTTCATGAAATCAAGTCCCCTGTGAAGGTCTTGGTGGGGAGATGGTATTTATGGTGTCAAACATAATTTATACACCATGGATTACGAAGTATGGCTCCGTGCCAGTTGCCATTTATTTTTTCATAAGGAGCATGGTAGCACATTTTGAGTTTATAGAAAAGGGGAGATAGTATAAATTTATAAGAAAGGATACCATACCAAGGCCACTTTGGGCCTGATATCCACTCATGTCAGGCCCATGTTGGGCCTGATATCCAAGCATATCAGGCCCAACGGAGGCTGATTGTATTTTAAATTTTTCCTAGCACCTATAAATATTTAAATAATTATTTGCCACCAGATTCTGAGTCCTTGCAACTCTAGAATACCACTAGAGCTGAAATGGGTCCAATCCGATGTGTCTAGGTCCATAAGTGGGTTTTGACCAAAACCCACTGATGGCTCTCCCCTACTTGGATTTTCATGAAATCAAGTCCCCTGTGAAGGTCTTGGTGGGGAGATGGTATTTATGGTGTCAAACATAATTTATACATCATGGATTATGAAGTATGGCTCCGTGCCAGTAGGCACGGAACAGTTAACAGCTTTTCTTTTCTACCCTATGGAATGTGACTATTAAAATTGATGTTATTTTATTATTTTAATCAGGCCCCTGTAAGAATGCTTGGAGTTTATATTAGGGGGAGATAGAATAATGCTTTATTAAATGATAGTCATATCAGGCCCACGTTGGGCCTGATATCCATGCATATCAGGCCTAACAAAGCCTGATTTTATATTGTTTTTTTTCCAGCACCTATAGATATATAAATAATGGTTTGCCAGCATATTTGGAGTCCTTGCAACTCCAGAATACCACTATAGCTGAAATGGGTCCAATAAGAGGTGTCAAGGTCCATCAGTGGGTTTTGACCTAAACCCACTGATGGCCTTCCCCTATTTGGATCTACATGAAATCAAGTCTCCTGTGAAGGTCTACCTGGGAAGATGGTATATCTGGTGTCAAAACATATTTATACCCCATTTCAATGACCTAGAACTGCTGTCCTATCTTATTTTGCAAGGATTACTATACTCCCTTTGTGCATGTTTTAACACATCTATATTTCACTACATATTAATGTGACTTTGAAATTACGAACCCCTTCCTGTTGAATTGAAATGTATCGCATTTTTATTTGACACAATGGAGATATGGTGTGAAGTATTATTTCTGCCTTGCAGGTGATGGTTTACACTTCTCATACCTACCATAAAACTGTAACACAAACTAAATACTCCATAAACGTATATAACAGAAACATCACTTTTAACAACTGTTTGTCTTATAAACCTATTTATGTACTTCATACAAAACATATGCCTCAACTCCTCCAATTTACAATTCAGTCAAGATCCAGGGGCTGGCGGCATTCTAAAGGTCCTCCGATTATGGCCCAGTTGTTTGCACCTGCTGCATTTGATTTTTACCTTCCCATTATGTTTTGACTCGATCTTTGCCTTCTTTCGCCTACCAGGCTGCACAAGGCTACGGGGACATAGCACTATAATGTTGTTGACACCCCTAGGCCAAAATTCTTTGCTTCGACAGGGGTAAATACGATCCATGTATGTCGTTTTCCAATTATGTGAATGAAAGTAATGCTCACAATATGGGAGTGTATCCATGTTCCGGTGAATTATGACGGCATTTGCATGTGAGCAAGGCAATCCTGAAATTTGAAACTCCCCACAGTTACAATATTTCCTCTCCAAATCAACAATGTATGAAGCACCCCATGTCTCTACTTCCATTTCGGATTGAGAGTAGGGGTGGACTTTATATCGTCTAGCTTTCTCCCTCCTTGATTGCATTTCTTTGGTAGCATGAGGTGTCAACACTACATACCATTTCGACACTTCCTCCTTACGGTTACAGAACCATTGAGCTACCTTTCTTCTGGTATTATCAATTAACCTGTTTATCGGAAGTTCACGCGTCTCCTTGAACAAAGCATTTAAACTCTCTACACAATTGGTGGTTAGCATTGTGTACCTTCTCCCACTAAAGTGTGCATTAGCCCATCTTTTAGGGTCAATGTTCTGAAGCCACTTATGAGCATCTGGATGTTTTTCAAGCATGGACTGCATTATGAGATCATATTGTAGTGTTGTGTTTGCTCGAGCAGCTGCCTAAAACAACCCTAAACCTGACCTACTGCCAGTATCTGTTACCATATTGCAAGACATGTGGTGGCAACAAAAAGCATGATGGGCAGTAGGGTAGACTTTCCTAACTGCTGCTATAATGCCACGATGTCTATCTGATACTATACTCATTGACTCTGGATCAACATTAAAGAATCTCTTCGTATGATCCAGAAACCACTCCCATGCAGACCCACATTCAACTTCAGCGATTCCAAAGGCTACTGGGAGGACATTGTCATTAGCATCTATTGATGTAGCCATCAACAACACACCCAGATATTTGCCTCTTAGGTGCGTGGCATCAATTCCAATTAATTTACACAGATAAGACCTGAATACTCTCCTACAAGCTCCAAAACCCCAAAAACATCGTTGGAATTGATTATCCCCATTCCTGTGTAGTGCAGCATAGGTTTCAGGATCCCTTACTCTTAACTCACGCAGATATAGTGGAAGATCTCTATATGCTTGATCATAATCTCCAACAACTTTCTTCATCGCTTTCTCTCGAGCTATGTAAGCTTTTCTGTAGGATATGGTCACTCCGAACCTGGCTTTTATATCTGCTATAATCATACTTGGCTTGTATTGTTCATTAGCAAGAAATTGCTCTTCAACAAAAGAAGCTACAAAGGATGAAGAGCATGCTTGATGATCAGCACTTTCCCTAATGGTGCCACATTGGTGTTCCTTTATATATTTCGTAACAATGAACTCGACATCCCCCCTGGCAACTACTCTCCACTTACACGGTTGATTGAAGCAGACAGCTTTTACTTTATTTTTCCTAGTGTAAACTGGGTTATATCTCATATGTTTAACCATGACATGCTTCACAAGTTGATTCTTGAACTCTTGTCGAGACTGAAATATCTGTCCTACAAAAAATTCATGCTGATCTGTTGCCTCTTCAATTGGCCTTTGGAGCAATCGAGAATTTAGAATATATGGATCATCAGCTATTGGGAACTCCTCCTCTAAGTCACTATACTGCTCTTGAGATATTTCATATTGTTCAATCTACATATCATCAGCAAAGAATTCTTGTACATCTGTATTGCATTGCATTTCCTCTCCATTTCAGTTATAATACCCTTCCTCCTCACTCCAACTAGGCTCATAGTAATCAACAAGTGTTGCACACGGGTTCAGAACCTCATCTTCTTGAATACTAGCTTCTTCATTTAGATCAAATGTGAAATTACTGCTTGTATTTCTATTTGTGTTATGTACACAACTATACTGTGAAGATGATGGAATATTTGTTCTGGATACTTCTCCTACATTATCTGCATGTCCAATGCTAGAAGTTGCATCAAGAGTATTCCATATCTCAGATAGAATTTCGTCGGTTATATGATCATCCCTGATAAATAAATTACAAATTATTTTAGTAAATTTGCAACTCCATAATCTTTTTCTGTAGTTAAATTGTAATTTTGCTCAAACTAGGAAGGGTCTGATGTAAAAGCAAAGTTTTAACCACATAACACATTATCGATATCAGGCCCAAGGTGGGCCTGATATCATAGATATCAGGCCCACGTTGGGCCTGATATCTATGATATCAGGTCACTTTTGAAGCAGATACTTCTTGTAAACTAGGCCCACCACTGACTAAACCCTAAACCATAAATAAACAATTTTTAGCCAAACTTAACTATTTACGTCAAAAACTAACATGAATTAAATCGATTAAGTCTTCTATTACATCATAATTCAGGTGTTATTGAATATTATTCCCCACACAACCAAAATTAACCATAAAACCACTTTTTGCTGCCACCCTTCACACACAAATGGTGTACTTTTTATTTACCTTCACTACCCTATTTTACAGTAAAAAAATCCATACATACATGTCTAAATCTTTAAATGTGTGCTTCTACTAATTTCCCTCTCTCAAGAAGTTTGTCCTTCTCGGCTGACCTTCTTAACTTAATTTGTCCTTCGTCTCCTCTAGCAACTCTTACACAATTATGCCATAAACCTAACTGGTCTATTGCAATCGCCAACCACCACGAGCAGTAATGGCAAGCGCAGGGTTCATATATTTTTTTTTCTTTCAAGTTTATAACACCACACAGAGGGATGAAGGGAGAGAGACGGTGAGAAGACGTGTATCCGAACCACAAATTATTTTTCTATTCTACTTTCGGCTTGGATGCTTGGAAAAATATATTTGAAAAAGGCGGTTGCCAGGTTAGCCAGAGGGGTAATCTGGGAATTGACTTTGGTAAACTCCGCCTTTTGGTAAATACAAAACTGTGATATGTTTTTTGGTAAATACATTAACCTTAGTATGCCTTTTGGTAAATTGCCGTAGATATATGGTGAAATAAATTTTAGATCGTTGTACAGCGTTGTTCCTTACTTCCAATGTTATTGTCTCAACTAATCCTAGCTGTTTAATGTGTAGTAACTATTTTTTAGCTATTACAACGTGTAGAAGTTACTATGTAGATGCTACAATGGATAGCAAATAGTAAGTAGTCGCTAACTGTGTTAAAATGATATAATAAATTTAAAGTGATTTTGATGAAATTTAAATAATTTTGATCAAATTGGTAAAGAATATTTTGATATAATAGTGTTAAAAATTTAAAATTACCAATAGTTGTTAACTATAATATGTAAAAAGAAAAATGATACATGCAACGAAGCTACTCACTGAAAGTCATCCGCGATTGAGTTGGCAGCTTGCATGGTGAAGTTAACCTCAGGAAAAAATGGGGACCTCAGCTTTTGTAATCATTCGTTGGCTTCCTCTTTCACTCTTCTCCTCCCCTGTCTTAACTGTCCTAACTCTCTGTCTTCTTCTTCACGTTCTTCATCCCTCTCCTATCTCTCCTCCCGTCAACGAGCTAATCTAGCGAAGGACCCAACCCTAACTCGAAACTCTTCTCTCATTCTTTGGTCGCAGTCCCCTTCCCTGCCCTAACTCTTCTTCTTCTTCCCTTGTGTTCTCTCTTCTCCCTCCCCTCCCCTGCCCTAACTCCTTCTTCGAATTCTTTTATGCAATTCATGCTAACCCAGCCCTAACTCAGCCACACCTCGTTGTCGTCGTCGTCGTCCTCCTCCTCCTTCCCTCTCCCTTCCAAGAAATCAAAGCCCTATCTAGCTACGACTCTATTTCATAGAATTTCTTAGCCCTAATTTCTTCACCTAAGTTCTCACCCCTAATTTCTTCACCCAAGCCTATGAATTGCAGCTTGTGTGGGAATGAAGCGGCAAACCTTGTCAACCGATGAAAGCAATAGAGCCAAGCAACGAAGATTTTTCAAGTCAGGTGAGAGCAATTCATGCTCAAATAATCATATGATGGACCTTGAATTTATGACGATAGCTAAAATGTTATTATATTGAAAATGTGTTTCTTTTATTTTTGTGTTTGAATATTATTTGGGAGTTATGGTTATCTGAATGATTGTTTTATTGGCATTTAAGCATGTGTGTTTTTTTGATCGGTTTTCTTTATTATGTGACATAGTATGTGTGCTTGACTTTTCTCTTCTACTTGAGCTAAATTATGAATAGATATGATAGAATAACATTACGTACTTGCCCTGCATTTTTAATAAATATAAGTGAAGAAATTGTCATAGAATAAAGAAATATGATTCAAATAAGGTAAAGGATAACAATGACCATGCGGATCAAGACTCATCTCCATCTAGTGTAAATGAAATTAAGCTTCTTGAGATTGGAATGACATTTTCATCTAAAGAAGAAGTTCATACTTTTTATAATTCCTATACCCAGAATGTTGATTTTGGTATTTACAAACTAGGTGGTAGAAATAGAGATGATGGAAAGTAAAAATATTTCTTTATTGGATGAGCCAAAAATGGTAGGAAAGCATCTCAAGCAAAAAAAAAGTTTTATACCCTCAACCTTCTATTAAGACGAATTGCAAAGTTAAGATTAATGCTGCTATTCGAAATGATGGGAACTTTGTGATAATTAGTGTATGCCTTAAACATAATCATATCTTGAGCCCTAGAAAGTCAAGACATTTTAGATATAATATTGGATTCAACTACAAAGAGAAAATTAGAATTAAATGATCAAGTTGGAATAACTTTAAACAAAAGTTTTCAATCTTTTGTAGTTGAAGTTGGAGGCTATGAGAATTTGACATTTGATGAGAGAAAGTGTAGAAATTATATTTCAGAAGTTAGAAGATTGAGGTTAGGGGATGGAGATGTTGAAGCTTTGAGTAATTATTTTTGTCATATGCAAAGTGGGAACTCAAACTTTTTTTATATGCTTGATTTAGACGGGGAATCTCGAATAAGAAATATTTTTTGGGCAGATGCAAAATGTAGGGCTATGTATGATCACTTTTATGATGTTATGACTTTTGATACAATCTATTTGACTAATAGTTATAACATGTCATTTGCTCCATTTGTTGGGATGAATCATCATGGTCAATCTATTTTGCTAGGATGTGGATTATTATCAAGCGAAGACTCAACACTTTCATATGGTTGTTCAAATCTTAGTTGGTATGTATGCTTAGACGTGCTCCAAAGGCTATAATCACAGACCAATGTCATGCCATGACAAATGCAATTGAAGAGATATTTCCGAATTCTCATCATCATTTGTGCTTTGACATATCATGAAAAAGCTTCCAACAGAATTAGGTGGTCATGCTCAATACAAAATGATAAAGAAACAATTGAAGAACATTGTTTATAACTTTCTTACAATTGATGAGTGTGATGAGAATTGGTTGAAAATGATTGAGAAGTTTAATTTGGAGAACAATGATTAGTTGAAATTTTTGCATGAAGAATGAAATAGATGAATACTTGTATATGTTAAAGATAACTTTTGGATATATATGTCCACATCTCAAAGAAGTCAAAGTATGAATGTATTTTTTGATAACTACGTCTATTCTAAAATAAGTAATTTGTTGAGCAGTATGATAGTGCTTTGAAGAAGAATATTGAGAATGAAAAATATTTGAATTTTGTTTCTTTTAATTATCATGCCAGTTATTTTTGGTCATCCTATTGAAGACAATTTCAAAATGCTTACACTAACAACTTATTTAAGTTGTTCCAAGATGAAATAAAAGGGTTGATGTTTTGCGATACCTCATTGTTGAAGGAAGAACAGAGAACTTTTATATTTGAAGTATTAGAAACTATGTTGGAAAAAAAATAGAGAACTTTTAAGAGAAGTTTCCTTTAGAGTACATTATACGGAGTTAGATTGTCAATTGAAGTGTGTGTCCCATCTATGAGTTTCGAGGAATTTTATGTATGAATGTGATTAAAGTGTTGATAAGAATAAAGCTAATTGAGGTTCCTATGAATTATATTATGGATTGATGATGCAAAGATATGAAGTGTGGCATTAAAGTATCAGTAAGATCTATGTGTTGGATCGATAGGCACGTGAGAGGGGGGTGAATCACGTAGTTTTCAAAAATTTATTTTATTATTTAAATAAAAAACACGAGTACATGCAGCAAAAAAATAGAGAAATCAAAAGACAAGTAAGAAAACCAAAACAGACACGGTCGGTTTACTTGATTCGGAGCCTTCGATGACTCCAACTCCAAGATCCAGGTCCCGCGGACCTATCAATGGGCAATCCACTAAAATATCTTTTTCGGTACCTCCAGAAAAGGGAATCGAGTACACAGAAAGAGGGAACAAGTGCAACACCATACACTTGTCCCTTTGCAAGTAGTAAAATGTACAAATTGTTACCCAACTCCTTGGAAGATTGTCAGCTTAGACTTAGTGTCAATCGGCTCGTTGGCAACAATTGGGCACAGCAGTGTCGTAGCAGTGTCACAACAGGAAGTTGGAGCAGTCGGGACCTCAAATGGATGCACAGAAGCTTGTATGGATATTATTTTTTGAAGCTTGGTCGAATATGTTGGGACCGATGTGCCCATTAGAGGGGGGGGTGAATAGCGTCTCGTTGCGCGCTCGTAGGTTGCGTCTTGATGATGATATGCAACAGAAATAAAATACAAGACTCACATAACGCTAACAAGTAGATTTACTTGGAATCCACCTCAAGAAGAGGTGACTAATCCAAGGATCCACACACGACACACTCCTCCACTATGAAAACCTCCTTCTGGGTCGCAGCCGGAGACAGAGAAGCCTCGTACAAACTCTCACACACACAAACAACTCACACAAGAAAAAGAAATACAAATACAAGTAAAAACACTCTCTTCTTGCTTACTTATTGCTTGTTGTTGTCTCTTGAACCTTGAGAGAACACTCTCAAGAGCCTTCAAGAACTGGCGGTGAAAGTCGGAGAAGCTCATTGAAGATCGTAGAAAAATCACAGGAAGAAGCTCACAAAGAACTAGCGAAGAAAATGCTCCACCCAGACTATATACAGTGCCTCCAATCGATTGAAATCAACCCCAATCGATTGCCACGTCAGCATCGCTCCATTGCAGCCGTCCATCACCTACATCCTGCGCAACTGTCACTTCCCAATCGATCGATCGATCGATTGGGACTGCCTGAATCGATCGTCCGATCGATTCAGCGCCTTTCTATGCTTTCGCGTCCGCGTGAGAGCTTTTGCTGCCCAATCGATCGACCGATTGATTGGCAGCTCCTAATCGATCGCCCGACCGATTGAGAAAGTCTCTGTGCTCGTGATTTCACATCCCAATTGATCGGTCGATCGATTGGGCCTTCCCACAATCGCAGCACAGTCCAAATCGATCGATCGATCGATTTAGACCATGTTCAATCGATCGCCTGATTGATTGAATACTCTGAACTTGACTCAAACTCAAGTCTAAAGTCCTAAACCCAACTTCCGGTCAACTGTGACCTTTTGGGTCTCCATGCCTAGCATTTGGCCACACCTGACCAACCTCGAACTGGCCTTCTAGCCTCCTCCATCAGCCTTGCGTCCCTCGGATATCTCCCCATCCTTCACGCCTTGCCTTCAGGAGCTTCCTTCAGCCTCATCCTAGTTTTCGAGTCTTCCTTGCCAAGTCATACCATGACTTACCTTGCCAAGACCTCATGCTTGGACTTACACCCTTTGCCAAGATCACACTTGGACTTTCCAATTTCCTGGCTCCTCACCAGGACTTTCTCCTTTGCCAAGATCACACTTGGACTTTCCAACTGTCTGGCTCCTCACCAGGACATTCCACTTGCCTGGCTCCTCACCAGGACTTTCTCCTTTGCCAAGATCACACTTGGACTTTCCAATTGCCTGGCTCCTCACCAGGACTTTCTCCTTATATTGTCAAACATCAAAACTCAAATCCTGACTCAAGCTTGACTCAACTCAAGCTTAGTCAAACTGGTCAACCTTGACCTAGGGAAATTGCCCCAACAATCTCCCCCTTTTTGATGTTTGACAATACCTCTAAGTTAGTCTAAATCCCATAACTTTAACCTCTTTTTTATCACAAGGCTAAATCTCATAGCCTTAATCGCTTCTTTACACCAAGGCTAAATCCCATAGACTTAACCTCTTCTTTATCACAAGGCTAAATCTCATAGCCTTAACCCTTTCTTGACAAGACTCCTAAAGGGCAAATCCTAGGCTAAATCCTAGAGGGCAAACTCCCCCTGCTTGGGATGAAAGTCTAACTTAACCTTCTATTCTACCCCTTTGTCACACATCAAAAATTAAAAACAAACTCTTCTCCATAAGAGTTAACTCTACGTTGTTTACAACCTCATATGTTGTTAACAACCCCACAATGAAGATCTCATATTCTTCATTGCCGCCAAAGCTCCCCCTTGAGCTCTACTTCACTTCACAATGCTTACCCTAGAGCATGCATCAACTTCCCAATGAAACTCCCATTCATTGTATTCAATGCTCCCCCTTGAGCAGTAATCTTCTTCACAATGCTCATCCGAGAGCATTTTTCACTTTACTAATGAAGATCTGATCCCCTTCATTAATCCAATGCTCCCCCTTAAGCAGTAACCTACTCCACAATGCTCATTCGAGAGCATTTATCATCCTAACAATGAAGATAACTAATCTTCCATTGTTCCCCAATACTCGACCCTGAGTATTATCCATCACGAAAGTTTAACCCCATTCCAAGGTTCTTGAAAGTAAATTTTCATGCATTCAAGGAGTAACTCCCCCTAAAAATATGGTCAAACTTTTGTCATTACACCAACAATGACTTGGAATTCCTAAACAGTTAGGAAAACCAAAACTTGAAGTTTTGAGGTTCAAAATTCAATAATGAAACTAAACCCCAACCTAAACTTCACCTAAGTCTACCTTAACCAATCCATACTTGCTTTCATCATGAAAACTCCTCCAAAATGTATACAAGTGTATTCCAAAGGGTTAGGAATGGTTAATGACCCTTGAAAACCAAAACTTGAAGTTTTGAGGTTCCAAAATTTGAAATTGAAACTAAACCCCATCCTAAACTTCACTTTGATTTATCTTAACCAATTCATACCTGTTTTCATCAAGAAAACTCCCCCTAAATGTATATAAATGTATTCCAAGGGATTTGGAATGGTTATTGGAACTTGAAGTGGCTTAATGTGTTGAAATCAGACTTTTCCAGCCATAATCAGACTTCCCAATCGATTGAAGTTGGGACTCAATCGATTGAAGCTACTTCAATTGATCCATTGATCAATTCCGCAAGCTTCTGCTTACAGAAATTCTCTCTGAATTGATTGGATGATCGATCCAGCCTAGGTCAATCGATTGGCTAATCCATCCACTGACTCTCTGTTCATGGGAATTGGCTTCCCAATCGATCGACTGATCGATTAAAACCATCTGAATCGATCGGCTGATCGATTGTGCTTATGATTTCTCTGAAATTGAATTTCAATAGACATCAGAAACTCCCTAAAAATTCTACAAACCTCTAAAAATCATGAAAACTCATGTAGACATTATTTAGGGTATATTCTATCAAGGAAAAATAGTTTTCTATGAAAATACTTTCTATTTTCAAAGATTGACACAAACTTGAGATCTTGTAAAAACTTTAGTGTTTTCTTCCAAGTTTGTGTCTAACTATTCAATGATGATTACTATCAAAAGATAGTCTTCACCAAGGTTTTCCAAAAGCCTTTTAAAATCATTTTCAAAACTAATATCCAATCATGTTCCTTGGGCTCAATGCACATGACTTGTACATTATCTTTCCCATTGATTGGAAAACACATAACTATGTGTTTTGATGAACCTAAAACTCAACAAGATGCACTAAATCAACATCTTGAGTTTTGTTCACCATCCTAACATCTCACTTGTTTCTAATGTGTACTAAAGCACATACAAGGCACCTTATGGTTCTTTGTGAGATGTATATTTGTTTTTTACCCTAAACTAAGGGATCATGCATAACTATCTAGACATTATGAAACTTGTGATCATCCACCTAGGATGTCACTTGTGTTGGATCGAGATCGTGCTAGAGGGGGGGTCATTAACACTCGTGGCTTATTCGTGTTTTGTATTCGTAAAACTAACGAGTTAAAGCAGTGAAAATAATAAAAATACAATCACCCACAAGAAGACCAAGATTTACTTAGTTCAGAGCCTGTGGCGACTCCTACTCCAAGACCTGCGATTGTTGATCGCTTTCGGTGGACAACAACTATAATATCGAGAAATATTACAACTGAAGTACAATAAGGTTTACAATAAGCTGAAAACTAATACCGACAACAAAGGATTGAAGAATCGTAGCTCAGGGTCATCGGTGACTTGTCGTAGCACTTATGGATCGTCTTGTTAGTAGCACACAGGAGAAAGGACACTTGCCAATTGATGCTGCCTCGAGACTGCCTTTTATTGGGCGTTGAGGGCGCCTCCAATGCCCCATGGAGGCGCCTCGGACCCAAAAAGTTATCCCGAGTTGACCACTGTGATAAGCTCTCGTCGCTGCCTCTTATCCACCTGAGGGCGCCTCCAATGCCCCATGGAGGCACCTCCAAGAAGCAGTCCAAGGTGCCTCTAATGCCTATGGAGGCGCCTCCAGCTTCTCTTCGCAACCAGCTTCTGCCTTGTACTCGAGGTGCCTCCAAGCTCCATGTAGGGCGCCTCGGGTACTGTTCATCTAAGGTAAACTTTGTGTTTTAGTCCCTGCAAGATGTGTTAGTCTCAAAATATCCTGCAGCACAAACTTAGTACATAGTAAATATAATAAATGAAATGTTTGACAGCCTTTGGGCTGTCCGGTTCTAGCTTCGGATTTCCTACCGGAAACCCTAGGTCGAACCGACGCCTACTGTTCCCTCTTCCGGGGAACGCGTTCTCACCTACTCCACTCAGGAGAGTTTACCTTTTGCCAGTTCGGTCCTCCAGACCGACTCGACTTTTCCTCGGCGCTTGAGTCTTCTGGTCTTTATGCTGGATGTCCGGTCCACGACCCATCCAGTCTTCTACCCAGTTCGCGACACCAGAATTTCAACCTAGGGTTACCACCCCCTAGGATTTTTGCCTGAAGACCTCGACCCGCCAAGGCTTTCCGCATAGGGTTACCACCCCCTATGACCTAGGGTTACCGCCCCCTAGGGTTTTCCACTTGCCTAACTGCAGTTAGGACTTTTGCCTAAATACACTTAGGACTTTCCCTGCAATGCTCATTCAACATATTAGTAAACAAAACACCTTAACTTTGAACCCTTTGACATAATCAAAACATAGGTTCGATCATCATATGCTTCCCGCACCAACAACTCCTCCTTTTTTATTATGGCAACACAGTTCAAAGTTAAGTAAAATATAACAGTAATTAAGAAAATTTCTAACAAGAAATAGGATCATAAGTAAGCTCAAAATATCAAACACTTACTCCAAAGCTCCCCCTAGATCAAAGGTTATATATTTTAAATATGTTTAAATTAACTTTCACTTTTCTCTCCCCCTTTGACATAAATAAAAAAGAACCCAAGTAGAGAGAGGTTTGTTAAAAAAATATTAACTATGTTTAGTTTTAAGCTCCCCCTGAAGGGTAGCTAAGATTTGACCAAAAAATGTTTAAAATTTTAATAACAAATGTTTTGAAAAAACCCTTAGCTATTTTTGAAAGTGCTTTGAAAAGACTTAGTTTTCTCCAACAAAAACTTAGCTTCTTTAAACAATTTTAAATAATTCTTAAAGAATTTTTAAATAATTTTTAAAATAATTTTTAAAGAATTTTTGAAATAATTTTTAAATTCATTTTCAAAAGGATTTTAAAATTGTTTTAAAATTGATTTTCAAAAGGATTTTTAAAATGATTTTTCAAAAGATTTTTAAAAGATTTTTCAAATGATTTTTTAAAAGATTTTCAAAATGATTTTTCAAATGATTTTTCAAAATATTTTTAAAATGATTTTTTAAAATGATTTTTCAAAAAAATTTTAAAATGATTTTAAAAGAGTTTTTAAAAGATTTTTAAAATAATTTTTAAAAGATTTTTTTAAAAGATTTTTAAAATGATTTTTAAAGAGTTTTTAAAAGATTTTATATGATTTTTCAGAAAGAGTTTTCAAATGATTTTTAAAAGATTTTTAAAGAGTTTTTAAAAGATTTTTCAAAGAGCTTTTTAAAAATATTTTTAAAATGATTTTTCAAAAAGCTTTTTAAAATGATTTTTCAAAAATATTTTTAAAATAATTTTTAAAAGATTTTATAAGATTTTTAAAATGATTTTAAAAAGATTTTTAAAATGATTTTTCAAAAAGATTTTTAAAATGATTTTTAAAGAGTTTTTTAAAAAGATTTTTCAAATGGATTTTTAAAGAGTTTTTAAAATGGATTTTTATAGAGTTTTTAAAAAGATTTTTAAAGAGTTTTATAAAATATTTTTAAAATGATTTTAAAAAAGTTTTTTAAAGATTTTTCAAATGGATTTTTAAAGGTTTAAGGATGTAGGCATAATTTACACTTGTCCAGTTATTCAAAAATAAAATTAAATATATAATTTCTTTGAGTGGCTCTGTATAGGAAGTGGTGGATGATCTTATACTCAAGAAGGTTGAGTGTCTCGCCACGACCTGGGAACCAATCTTGATATGTGTATTTAATTGACTAGTTGAAAAACTTAAGTTTAACTCAAATGTAAATTAATCGTTAGAAATAATCTAAATTCAAGATAACCATCTCACAAAATTACTTAAGATTATCTGATTGATAACTTAGAATTGGGAGAGATGGATCTAGGTTGAATCAATAGTATCAATCTTCAAATAAATTTAAGTTAATTAAATTTACTAAATCTAAGCATGTATAAAAAAATCAAGCATCAAACAATTCTATCTATTAGTAAAGATGGTCTTTCTATTGGCTCCCCCTGGATCATAGCCTCGATATAGTCTATCAAGGTAGTTGATATGATCCTTGGGGACCCAATATAGTCCAAGTCCAACTTGATTAACCAAGTTTGACTTGGGGACCCATGCTTGGACTATGTTTTTATTTTTTCTATTAACTAAGGATAGATATGCTTTGTATTTTCTTTTGGTTTTAAATCCAAGTCCGGATTTGTTGAAAATAGCTCGCTGTTTTCCAAGAATCAGATCAAGATTCTTGGAACCCAGGGTGAACCGTTCCAACATGTCCTTGAGTTCTTTAATTTGAGTTTTCAAATTAGAATTTTCTTCCTCAAGTTGTTGGACTTGAGTTGAACTTCCAATTTGAACTGACTCAGTTAAAGAACTCGAGTCAGTCGCTTCCTTAAGGGTTGTTACCTCCTTTTGGAGTGACTTGATTCGGACGTTGGATTTAGCCAACTTTTTTAATAAATAAGGAACTAAATTCTTTAAATCATCTAATTGAGTTTCGGCGAGTAGAGAACTTACAGTGGGGTTCGGTCCTTCGGAAACGGATGTGGATCCGTGGCTTCGCTCGGACTCGGTTTCTGACTCGCTCTCGCTTTCAAACTCGAACTCGGACTCGGTTTCGACGATGTTTGCTTGCACTGGTAACGTAAGGAAGCTTGTCGGTTCTTCTTCGTCTGACTCAGATTCATCTGACGACTCGGACCAAGTTGCCTTTAATGTTTTCTTTCTGTGTTGCTTCTTCTTTGGACAGTCCGGCTTGTAGTGCCCCTTCTGGTTACAACCGTAGCAGGTGACTCCAGTCTTGTCCTTCGTGTTTGTTTGAGTCACCTTTTTCAATTTGCATATCTTTTGTACAAGCTCTACCAGTTCAGAAATAGCCTTGTCGTCGTCTTCTGCGTCTGATTCGTCTTTGGACTCGAGTTTGGTTTTACGCTTTGATTTAGTTTCCCGGGTTCTGCTTATACCTGCAATTAAAACAATACCCTTCTCGGCTGGGTGTGCATTAGTCTGCTCATGTAATTCGAATTCAGAGAACAATTCATCTAACTTAATTGAAGATAAGTCCTTGTATAGTTTGTAAGCATCAACCATGGATGCCTATAAAGTGTTCCTCGGAAAAGCGTTAAGCGTATACCTTATGACGTCGCGATTTTCTATTCTCTGGCCAATTGCGTGGAGGCCGTTAAGAAGATCCTGGATGCGTGCATGGAGCTGGCTTGCCGTCTCACTTTCCTGCATTTTGATGTTATATAATTTATTTAAAATTAAGTCGCGTTTGCTTACCTTAGCATCGGGAGTGCCCTCGTGCAGCTCGATCAGCTTTTCCCATAGCTCTTTGGCGCTTGAAAAGGGTCCTACTTTGTTGAGTTCCTCCTTTGTCAGCCCACATTATAGCATGCAGGTTGCTTTAGCATTGACTTCAACCTTCTTCCTTATACTGGTGTCCCAGTTGATGCATGAAACTAGCTCTCTGGTGCCATCACGTGGAAGCTCGAGACCAGTCTGGATAATGATCCACATCTCGACTTGCGTCTTGAGGTGGTATTCCATCCGGTTCTTCCAATAGCCAAAATCGTCTCCGGTGAAAAGTGAGGGTCGGGCTGTACTATAGCCTTCTTGGAGAGCCATGAAAGCAGAATCTCGCACACAAAGAAACAATGGAAAGAATGTCCCAGGACTTAATCCTGGATTAGTAGTACGGGAAAAAGATAGAAATGGAAGTTCACGAATTTTAAGAAAAAATAATAAAATATTATTAAAAAAATATTATTTCAAATTTTTCTAAATGTGATATTTTATCAATACTAATAAGTGGTGAAGAGATGAAAGTGAGTTTTTCGAAAACAATTTTGGAGAGAAAAAAATGAAAGGCGTAAGGTTTTATTTTTACCCTAAACGAACGAGAAAGGGACGAAAAAATGCTCGAACGGTAGTTGTACCAATTCAGAGCAACCCTGCTCTGATACCAATTGTTGGATCGAGATCGTGCTAGAGGGGGGTGAATAGCACTCGTGGCTTATTCGTGTTTCGTATTCGTAAAACTAACGAGTTAAAGCAGCGAAAATAATAAAAATACAATCACCCATAAGAAGACCAAGATTTACTTAGCTCGGAGCCTGTGGCGACTCATACTCCAAGGCCCGCGATCGTTGATCGCTTTCGATGGACAACAACTATAATATCGAGAAATATTACAACTGAAGTACAATAAGGTTTACAATAAGCTGAAAACTAATACCGACAACAAAGGATTGAAGAATCACAGCTTACGGTCATCGGTGACTTGTCGTAGCACTTCTGGATCGTCTTGTTAGCAGCACACAGGAGAAAGGACACTTGTCAATTGATTCCTTTGATGCTGCCTCGAGACTGCCTTTTATTGGGAGTTGAGGGCGCCTCCAATGCCCCATGGAGGCGCCTCGGACCCAAAAAGTTATCCGGAGTTGACCGCTGTGATAAGCTCTCGTCGCTGCCTCTAATCCGCCTTAGGGCGCGCCCAATGCCCCATGGAGGCGCCTCCAAGAAGCAGTCCAAGGCGCCTCTAATGCCTATGGAGGTGCCTCCAGCTTCTCTTCGCAGGCAGCTTCTGCCTTGTACTCGAGGCGCCTCCAAGCTCCATGGAGGGCGCCTCGGGTACTGTTCATCCGAGGCAAACTTTATGTTTTAGTCTCTGCAAGATGTGTTTGTTAGCTAGAGCCCTAGAGCCAATCATTTGATAATTGTATTATGGACTTGTTGTATCATATCCTATATAAATAAAGGCATTTGGTTTTAGGTTATTATACTTACTTGTATTGGTGCCAAATAAACTAAGTATAATAACGTCCTTGAGTAGAAGGTTCTTACCTATATCAATCGGTTAGCTGAACCGATAGTAAGATGATATAGGGAACACTACTCTTAATCATTCCTAGTCGAGTATTAACATTCAGGGACAATGTTAATGCAATAAGACTAGCATGTAGGTCAACTCGATGACTTGATCTCATAAGTCATGGATATAGAGATATCAAGTTGACACATGGGTATGCATTAGAGAATGTATACTGAATGACCCTCCATGAGAAAGTATCATGGATCGTTATATGAGTGTCATATACTTTCTCATGTGGCTATTAGTATGACTACTAGTCCTTGGACCTGAAGTCACCATGGATCCCTACATAAGGAGTTATGTACTTTGGTTTCGTCAAACATCACCCGTAACTGGGTGGATTATAAAGGCGATTACTGGGTATGTAACGAATTATGCAGAGGGATGTGAGTGATGTAGATGAGATCTATCCCTCCCATATGACGGGAGACACATCAGTATTCTTGATAGAGTGAGACCACGAAATGCATGGCCATGCCCAAATGAGTCAATATGAGATATTGAGCTCATTTGTTTTAGTGAGTCTACTTGGAGTTCAAGATTTAGATTGATTAGAGGATGACACGGTCTATGCCTCACATTAATCCATCTAGATGTCTAGGATAGAAGGACACTTGTCATATTTTGTGAGGAGTCACAATTAGTAGTCACAAAGGTTATGTTGGATCTCAACATTCTTGTAACATTGGGTAGTAATGATGTGTTGCTAGATACCGCTCATTACTTATGCTCCTAAATGGGTTTAGGGGCATTGCCAACGTTACAAGAACCTATAGGGTCATACACTAAGGACAATTAGATGGAGATTAGGTTCATATGATGAACCAAGAGGATTAGATTCATTTGATGAATCAAATTGGATTAAGAGTAATCCTAATTGGGCTAATTGAGTTAGACTCAAGTTGATTCATGTGTTTAATGAGTCTAATTTGGATTATGACTCATTGAATCAATTTAATTAAATGAATTAGATTTATTATATTAAATTGGCTTGAATTAAATGGTTGGATTAGATCAACCATGAGAGAGATTAAGTCAAGTTTGACTTGACTTGAGAGGAAGATGAAGAGTCAAGTTTGACTTGACTTTATGCCACCTCATTGGTGAGTTGGCATTGAGTGGGCCAATGATGATGCTCCACATCATTATAGTTGCTTAAGTGGGATGTCACCTCATGGGAGTTACCAAGAGTTGTGACTCTTGGCATTCCATGGGAGTTACATACTCTCTTAATGTGGCCGGCCACATGAATGGGTTGATGTGTTTTTCATTTTGTGAATTAATCTCATTCATTCCTTCATCTTCTTCCTTGCTCCAATTTTGCTCTCCCTCTCCTCTCTTGGCCGAACCATCCAAAGGTGCTAGCACACCTTTTATGTGGTTTTTCTCCACCTACTTGTTTGTGTGGATACATATAGAGAGTTGTCTACGTTGACAACTTCGAGATCCGGCACCATTTGGACGAGCGGGAACGCGAAGGGCACACATCGAAGGTATAAAATATTTTATGTAGATCTAGGAGTAGATCTAGTTTGAAACTCGTATTCGTAGTTTTTCAAAAATTTTCTTTGCACGGATCCGTTAGCTTTGGGGCTTTCGGGGTTTCCGCGACGCGAAAACGCGATTTTCACGGCCCGAAAAACCCAACAGTGGTATCAGAGCCACGTGCGAAGACGAATACGAGTTTATTTCATGTTTTATGAAAACTTTTCAGTTCTGTAATATTCTGTAAATTTAGGATTTTTATAGTTTTTATGGGTATTTTTCTCGTAGAAGCGAAGCACAAGTGTTTCGACACTTGTAGGCTTCGACTACCGAGAAGAATTTTTCAAAACGGCCAAGTTTCGCCCCAAAACTTTTTGGGACAGCGGGCTATGGTGCTGTTAGATCGCAATGGAACCCTCGCGATGGTTAGATCGCGGGTAGGGGCGCTGCCCCTGGCCCCGCAAGGGGATTCGTTCCGCGATTGCGCCCGAAAACCGCTAAACGGAACCGCCGGGAAATTGTACTCGTAAAAATTGTAAAAATTATAGAAAAATTACAGAAAATTATAGAAATATATAATTTTGAATTATATATTATTTTTGTGATAGTCATGGCCCAAAGACCCAATTTGATTGGATAATTTGTGTTGTAATTCATAATACGGCCTGCGTGCCGTGATGTGATGTGCGTGTTGTATTTTTTTTTTCCGCGACCTGCGCGTCGTGCCTTTCTTTTATTCTTGTTGTAAATTAGATTTAGACTCGAATGTAACTCGAGTTTCAAAATGTAATGTAAATTTTGAGGCGGTGGAAGGTCCACTCGAGACGGAGTTACAAGGAGGGCGCGAGCAACACAAGGTGGTCAAAAGGAAGACGCTTGAGAAGCTGTTGACCTTAGGTTGACCATCCGATCTTCTCATTGGCTTGAGAAGATCGTAGTAGGGCATGACATAATCACAAAATTTAGTTAATTACTTGTGTATGTGATGCATGTTTAATTAAGTAATTAATTAGTGCCTAACGATTAAGATTATATCTAAATCGTGCACAAGATGCACCCTTACGATTAGATTAGATCTACATCATGTACAAGATGCACCCTATTGATTAGATTAGATCTATATCGTGTATATGATACAACATCGACGTTTAGATTAGATCTAAATCACGTCAACTCTAATGCCTACCGTGCCGTGATACCTACCACTACCTCGATCGCATGTTATTGTTGAATCTACCAAAGCAGAGCAACACATACTATCTTGGTAGGGTACGGAGGGACAATCTTGGTCCCGCCTATCAACGCATGGGTGAGTACAACTCAATTAGATTAAGTAACTAGTTAACTGAATTGGATCGAGTTTAACTATAGGCATTCTTCCAACGGTTGGAAAGGTAGGACAAAATCACGTTTATATTAATTCTCGGGCGTATTAGCCAAAGCTAACTCGAGTTTTAATATCAATGCGGATCTTGATCCTATAAACAAGAGTTGCATAGAGATGTAATTGGTAATCGTTACATACCGATTATACTAAGTCTTGGGCGTATTAGCCAAAGCTAACTCAAGGGTTAGTATGATGTGGATCTTGTCCTGCATGAATTATAGAATTCAATGGGAGCATCATTTAGTTAAAGGCCTAATTAAATGATTAAGAATATGATATTTATTTCTGCATTTATTTCTGTTGTAGATTACCATGACGTCGAATACGAACACCTTCTCCTTGCGATCTGTCCTCGAGAAGGATAAGCTCAACGGAGCAAACTTCCTGGATTGGTACAGGAACTTAAGAATAGTTCTCACCCAAGAACGTAAACTGTACGTTCTGGAGCAGCCCATTCTGGAGGCTCCTCCTACCAATGCCCCATGAGCTGACAAAGATGCTTACAAGAAGCATCAAGATGACGCATTAGATGTGTCCTATCTAATGCTCGCGACCATGAACTCTGAGCTTCAAAAGCAACATGAGTTAATGGGCGCTTACAATATGGTTGAACATCTTTGTCACCTATATCAAGGACAAGCAAGGCACTGGAAGAGGAACTCCAAAGAATACCTGGAAGATCTTAAGAAGAAGAGAAATAAGATTTCTACTTCAGGTATACATGTTATAGAAGTCAACCTCTCTATTTCTTCATCGTGGATATTAGATACCGGATGTGCTTGGCACATTTGTACTAATGTACAAGCGCTGAGAAATAGTAGGGCATTGACGAAGGGTGAGATAGACCTACGAGTAGGCAATGGATCACGGGTTGCTGCTGTTGCTGTAGGAACTTATCATCTATCTCTGCCCTCTGGGCTTGTACTAGAATTAGATGATTGTTGTTATGTGCCTGCATTAACTAAGAACATTATATCAGTTTCTTGTTTGGACAAGAAAGGTTTCTCGTTTATAATAAAGAACAAATGTTGTTCCGTCTATTTAAACGATATGTTCTATTGTAGTGCATCTCTGATAAACGGACTATATATTCTAGATCTTGAAAGCCCTATTTATAACATAAATACCAAGAGGTTCAAGTCAAATGACCTGAACCAAACCTATCTCTGGCACTGTCGCTTAGGTTATATAAATGACAAGCGCTTATCCCAGCTCCATAAGGATGGTTTGCTGGACTCATTTGATTTTGAATCTTATGAGACGTGCGAGTCATGCCTACTAGGCAAGATGACCAAGACACCCTTTAGTGGGCACAGCGAAAGAGCGACTGATTTGTTAATGTTAGGACCAAAAGTAGCTAGAGGGGGGGAGGGGGTGAATAGCTCTTCGCTCGCTCGTTGCTCGGCGTTGCTTGTTTCTTCTAAGATGTGCAGCGGAAAATATAAAGAAACAAATCACACAACGCTAACACGGTTGGTTTACTTGGTATCCACCTCACAAGAGGTGACTAGTCCAAGGATCCACACCACGCACGCACCCTCCACTATGAAAACACTCCTTTTCGGTGACTACCGAGGGCGGAGAAGCCCTACAAGACTCTCAGTACAAGAAGAAAGGAAAGGGAAACAAAATACAAGCGCAAAGCTTACAATGAGTACAGAAAACCCTAACCCTAGCTTCTCTTCTTGCCTTTGATCCGCCTCTTGACTTGGAAAGCTTCCAAGATCCTTCAAGAACTGGCGATCTGATCTTTGAGAGCGCTGTGGAGGAGTTGGCGAGAGATCTGGAGTGAATCGGTGAAGTACTTCTGAAGGAAATGAACGCCTACGGCTTAAATCGACGCTAACGGTCGAATCCCGATCGATTGGAATGCTCCCAATCGATCGGGGAGGCTTTGGATCGATCCACGGATCGATCCAGAGCGCCTCTGTGCTCTGGAAAAACTTCTGGATCGATCCACGGATCGATCCAGCGCTTATCGCGTGAAGCAGCAGTGTCCCAATCGATCCACTGATCGATTGGGACCTTTGGATCGATCCACCGATCGATCCAGAGGGGTTCTGTTCGCGGGGACTCACCAGATCGATCGGTGGATCGATCCAGATCTTCTGGATCGATCCACGGATCAATC